>NC_091059.1:134437487-134747601 GCF_000393655.2 Nicotiana sylvestris | reverse complement strand
ATATCAATGTGTTTTAGAAATGAATCTGTCAACTTGGGTCGAATGCCATGTTTGGGGCCTTGTGCCGAATTGTTTGGACTCTCAGGTTTATTTTACTAATATCCTCATACTATTTTGATTTGAAAACATATCCTCAGTCATGATTTTTACCTGTTTATTGTTTGATTCAGTTTCATTACTCTACTTTCAAATATATGAAAATTGTTTGGGTTGAGTTCCCTGAGTTTTTACTGAAATGCCCGAGTGGCTGTGAGTTTAATGACTGAGAGAGGTCGAGGACCTGATGGTGAGGATTATATGTATTTATGGATCAGGCTGCACGCCACAACGATATATATAAGGATCGGGCTTCATGTCGCAGCAATATGTATTAGATCGGGCTACACGCCGTAGCAATATATATATATATGGATCGGGCTGCACGCTGCAGCGATATAGCGCTTGGGTTGTAGGAGCCCCTCCAGAGTCTGTACACCCCTAGTGAGCATAGTCGACTATATATATATATATGGATCGGGCTGCATGCTGTAGCGGTTACTATTATGAGATATCTATTGAGCAGGAGTGCTGAGTGTGAGTACTGATTGACGAGAGCTGAGTCACGAGTGACTGAGAGGATTTCCTGAAGAGCTATCTTTATGAGTGATACTTTGCTCGAGGGGCTTGTTTATAAAATTACTGTTTTCACTTTTCTTTTATACCAAGCCTCTATTGAAAAATGTTGAACAAATATTTTAAACAACTTTCATTGAAACTGGAGTTTTTACAGGATGTTCGGAAATTGAACTACGGATTTGAATTTGTTATTTTTATTGAGATTCTATGTTAGACTATGTATATGATTTTAAATGCTCGTCACTACACTCAGCCTTTATTTACTTTGGTTACTTACTGAGTTGGCGCACTCACGTTACTCCCTGCACCTTGTGTGTAGATCCAGGTGCCAGAGCCTCCGAGTGAGAGCTGATCTTTTCCTTTAGAGTATTTTCCGGAGATCGTAATGTAGCTGCACGGCGTCCGCAGTCCTGCCTTTCTCCTTTCTATCCTTATTATTTTATATTTCATCCTTATTTTGTATTAAGTAGACAGTATTGGGTTGTATTGTAGCGGCTCATGACTAGTGATACCAGGATCGGGAAGTGGGGATGTATTTGCGTAATTATTTTACCGCATATTTTATTATATTAAAATAAAAGACTTGTGATCATAATTGATTTAGAAATGAATTTACAAAAGACCTTTACGTTATTAGTGATGAATTGTCTTGCCTAATATTGTGATAGGCGCCATCACGACCGGGGTGGTTTTGGGTCGTGACAAGTTGGTATCAGAGCCTAGGTTACATAGGTCTCACGGGTCAAGAGCCGATTTAGTAGAGTCTCACAGATCGATACGAAGACGTCTGTGCTTATCCCTGGGAGGCTATAGAACCTTTAGGAAAAGCTTCACATTCTTGAAATTCCTGTCGTGTGGATCTGTTAATTCTAGTACTAAACTTTTGTTATTCTATTGTCTCATAGATGGTCAGGACACGTGCTACTGGTCAGGACAGACGACTACCAGTACCACCAATTGAGGCCACTAGAGTTTGAGGTCGCGGTCGAGGATGTGGTAGGGGTAGGGGTGTAGCCCGCACAGTAGCTAGGGCAGCACATGCAGATCCACCAGCCGCCCTAGTTCACGATCAAGTCCCAGTTGCGGACGCTTAGCGGGACCAGCTTAGGCATCGGCTGTACCGATTGTTATCCCAGGCCTTCAGGAGGCCCTAGCACAAATTCTATCAGTGTGTACTGGCCTGGCTCAGACAGTCTCAGTTACTACGGTCGTAGCTACTTCTCAGGCCGGGGGAGGCACCCAGACTCCCACCGCCCGCACACCCTAGCAGGTTGTGCAGGGACTTCAAACACCAGCAGCACCTCTAGCCTAGCTGGTTGCATCCGCTCAGGATTATGTGGTACCAGTTATGCCTGGCGACGAGTAGCGTTGATTGGAGAGGTTTGGTAGACTTTAGCCTCCGACTTTCAGTGGTTCAGAGGGCAAGGATTTCCAGGGTTTCTTGGACAATTGTTAGAGGATGCTTCGGACTACGGGTATTTTGGAGACCAGTGGGGTCTCATTCATTACTTTCCAGTTTTCAGGAGCTGCCTTTACTTGGTGGGAGGCTTATGAGAGGCGTAGGCCTGTTGATGCAGAGCCTCTTACTTGGTAGCAGTTCTCCGCTCTCTTTTTGGAGAAGTTTGTGCCATAAGCTCGCGGAGAGGAGTTATGCAGGCAGTTCGAGTAGTTGCGTCAGGATGATATGATTGTGATGCAGTATGAGATGAGTTTTTCAGAGCTAGCTCATCATGCAGTTTGGTTGGTCCGTACGGATAGAGAGAGGATCAGGAGGTTCGTGGATGGCCTCACATATTAGTTTCAAATTCTCATAACCAGAGAGATGGTGTCAGGTGCTACTTTTGAATAGGTTGTTGTTATTTCTTGAGAGTCAGTTTGTCACTAGGAGTGAGATGAGAGGAAGTCCAAGAGGTCTCGAGGATCTGGTAGTTATGGTGGTGCTCCTTCGAAAGGCTAGTTTCAGCACGGCAGAGACCGTCCATTTAGACATGCTCAGTAAGCTCGCCCAGTTCATCGTGGGGCATCATCGGGACATGGTTCTCATAATTCTCATCAGGTCCATTCATCACTCAGTGCCCTTCTAGCCCAGATTTTGTCCCGCGCTCCATCAGTTCAGGGATCTTCCATACCAGGTTCTTCTACTAGTCATCCCGGTACTAGGGGTTCCCTTCAGTCCCCGTCCCCCGCACCAGGGAGTTGTTATGAGTGCGGAGAGTTTGGAAATATAAGGAGGCAGTGTCCTCATCTTCTTGGAGGTCCATCTCAGTAGAGGAGTCAGCCCTCGACTTCAGCTCTAGCTACTTCACCACCCGCTCAGGCAGCCAAGGGTAGGGGGTCAGTCAGCTAGGGGTCGCCCCAGAGGGGGAGGTCGATCTGGTGGTGGTCTGGCTCATTTCTGTGCACTCCCAGCTAGACCAGATGTTATTGCTTTAGATGTCGTGATTACAGGTATTGTCTCAGTTTGCCACAGAGATGCATCTGTGTTATTTGGTCATGGTTCCACCTTTTCATATGTGTCATCATATTTTGCTCGTTATTTGGGTATGCCCTGTGAGTCTCTTGTTTTATCTGTTCGTGTATATACTCCGGTGGGCGATAATATTATTGTGGACCGTATATACCGGTTGTGCGTGGTGACTATTGGGGGTCTGGAGACCCGAGTGGACCTTTTGTTGCTTTGTATGGTGGACTTTGATATGATATTAGTCATGGATTAGCTATCTCCGTGTCATGCTATATTGGACTATCATGCTATATTGAGTGTTCCGAGGGTTGGTATGAGTTTGAATGATGATATGTGACTTGTTCGTATTTTTGGTTGAAGTCTCGAGGGCCTCGGGATTAATCCGGAAGGTTGTCAGAAGGTTTGGTTTAGAAACTTAGCAACTTTAGTTGTTGCTTCTATCATAACCACACTTGCAGATTGGGGACCGCATGTGCGAAGTCCGCAAAAGCGCTAGAGCAACCGTAGAAGCGGTTAGGGTTGTCACACCTCCTTTTTTCTACCCAGAAGGGTATAGGGGAGTTTTTCTAATTAAAGTGACAATAATCGAAACGGGATTATTTATATCAAATTCAGAGTCGCCACTTGGAATATATTATGGTGTCCCCAGTCACTAGTTTAAAATCCCGAATCGAGGAAGTTTGACTCTATTTATGGTCTGCGAACATAGAAATTCGGACAAGGAATTCTGTTAACCCGGGAGAAGGTGTTAGGCATTCCCGAGTTCGGTGGTTTTAGCACGGTCTCTCAGCTATTAATATTGGCCTAATTATCTGATATAATACATGTCTAAAACTATTATGCATTTTTAACTTTCTAGCCACTTTTAATTATTCAACAGCTTTTTTAGGATTTATGGAAATTATTTGAATGAGTCACGATGTAGTGCACTCGTTATTTTTGTACATATTGCGAATCACGCCACGGGAACCGTACCCGCAATCTACAACAAGTTTATTTTATTATTATTTAAAGTTTCGGGTCGAGTCACACCAGTGTGCACTCGAATAATAGGGTTACGTATCATGACTATGCACGGGAACCATACGCATAGCCACGATAATTTATTAACCACGCCTAAAGCAAGCTACGAGGTTTATGAATATTAACAGCCTAAAACATGCTACTAGCAATGAAAAAATGTTGTTATAAAAGTAACATTGATATTAAATCTAATTCACATGTGTAGATTAAGCAAAGTTCAAATCCGTTTAAACCCAATTAACCAGATTCTCGTCCTGCAACCCCATGTATAGTCCGATCCTCCCTTCATTTTCTTCTCCTGTATGTTCATTGAATTTCACAAAATCATTACTGAACTAATTCCGTTTTGGTTCAACAAGGCATATGAAATTGAATTCAAGAAATTAACTTAACATGGACAAACTAAATCATTTCAATCAAAGCAAGCAAACAATAGTGCACAGACATTCACTTAAGCAAAACTCACTGAAAAAAACAAGCATTATCAATCAGGCCAGAATGTTTTAACTTTTCAAACAGGCTTGTGTAGGATTCTCCGATTGGCGTGAAACTATTTCTTAGACTTTGTTCCCCTCCATGCTCCAGTTTTCTAGGGCTGTTGGATGCTCGAAAATGTTGTGAAGGCAAAAGTGCATTGTGTGGTGCTGGCGCTCGTCATGAGGAGTAACCCAATGGTTGGACAGATGATCGAACGTTGTTCAGTGGATAATGCTGAGGTGGATTATGTGGAGCTAGGGGATAGGTTTGGGGTTTAGGTTGAGGCTAAGTATATTGGTTGGGCAGACCCGTTGGACCATGTCGAGATCCTGAGATAACCATGGCAACATCATCATGTTCCTTCTGACCCAGCAAGCTTCCTGTGTCGTTCTGAATTGTTTGTGTTCTGGCTTTTAAAGCAAAATAGCTCATGATCTTTATCGACTTCAGCCCATCTTCTGCCATTTCTCCCATTTTTACCACATCATTAAAAGGCTTACCCGCAGCCAAGATCAAATGCCCAAAGTAAGTTGGCTCTTAAGCTTGAAGAAAGTACTCGACCATCTCGTCTTCTTCCATTGGGGGATTGACTCGGGCAGCTTGCTCTCTCCATCTAAGCCTGTATTCCCTAAAGCTTTCATTAGGCTTCTTTTCCATCTTGGTACATGCGATTCGAGATAATTTCTATATTATACTAAAAGCGCCTGGCAAAGGCCTAAGCCATATCGTCCCATGTGTACCACCTGCTAGCGTCTTGGCGGGTGTACCACTCCAGAGTTGCCCTACTCAGACTCTGACTGAAATATGCCATCAATAATTTGTCCTTCCCACCGATGCCTCTCATGTTACTATATTAGCCTCTCAAATGGGCCATAGGATCTCCATGACCATCATACAAGTCAAGCTTTGGCATCTTAAACCCAACAGGCAGTTGGATGTCAGGAAACAAGCACAAGTCTTTGTAAGACACGCTCATCTGGCTCCCTATCCCTTGCATGTTTCTTAAAGACTACTCTAAGATTTTCACCTTCTTGGATATCTTATCTTGCTCCACTTTCTTAGCAAGCTTTTCAGTTTCACCGGGAGGCTCAAAATGAGGAGCGTGAGAGTATGGATCCAAGACCTTGAAAGTTGGTTCTAGAGCATAGTGTTGGGCATAAGGGACTTTGAACATAGTCTCGCTAGAGGATTGAGGAAAGGTAGCTGATGGATGAGCTACAAAAACGTGAGTGGTCAAAGGAGAGGGATATGAGTTGGTTTTGGCGGGTGGAGTGTAAAAAGGTTGTGGGGAGATATCAATAGCAGTAGGAAGCTGGATTTGTGATAGTGGCGGCATGGTGACGAGGCTTTCAATGTAGTTAGTGAGAACTAATGGTGGAGGATGCCCACTAATCCAGGCTTGGTATATTTCGGCCATCTGTCCTTTCAACCTTAAGACCTCTTCTTTCAACTCAGATTCTGATTCAACAATCTCCTTAGACGGATCAATAACACTTATGTCCAAGTCTTTGCTAGCCATGGCTACCTCACTCTTTGACCTTGTGTTGTATGGAAGAGTTACCAGTTTAAGAACCACAAACCAACCACACTTCTGCTATAATGAAGATAACAAAGAGGAACAAAATGAAGTCATCATGTTAGCTTTAGGGCATTTAACAGCTAAAAATATCACATTGCATGCAATGCACCTAGCAACAATTAACGGTTCAAGAATGACTTCGAGGGTCACAAGGTCACTTGGCATCATCCCAATTTATTCATTTCAATCTTCTCTTTACTTTTCTTTTCTTTTCTAGCACTTCTTAGCTTGCTCATTTTCCTTCCTTTTTTTTTCTAATTATCACTCTCTTCTTTCCTCTCATTTCTCACATCCCATAATTTCATCTCTTTGTTTTTTGTTTCTTTCTTTTTTTCTTTTCCTTTTAATTTTAAAAAAATGATTCGATCGAACCTTATGTAGGTTGCCTACATATCATGTCTCTCATGAATCAGATCAAGCGTAGTTCTGGAAAAGTAATGGACAAATAAACTAAAAAAAAAAATCTTTTGGATTTTTCATTTATAATTTTTTTTATTTTCAAATATAAAGCAGGAAATATGATAGCGGGAGATTTGACAAACTCAACTATACTATGACAAACTCTGACACCAACTAATAGAATCAGTACTACTGAACATGACTATAAAGTACAAGCCAACATAAAAAAATTTTCTTTAGCCAGCTCCTGAATGCAGCGGTCCTGACTGGATGGTCCCGGGGTGTATGTCGTGCTCAAACTCCTGTAAGTAGATCCACACCTGTATGAGAAAACTAAAACCAAATAGAGTTAAAGATTTAGATCACTATGTGAGACAATAAAACTTCTTATCAGACACATGCAAGACATGATTGAAGCTATTTTTGCAAAATGGCCTATGTGGCCAAAAAGTTGCTAGAAATACAAACTCAACAAAGGTGACCTCTAAGACATGGAAAATTTTCTTTACAAAAATGACCCATTTTGTAGAAATGGCCTATGTGGCTAAGAAATGGCTAAGCATGCAGATTCAACAGAATGGACCTTAAACAGAGAGGACACCCTGTTGTGGACTTAAGACTCTAAGACATGGGTCATTGAACCACTTTTGCAAAAGTGACCTCATTTTGCAAGAACAGCCGATGTGGCCAATAGTGACTAGACATGCAAGATTTGGCTATGACCCTCGAAGCCGAGAACCTAAGATGCACTAGGAAGACCGGACCTTATGTAGGATGCCTACGTAACCCCCCCCCCCGAAAGATGAGAATCAGGTATGCGTAGTTTGGGAAGATTGGATACGGGCGAGAATTATAAAAAACAACTAATTTAGAGAACATATATTTTTTGTCTTTTTATTTTTTTGAAAAATGATGAAACATGTAAACTCTTTTTGGATTTTCGTTTTTCTTTTTTTTGATTTTTTTTTTTTGAAAATGATGGGAAAGTGAAAAAAAAAAATCGGATTTTTCATGTTTTTTCTTTTTCTTTTTGGTTGTGTTTTTCTTAAAAAATGTGAAAGAAAAACATAATTGGGCCCTACTTGCTTTATTTTTTACACTTCACCATCTTTTTTATTATTTACCTTCAAGTCTCATTGGTCCGCCAAATGATCCCTTTTAAACTTGAAGATTGCAACATGTAGCACATAGGATGCATCAGGATGGTCTTTTTTTTTGGGTACACCTGTCCTAAACGGACCCAACCCCTATGTTGAGTCCTCAAAGAAAGATGCATGTGATGCAAACAAGTATTCCTACTAGAGATCTGGCATAAGGTTATGTCATTCTAGGTTGAAACCTGGGGTTGTATCTAGACATGGCTTACCCCAACGGACAACTCGAGCTGGGGAGGGGGGCAATGTATCGGTAACCAAAAGGCCATCCGGCTTTGTAACTTATCTGATCCTCGTTCTAAATTAGGGTATGACACTAACAGAAAAGAAGTCATGCCAACGTGCACTTCCTAGAAGATTTAGAAGACTCAGAGAGAAGAGGGTTTCGTAACAGTATATATACAGTTTAAAGAATATCAAGGTGGTAAAAAGCGGCATTTAGCATATTAGGCTCAAACACGTAAAAATTAGATAATAAGCAAAATCCAATTATAACAGTTATTCTAAGCTTGAATTTTGAACCCTGAACCAGAAGTTCAAGGTTCTTATCCCCAGTAGAGTTGTCAGAGCTGTCACACCTCCTTTTTTCTACCTGGAAGGGTATAGGAGAGTTTTTCTAATTAAAGTGACAATAATCGAAACGAGATTATTTATGTCAAATTTAGAGTCGTCACTTGGAATAATTTATGGTGTCCCAAGTCACCAGTTTAAAATCCCGAATCAAGGAAGATTGACTCTATTTATGGTCCGCGAACACAGAAATCCGGGTAAGGAATTCTGTTAACCCGAGAGAAGGTGTTAGGCATTTTCGGGTTCCATGGTTTTAGCACAGTCGCTCAACTATTAATATTGGCCTAATTATCTGATTTAATACATGTTTAAAACTATTGTGCATTTTTAATTTTCTAGACACTTTTAATTATTTAACCGCTTTTTAAGATTTATCGAAATTATTTTAACGAGTCACGATGTAATGCACTCGTTGTTTTTGTACATATTACGAATCACACCAAGGGAACCATACCCTCAATCTAAAACATTTTATTTTATTATTATTTAAAGTTGTGGGTCGAGTCACACCAGTGTGCACTCGAATACTGGGGATACATATCATGACTATGTCACGAGAACCGTACCCATAGCCACGATAATTTATTAATTGCGCCTAAAGAAAGCTACGATATTTATGAATATTAACGTCCTAAAATATGCTACTAGCGATGACAAAATGATGATATAACAGTAAAATTAATATTAAATCTAATTCACATGTGTAGATTACGACCAAAGTTCAAATCCGTTTAAACCCAATTAACCAGATTCCCGTCCTGCAACCCCATGTATAGTCCAATCATCCCTTCATTTTCTTCTCCTTTATGTTCAATGAATTTCAAAAAATCATTACTGAACTAATTCCATTTTGGTTCAACAAGGCATATGAAATTGAATTCAAGAAATTAACTTAATAGGGACAAACTAAATCATTTCAATTAAAGCAAGAAAACAATAGTGAACAGACATTCACTTAAGCGAAACTCACTGAAAAAAACAAGCATTATCAGATAGAGATGGATTTTTTATTGATGAATTCAAACTGCAACTCAGAAAACCAAACCAGAAAATGACTAACCGGAAAAGTAAATAGGGGCTCGACGAACTCAACGGAATCAGCACAAATCAAATAGGAATTTCGGACTTAAACTTTCAATGGCAACCTCTACACGACTCAAACTCAAAAATGGCTCCAAACATCAATTAAACTCCATATTTCAGAAACTAAGAATCAAATCGAGGATAAAGAAGACGAAGTATTTTGTATTGTTTTTTCGATTCTGAATTCAAAACCCAACTTATGCTCGTTCCCTTACTCTGTTTGAGTGTGTGATTGTGTGACTTCCCTTTACCAATAAAAATAAAGATATAATGATGAAAACTTGACAAAAGTGGGGAATGACCAGCCAGAAAACGAGAGGGAGCTGACGGATTCGGTGACTGCTGGTGTTAGTTCCGGCGAGTGAAGGAGATAAAGTGGGGTGTGATGATGATGGAGTTGTTGTGTTCTTGGTTAGAGAAAAGAGAGGTTGAAGGGTCGTTTGGGGCTAGGTGAAGAAGCAGCAGATGAGGGGAGGGGTGTTGTTATGGTGATAGACAGATTTCCGGGGGCTGGTGGCTCGCTAGGGTTGGCCATTGTGGACCTGCTGCTGGCGGCGGCATCACTCGCCGGTGATCTATTCCGGCGAGGCAGCAGCTCGAGTGAAGGATATGGCAGATGGTTCGAGGTCAGTAGTTGCGACTGCTTTTGTGAGGAGGGTGCTCGGTTAGGGTCTAGGTTCTTTTGAAGAAGAAGAAGTTGATGGCTATGCTGAAGGTTAAAGAAGATGAAGTTCAGCAGTCGTTGGTTTTTTTCTCTTAATAAAGAAGAAGAAGCTTAGCTTTTCTGATGGAAAACAACTTCTTTGTGTGTCTAGGGTTTTTTAGGTTGTATCTAGGTCCTCTAGGGTTTGTGTGTTAGGGTGTATAAGAATAAGGACGAGTGGTGTAAGCACGTGATTTTTGCCCTATATGAGAATTACTCCCAAAAAATTCAAAAATAAAATGATTTTCCTTGGTGTACAATTTTGTGATATTTTTGAATAATTATTTGTATTTGTCTGTGCATGTTTATTTGTTAAATTAATAAAAATACAAAAATATGTCGCATTTTGCATGTAGGATTTAATTCTACAATTGTTAGTAATTAAGTTTGTTTTACAAAAATTAAAAAATCATAAAATAAATGTACGTTGCATGTTTAGCATTTAAACGTCTAAATTGTGCGATTTTTGTCGTTAATTGCTATTTAAATATGCAATAATTATTTTAGAGTTAATTAGTTTTTTTTAAAGATAGTTTAGTTTATAATTTAATTCTGAATTTTAGTTTTATTAATTAGGAAGTAAAAGAAAAGAGAGCAAAAAATACAAAAAAAATCGAAATTGGGCATCTTCTTCAAATTCAAGCCACAAGCCCAAAAAATACCCAATCTTCCCAAACGACCCAGTCCATTTCAAACTGGGTCGACCCAGTCCATAACCCAAAGAGTCCCAAACCCCCTTTTCTTTCATTTTTCATAAAACAAAACAAAAAAAAAACAAGAAAACCCTAAAACTAAGCTATCCGCCACCCCCCCCCCTCATTTTCTTTCTTCTTCCTCAAGCTCCCCTCCCTAGCATCAATGGCTGCCCTTCCCCCGCCTCTTCTCTTTCACATACACACACACATACACCTGTTGCCCGTGTTTCTTCTTCTTCTTCAAAATCGTGAGGGTTTCTTCTTTTTCAAGTTCACGTTGAACGTCGCTGCTTCTTCTTCCTCACTTCATGCTGCGTTTCCAGCTCCCATAGCTGCTGCCCGCAGCTTCTCCATCCAAATGACCAGCTGCTACTTCTTCTTCGTGTTTCGTCGTCAACCCGTCGCGCTGCTGCTCCGTTCTCTTCTCCGACCAAGCTGCTCCTGTTTCTGTTTCGCTGCTGCCTACCGTTGCTGTGTCGCCGCTGCTGCTGCCGCTGCGTCGCCGCTGCTGCTACTCCGACATAAAATGTTGTTGCTCGCGACCGTTGCTGCTTCTTTGCCTGAAAACGATTGCCGATATGCAGTGTATGACTTTGATTTTGTGACTTCAGAGAATTGCCAAAAGAGCAAGATTTTCTTTGTTAAAAAAATGCCTCTTCTCGTATGGGTGTAGCTGATCACGGAAAAAATGCATTCTTGGAGCTGAAGAGGAAGAAGGTTCATCGATATATGATATTAAAGATTGATGAAAAGAAAAAGAAGGTTATTGTTGAGAAAACTGGCAGCCCTGCTGGAAACTTTGATGATTTTACTGCTTCTTCGCCATGGCCAGCTGCTTCTGCTTCACGTTTTTGCTTCTGTTGTTGCTTCATCTTCTTCATTTCGTCAAAATTCGAGGGTCTTTCGTTGAGTCGAGGTCCGGTACATCTAGTTTTCTGTTCGAGCTTTGGTTGGGGGTCGTCAAAACAGTCCCTACATATTCCGAGGTCGCCGTTGGTTAGTCGTTGTTCGTCGTTTCGATCCGGTTAGTAGATTTTGAGTTTTATTTTTGTCCGTATTTTGTTTTGATATTTCTTGAATCTAAAATCGGTAGATGTTTGATTTTTGTTTGTTCATGTTCATTGTTTTGTTAATTTTTCAGTTGTTCATGTGAAATTGCTAATATTTGTTAGATTCAAATTGAAGTTTAATTAATTATTTCTTCAATTTGTTTCATGTGTTCTATGTATTTTTCAGAAATTGTTAATATTGTTAAGTTCAAGTTTAAATTCATAATTGTTTCTTCTTAGGTTTTGTTTTGTTATTTGCCTAAAAGAATTTAGTTGTAATAGGGAAGTATGTTGGTTTAATCATTTGAATCCGTCATGTTTTTTTTTTGTTTAAAATAGATTTAATTCATGTCCATACTTTGTTTGATTGTTCTTGAATCCGAAATTAGTATAAGTTTGATTTTTCTTGTTTATTGTTTATCATTTATGATTATTTCTTGAGTTTGTCTCATAATCTTGTTTAAGTTTAATATAGGAATTGTTGGTTGTAATGTTGTTAGAGTTGATTTTAAGTTCAAATAATTATTGAATTTAGAAATTTGAATATACTTGTTTGTTGTTGTTGAATCTGAAAGTAGGTTTGTTTGTTGCTAAAAATATTGTTCAATCAAAATTTTAGTTGTTCTTTGTTGTTCAATTTGTGTTCATGTGATATTGTTGTTGTGTTGTTCATCTGTGTTCATATGATTTGTTGTTTGAATTTGTGTAGAAATTGGTCATATTGGCTATATTTTGGTTGAGTTTGATTAATTGATTTGTTATAGCTGGTTGAGTTTGATTAATTGATTTGTTATAGCTGATGGGGGTAGTTTGGTAAATTGCAGTACATTCGGGGTAAAAGGGTAATTGCAATAAGGTCGGAGGGGTAGTTTGGTAATTGAACATTTTTGAAAAATTCTTTATGTTAAGCATGGGGGACAAAATATAATGGGTTGTAGGTGATATAGCTGTTTAATATAAATGGGGGACAAGACAAAATGTAGTGGAGGGGAATATGGTAATTGTTTATGGTAGGCATGGGGGACAAAATGTAATGGGTTGGTTTGATATATTAGTTTAATAAAGTGGGGGATGAGTGGGAAGATAATGGGTTTGGTTGGAGAAAGTGATTGATTTTAATTGATAAAAGGATTCTGGGTTGGGATATAAAGAAGATGTCTTGAATCAGATTTGGGGAGAAGAAAAAAGACAAGAGAGAATAGGAGAATAAGACAGAAATAAGAGAATAACAGAAGAAGAAAAGAACGGACAGAGAGAAAAAAGGGCTGAATATTAAAGAGAGAGGAAATTCCGAAAAATACTAAGACTTCAGAAAATAAAAAGAAAAACGTTCTGGAAATTAGAAGAGAGAGTAGTACACACCTGATAAATATTCTGATATACGGATTTAGAAATTAAGGGTTAAACATTAATTAGCCTTTCAAATCTGAAAATTCCCTTGGTTTCTGTCCGTTGTTTGTTGTCGGTGTTTCTGGATTTTATTTTGATTTTTAAATCTGTTCCTGGGCTGTTGTTGCTGGGCGGTTGTTGCTGTGCTGTATTGTTATTACTGCTGCTGATTCTCATCTTCATCTTCTTTTGCTTCCAATATCAGGTACACAACTGACACGCTGGTTATTGTAAACCGAAATATGAAGCATGAATACGAAAATGAAGAGTTGAAATTCTAAATTTAATTTAATTATATTCTGAATTTTATTTGTATGTATAAATTATTTAGCTTGCAAAAAATCAGAATCATGTAGCTATTTAATATATATAGTGGAACATCCGACGATAGCTTAACAGATGAACTATCTATATATTGCCTAAAAATAAATAAATGGTGTATTAACTCCGCCTAGTCAAAAAATCAAACGAATAGGCCATTTAGGAACTTGGTAAAAATATTGTTTAGTTAAATAATATTGGTTAATTTCAGCATATAAATGGTCTAGGATTAAAATTAGATTGCTAAGTTTTTTTTTTAATTTGACAAACTGAGAACATGCCTAGTATAATGTAACTAGGTAATAACATGTGAATAAGACGGCCCAGGTCTAGTTTTATGTCATACACGTTGGGCCTGGGCCCGCAGTGGCAACGGACTGTCCTGTTTGCATCATTTTCAGATTTTATGAATCATATTCGAAACCCATCTATAACAACTCAAGCATGTAAATAAATTAAGACATTTTCTCTTTTATTTTGTAGAGACAAATTTAATAAGAGAAAAATGTAGGCATTTTAGGACTGTCCTTTAAAAATAAAATGAGATGAGCCTCGCCCAATAAAATGCACCAATTGCGGGGCCCTCAATAAATGTTTAATTGAATATTTAGAATTCGGGATGGACTGTTTAGTGAATTCCACGGTCTTACCCAGAAATAATAATACGCTAATCGCTTTAGGCACGATTTTAATAATAATACATTCCTAAACACGGGTGTGCATTTCATGCGACCCAAATCCAAATCTTAAAACATCAAATAAAATATGTTCCGGATTGTGGGTGCATTTCATGTGACGCAGTCCAAAGATGTGCTTTAAGCGATGTTCACATTCTTGTAAAAATAATAATAATAATTATGAAAGCGGTTAAAAGTTAAAACTTGCACATGAGCTCATAATTGTATAAAATCAGATAAACAATCCGAATATGACAATTGAGCGACCGTGCTAGAACCACGGAACTCGGGAATGCCTAACACCTTCTCCCGGGTTAACAGAATTCCTTATCCGGATTTCTGGTTCGCGGACTGTAATACAGAGTCATTCTTTTCCTCGATTCAGGATTAAATTGGTGACTTAGGACACCCTAAATCTCCCAAGTGGCGACTCTGAAATAAATAAACAAATCCCGTTTCGATTGTCCTTTAATTGGAAAAACTCCTTCACCCCTCGCGGGGGCGGAAAAAGGAGGTGTGACAGCTCTGGCGACTCTGCTGGGGATTTGACCCAGAACCACTGGTTCAGGGTTAGAAATTCGAGCTTATATAAATTGTTATATTTGGTTTTATCTGATTTTGTTACATGTTTGGGCTCAATGTGCTAATTGGTTGCCTTTTACCGCTTTGATATTATGTGAACTGTATATAAACTGTGCCGAAACCCATCTCCTCTCTGAGTCTTCTGAAACATGAAGAAGGGTGTACTTCGTACGACTTCTTTTCTGTATAGTGTCAAATCCCAATTTAGAACGAGGTTCGGACAAGTAGCTAAGCCGGTGAAGCTTCTGTATTCCCTGTACGCTGCCCTCACTCGGCTCGAGCTGTCCGCTCTGGTAAGCCAGGTCTAGAACAAATACCCAGGTTCTGAACCTAGTATAACAAAGCCACATGCCGGATCCCTAGTAGGAACGCTTATTTGCATCATGCGCATTTGACTTACGGGATTCAACACAGGGATTGGGTCCGTCTAGGACTAGCAACCTGAAGTGAAAAGACCATCCTGCAACATACTGTATGCTTTATGCATTTACTTGTTTCGGACTTGCATGCTGACCGACTTCAAAAAATCGGGAATATTGGAAAATTGCGAAAAAGAAGGAAGTAACTGTGTAGAGAGTTAATTGCCTTTTTTTTTTAAAAAAAAAAAATAATGCCCCAAATACTGGCGAAATTTTGGGGAAAATGAAAAAATAATAAAATTATATAGTTTGTTTCACTCAAAAAAACAAAAGAAAAAATAGAAAAGAGTCTTATTTTTAGGTTGAACCAATATATATATATATATATATATATATATATATATATATATATATATATATAAATCCAAAAAGTATTTTTTCTTTATTTCCTTTCTAGAAAGGTTTTTTAGACCCCCAATTTTCAAAAATAAAATCCAAAAATATTTTCCATTTTTGATTTCTTTAGAAAGTCTTTTTAATTGTTTCTTTTACAAAAAAAAATATAAATAAAAAAAATCCGAAAATATTTTCATTTTTCTTTCAAAATTGAAAAGAAATTCAAAATTCAAAAATATTTTTTTTAGCATTTCTTTCATTGAAAGTAAAATTCCAAAAATATTTTCTTTCTTCTTTAAAAGTTTTTCTTTCAAAATTCAAAAAAAAATTAAAATCTTTTTCTTTAGAAATGCTCTTTTCTTCTTTATAAGTCTTTCCTTCAAAAATAAATATATAAATAAAAAAAAAGTTAGTTTATCCATCCCGAACTACGCGGGTTTGATTCTCACCGGATGTGAGATACGTAGGCAACCCTCATCGGGTCCAACCCCACCTTTTTGCTAAAATAGCCAAAAACAAATAAATAAATAAAAACCTGTCAAAATTTTAATCATGTCATAAAGAAGTCGGGTGACGCTGTTTTGTCAAAACATAGCCGAATGTTCCCGAAAGGGACGCTGGAAGGCTGACTTTGCATAAACAGCCACCTTTGGGTCATTTTTTAAGATTTGGTCCAGTTGACCCACACAACCTTAAAAATCTTCGTCCCTGAGGCGTTGAGAGGCCGTGTTTGCAATATTGAGTTTTCCATTTTTGAAAAACGATAAAAAGAGTCATAAATAAGTCGGGTGATGCTGTTTTTGTCAAAAATAGCTGAATGTTCTCGAAAGGGACGCCGGAAGGCTGACTTTGCATAAACTGCCACCTTTTGGGTCATGTTTAGGATTTTGGTCCAGTTGACCCACACAGCCTTAAAAATCTTCGTCCTCGAGGCGCTGAAGGGCCGTGTTTGCAACACCAGGTTTTTTTTTGTAGTTTGAGAAAAAAAACAAAGAGTCAGCAGTCAGGTGAATACAGTTTGGATTTTTAGTCAAAATAAGTCGAGCCAGCTTCGGCAGTGTCTTAAACCGTTCTTGCCGAAATAGCCTTAGAGTATCTTTCAGTTGTCGAAAGGCTATTTTCGTAAAAGAACGGACAAGTTTGTAAAGTGTCATAAAATAATCCTCCCCGGCCTCAAAATTCATGTGAAATTTGGAAGGGGCCATATTTGCAAAAATAACCGTTTGGTTGCATTTGTCGAACAGAGAAAGGGAGCTGGCCGTTTGTTTTTGAGTTTGTAAAACTTTTGATTAGAATATGTGGGTCGTTTGATTTTCAAGTTTGTAGGTCATCTTTAAACCTTTGAAACCCAGTTTGTTTTATTATGAAAATTGATAATTCCAAAAATAAAAAAATGTTTCATGGTTGTTACATTTCATTGGTCCGAACTACGCAAGGTCTGATTCATGCGGGGTCATGATACGTAGGCAATCTCCATAAGATTCGACCACAACAAAAAAACAAAAAAAAATGAAAAAAGCGAAAAAAAAGAAGAAAGAAAAATGAAAAAAAAGGAAAAAAAAGATGTTGTCAATAATGAGGACCGACTGAGTCCATTCTAACCTGTTCTGTTTTGAATCACAAAGAAAGATAAGGTGCTTGGTTTGTGGTAAGCCGGAAATACAAGATCCAAAAGCACACATTGCGGGGATCAGGCCTGATGACAGAAGCATTCGAGTCCTATTGGGAACTTGTTGACTAAGGTTGATGATATTGAAGTTGGCAATGGTCTGGGCAATACTGATGTGAAGCTCAGTGGCTGAGATGCCAGTTTGATAAAATGGGAGGACGCTCCGTTCCTTGGTTAGCAAGAAAGAAGCTTTTGGTGGCTTATTTTGTTGTCATTTCTGTTGTCCGGATTATTCTTAGGGTTGTAGTCCGGATATTGTCTTGTGTCAAACCTTCTTATCTTTCCATTTTGTCATAGCGGTTTGTTTAAGTTTTGTCCAGGCTATTTTAGGATTTTATTCTGGTTTGTTTCGTTTGTTTTGTTATTCAAACCATTTCACC
Organism: Nicotiana sylvestris; assembly: GCF_000393655.2. NCBI lineage: Eukaryota > Viridiplantae > Streptophyta > Magnoliopsida > Solanales > Solanaceae > Nicotiana > Nicotiana sylvestris. Next base: position 134,730,017 of record NC_091059.1, on the reverse strand, counting down.
GGTAATCTAATGCAAAATCCGGTCTTTTATTATTTCCATTCATCTTTTTGTTTAGTCCTTTTATCATTTTTGTTCAGCGCCGATTCCAGTGACATGACATGCGCACACAGTTTGGGCCTAGTCTTTAAAGATAATCATAAAACCCCGGAAAGGTGATCAGAACATTTAAAAGAAATAAGGACGGTTTGGGATTATTTGGAGCTCGAGTCATACGGAACTAGGGCAAGTAAAACACAAAGAAAATCGCTAAAAGAAAGATTCGCCAAATTGGCATGAGGGTCGAGAGTGAAAGTGTCGTCCAACGGTGCTTTAGAAATGACAAAGGAAAAAGCAAATATATGAATATAATTGTCAAGTCCAGCACAATCGGAAGAGGCTACAAATCTTTGTTCAATTATGTTGTTTGCACTTGGCATGTTTTGAAGACTGGAATGACGAAGGAATTTTGTTCTGCTACCTAAACACTTTATCCTTCGTTAACCCCTTTTGAGCCTTATTGTTTTTCTTTCGTACCCCTCGTTCGGAATCAGTAGAAACGACTAGAAAAAGCAAGCATGGCAGGTAAGAAAAAAAAAAGAAAAAAGAAAAGAAAACAACAAAATGAAAAAAAAAAAGAAAAAAAAAGAGAGAAGAAAAGAACAATGATAACAAAAAACAAAAGAAAGTCAGAAGAAACGGAGGAATTGGGAACTACGTTTGACCTGATTCCTCAAAGAGGATACGTAGGCGCTTCACAGCTCGGTCATAGGATGCATAATGGCCACAAGGGTCACAGTGTGCATGGTGTAATAAATTTTTTTTTTTTTTAAAAATAATAATAAATAATCCCCAAGCAAGAAACTGGGGCAAGGGTTGCGCTTGTTGTAAACAAATATGGTTCCGAAGGTTGTTATTTTGAACCCCAAATTGATTTGTTTTTTGAGCCTTTAATACCCTTTCTTTCTAGCCTATCCAAAACCCACATTACGGTCCAAAGAAAGACCTTCTGATAAGTCTTCAAAAGATGTCAAATCAGATAAATGAGAGTCTTACCGGTGAACATAACACTCTGTTCCATAGCAGAAAGGACTCTAATCTCCAGCAGAGAGAGTCATACCGGCAACACTCCAAAATCCCCAGATGGAAAGTGATACAAATGAGAGAGTCTTATCGGTGAAAATCTTCACGGACACCATAAGGCGATGAAAGCTGAGAGAAAAACCAAATGAGAGAGGCTTGATAGTGAAAACCCTTCGGGTACTACAAGTCTAATAAGATTGGGAATCAGATGGGGAATTGCCAATTGAAGGTCTTGAAAGACGATTAACAGCAGAGGATAGGCCACATGTGCATTTCACGACCATTAGAGTCGATGTCGGCGTTTGATAGTTTTTTTTATTTATAGTTTCTTTTGTTAAAGAGTCATTTTTTTCCTTTGTCTTTTATTCGGTTCCCCTTTTGTTTATCTTTTCCTTTCATAGAATAATTCCCCAGTAGAGTCTGTTTGGTCAGAACAAGTGAGAATTGACTTCAAAATAGGCCATCAGCTTTCCAATCATGCAAGATGAGATCTAACTAGTACATCCAAATGGTATAGTCAGCAAGGAACAAGCGCGAGGCCAGTGTCAAAAAAGATATCCCCAGCAAAAGGGAATTGACAAAAGGATTGACGAGTGTCAAGAGGGATACCCTTGCCGAAATCAAAGGTTATAAACCTCAAGGCCAAGGCCTGTGGACAAATCAAGAAGAGCAATGTGCATGATTTGGGAAATTCATACTAGACTAAAAGGTCGGGGAAATGCCAGCTATACCACAAAAGAAGAGGGATATCCCCAACAGAAAGGGATCATCCAAATGGTATAGTCAGCAAGGAACAAGCGCGAGGCCAGTGTCAAAAAAAATATATCCCCAGCAAAAGGGAATTGACAAAAGGATTGACGAGTGTCAAGAGGGATACCCTTGCCGAAATCAAAGGTTATAAACCTCAAGGCCAAGGCCCGTGGACAAATCAAGGAGAGCAATGTGCATGATTTGGGAAATGCATACTAGACTAACAGGTCGGGGAAATGCCAGCTATACCACAAAAGAAGAGGGATATCCCCAACAGAAAGGGATTATCCCCAGCAAATAATATCATCCCCAACAAGTTGTGGAACGCAGATCAAGGAAGGAGAAAGGGAAAACCATCCCAGTAGGAGTATCACAACCAACCATCGCATTTTAAACAAACAAATTTTGTTTGATTTGAAACAGATAAAGGAAATGACATTGATTACAGAAAATGCATGCCACAAGAAAGACTATCAAACTGGGGCAGAAAATTTTCCTTCCATTTAGAAAATTTTCTGGATGTCAGGTACCCATTCGGGGAAGAATAAAGATAACACCAGTCTCAAGGGAAGTGCTCTTTGAACCAGTGTTGCCCCAACATAATAAGTTTCAATGGAGGAAGTTGATCCCCAGCAGACAGAACCAAAGAGATGAAACTGGTGTTTAGAAAAAGCAAAAGCCATTGTTATCCCCAACAGCTTCCAGAAGAATGAAGCATCGATTTGAAGGGATAAAATTCTCCAGCAGTGTTATCCTCAACAACGTTATCCCAAGAAGATAACACTTTTATCCCCAGCAGTGTTGAGAAAAAAGAAAAAAAAATAAAAAAAAATTTGAAGGAGGGGAATAAAGGAGACTCCCCTAGTGGTATTATCCTCAGCAATCAGGCGTCCACCTGGAGAACAAGGAAGAACAGTTGAAGTATCAGCAGTCAGGCGTCCACCTGGAGAACAAGGAAGAACAGTTGAAGTATCAACAATCAGGAGCCCACATGGAGAATAAGGGAATACAATTCAAATTTTAAGTAATCAGGAGCCCCCCTGAAGAACAGAATGGCGATTTATTGGTTGAAGTCAGGAGCCCCCCTGAAGAACAGAATGACGATTTATTGGTTGAAGTCAGGAGCCCCCTGAAGAATAGAATGGTGATTTATTGGTTGAAGTCAGGAGCCCCCTGAAGAAAGGGAAGGCGTTTTATTTTTAAAAGTTGTTAAAATCTCGCCATCCAAAGAAAGGAATGACATTTCTGAAAAGTTGTAAAAGTCAGGAGCCCCCCTGAAGAACAGAATGGCGATTTATTGGTTGAAGTTAGGAGCCCCCCTGAAGAACAGAATGGTGATTTATTGTTTGAAGTCAGAAGCTCGCCTAAAGAAAGGAAAGGCGTTTTATTTTTAAAAGTTGTTAAAATATCGCCAGCCAAAGAGAGGAATGGCATTTTTGAAAAGTTGTTGAAGTTAGGAGCCCCCCTGAAGAACAAAATGGCGATTTATTGGTTGAAGTCAGGAGCCCCCTGAAGAACAGAATGGCGATTTATTGGTTGAAGTCAGGAGCCCCCTGAAGAATAGAATGGCGATGTATTGTTTGAAGTCAGAAGCTCGCCTAAAGAAAGGAAAGGCGTTTTATTTTTAAAAGTCGTTGAAATATCGCCAGCAAAAGAGAGGAATGACATTTTTGAAAAGTTGTTGAAGTCAGGAGCACCCCTGAAGAACAGAATGACGATTTATTGGTTAAAGTCAGGAGCCCCCCTGAAGAAAAGAATGACGATTTATTGGTTGAAGTCAGGAGCTCGCCTGAAGAAAGAAAAGGCATTTTATTTTTAAAAGTTGTTAAAGTATCGCCAGCCAAAGAAAGGAATGACATTTTTGAAAAGTTGTTGAAGTCAGGAGCCCCCCTGAAGAACGGAATGGCGATTTATTGGTTGAAGTCAGGAGCCCCCTGAAGAACAGAATGGCGATTTATTGGTTGAAGTCAGGAGCCCCCTGAAGAATAGAATGGCGATTTATTGGTTGAAGTTAGGAGCCCGCCTGAAGAAAGGAAAGACATTTTATTTTTAAAAGTTGTTAAAATCTCGCCAGCCAAAGAAAGGAATGGCATGTTTGAAAAGTTGTTGAAGTCAGGAGCCCCCCTGAAGAACAGAATGGCGATTTATTGGTTGAAATCAGGAGCCCCCCTGAAGAACAGAATGACGATTTATTGGTTGAAGTCAGGAGCCCGCCTGAAGAAAGGAAAGGCGTTTTATTTTTAAAAGTTGTTGAAATCTCGCCAACCTAAAAAGGAATGGCATTTTGTTTTTAAAGTTGTTGTTGAAGTTGGGAGCCCGCCCATATAATAGAGGAATACATTTCAGTCTTTTCATTTCAAGTGTTGAAGTTGGGAGCCCGCCCATAGAACAGAGGAATACATTTCAGTCTTTTCATTTCAAGTGTTGAAGTTGGGTGCCCGCCCATATAACAGAGGAATACATTTCAGTCTTTTCATTTCAAGTGTTGAAGTTGGGAGCCCGCCCATATAACAAAGGAATACATTTAGTATTACTTTTCAAGTATTGAAGTTGGGAGCCCGCCCATACAACAGAGGAATACATTTCAAGATCAAGTCAGAGGACAATAAAACAGAGGGTTACAACAGGAATCCCTAGCAGGAAACAATAAAATTCCCCAGCACCGGGAAGCACAAGGATGCAACAAGAGGTCACAGCACAAATTTAAGCGCCTGAGTCAAAAGGAAGAAAGGACGCGTCTTGAAAGAAGTGGCTGGAGAACATTAAATCATGCCCAGCATAACAAATCTGATAAAGAAAACCATATCCCCAGAAGAACCGCCGAAAAGCTTAATGAAGAAAGCCATGTCCCCATCGGGCCGAACAAAATGATGAAAACTGGTATTCAGAAAAGCAAAGGGCCAGAAGTCATCGGAAGAAAAGCACCGGAAGAAACGCAAGCAGATAAGAAAGCAAGGCAACAAGAACAAATTGCAGTCTAGCCTAGCTTCTTGTTTTCTTTTAAGCACGGTGTAACAAGGAGATCGGTAAGCAGTGGTAATAGCATGCAACAACAGTAACATTGCAGTCCCACGGTAGTCCCAGCTACCAAAACTTCCCGAACTACATTGACCTGATTCCTGTTTAGCCCAGGATATGTAGGAAACCTTTGAAGCAAAGGTTCGGTCAAATCTTTTTCAAAAAATGCTTCACACGGAGTACTCGGATGGGCAAAAATCGCTCGCTTTATCTTTGCACGAAAACCCTTCGTGTCTTCGGGCAAAGAGGGGCAGCTGTAAGCACGTGATTTTTGCCCTATATGAGAATTACTCCCAAAAAATTCAAAAATAAAATGATTTTCCTTGGTGTGCAATTTTGTGATATTTTTGAATAATTATTTGTATTTGTTTGTGCATGTTTATTTGTTAAATTAATAAAAATACAAAAATATGTCGCATTTTGCATATAGGATTTAATTCTACAATTGTTAGTAATTAAGTTTGTTTTACAAAAATTAAAAAATCATAAAATAAATGTACGTTGCATGTTTAGCATTTAAACGTCTAAATTGTGCGATTTTTGTCGTTACTTGCTATTTAAATGTGCAATAATTATTTTAGAGTTAATTAGTTTTTTTTAAAGATAGTTTAGTTTATAATTTAATTCTGAATTTTAGTTTTATTAATTAGGAAGTAAAAGAAAAGAGAGCAAAAAATACAAAAAAAATCGAAATTGGGCATCTTCTTCAAATTCAAGCCACAAGCCCAAAAAATACCCAATCTTCCCAAACGACCCAGTCCATTTCAAACTGGGTCGACCCAGTCCATAACCCAAAGAGTCCCAAACCCCCTTTTCTTTCATTTTTCATAAAACAAAACAAAAAAAAACAAGAAAACCCTAAAACTAAGCTATCCGCCACCCCCCCTCATTTTCTTTCTTCTTCCTCAAGCTCCCCTCCCTTGCATCAATGGCTGCCCTTCCCCCGCCTCTTCTCTTTCACATACACACAAACATACACCTGTTGCCCGTGTTTCTTCTTCTTCTTCAAGATCGTGAGGGTTTCTTCTTTTTCAAGTTCACGTTGAACGTCGCTGCTTCTTCTTCCTCACTTCATGCTGCGTTTCCAGCTCCCATAGCTGCTGCCCGTAGCTTCTCCATCCAAACGACCAGCCGCTACTTCTTCTTCGTGTTTCGTTGTCAACCTGTCGCGCTGCTGCTCCGTTCTCTTCTCCGACCAAGCTGCTCCTGTTTCTGTTTCGCTGCTGCCTGCCGTTGCTGTGTCGCCGCTGCTGCTGCCGCTGCGTCGCCGCTGCTGCTACTCCGACATAAAATGTTGTTGCTCGCGACCGCTGCTGCTTCTTTGCCTGAAAATGATTGCCGATATGCAGTGTATGACTTTGATTTTGTGACTTCAGAGAATTGCCAAAAGAGCAAGATTTTCTTTGTTAAAAAAAATGCCTCTTCTGGTATGGGTGTAACTGATCACGGAAAAAATGCATTCTTGGAGCTGAAGAGGAAGAAGGTTCATCGATATATGATATTCAAGATTGATGAAAAGAAAAAGAAGGTTATTGTTGAGAAAACTGGCAGCCCTGCTGGAAACTTTGATGATTTTACTGCTTCTTCGCCATGGCCAGCTGCTTCTGCTTCACGTTTTTGCTTCTGTTGTTGCTTCATCTTCTTCGTTTCGTCAAAGTTCGAGGGTCTTTCGTTGAGTCGAGGTCCGGTACATCAAGTTTTCTGTTCGAGCTTTGGTTGGGGGTCGTCAAAACAGTCCCTACATAGTCCGAGGTCGCCGTTGGTTAGTCGTTGTTCGTCGTTTCGATCCGGTTAGTAGATTTTGAGTTTTATTTTTGTCCGTATTTTGTTTTGATATTTCTTGAATCTAAAATCGGTAGATGTTTGATTTTTGTTTGTTCATGTTCATTGTTTTGTTAATTTTTCAGTTGTTCATGTGAAATTGCTAATATTTGTTAGATTCAAATTGAAGTTTAATTAATTATTTCTTCAATTTGTTTCATGTGTTCTATGTATTTTTCAGAAATTGTTAATATTGTTAAGTTCAAGTTTAAATTCATAATTGTTTCTTCTTAGGTTTTGTTTTGTTATTTGCCTAAAAGAATTTAGTTGTAATAGGGAAGTATGTTGGTTTAATCATTTGAATCCGTCATGTTTTTTTTTTGTTTAAAATAGATTTAATTCATGTCCATACTTTGTTTGATTGTTCTTGAATCCGAAATTAGTATAAGTTTGATTTTTCTTGTTTATTGTTTATCATTTATGATTATTTCTTGAGTTTGTCTCATAATCTTGTTTAAGTTTAATATAGGAATTGTTGGTTGTAATGTTGTTAGAGTTGATTTTAAGTTCAAATAATTATTGAATTTAGAAATCTGAATATACTTGTTTGTTGTTGTTGTTGTTGTTGAATCTGAAAGTAGGTTTGTTTGTTGCTAAAAATATTGTTCAATCAAAATTTTAGTTGTTCTTTGTTGTTCAATTTGTGTTCATGTGATATTGTTGTTGTGTTGTTCATCTGTGTTCATATGATTTGTTGTTTGAATTTGTGTAGAAATTGGTCATATTGGCTATATTTTGGTTGAGTTTGATTAATTGATTTGTTATAGCTGGTTGAGTTTGATTAATTGATTTGTTATAGCTGGTTGAGTTTGATTAATTGATTTGTTATAGCTGATGGGGGTAGTTTGGTAAATTGCAGTACATTCGGGGTAAAAGGGTAATTGCAATAAGGTCGGAGGGGTAGTTTGGTAATTGAACATTTTTGAAAAATTCTTTATGTTAAGCATGGGGGACAAAATATAATGGGGTGTGGGTGATATAGCTGTTTAATATAAATGGGGGACAAGACAAAATGTAGTGGAGGGGAATATGGTAATTGTTTATGGTAGGCATGGGGGACAAAATGTAATGGGTTGGTTTGATATATTAGTTTAATAAAGTGGGGGATGAGTGGGAAGATAATGGGTTTGGTTGGAGAAAGTGATTGATTTTAATTGATAAAAGGATTCTGGGTTGGGATATAAAGAAGAGGTCTTGAATCAGATATGGGGAGAAGAAAAAAGACAAGAGAGAATAGGAGAATAAGACAGAAATAAGAGAATAACAGAAGAAGAAAAGAACGGACAGAGAGAAAAAAGGGCTGAATATTTAAGAGAGAGGAAATTCCGAAAAATACTAAGACTTCAGAAAATAAAAAGAAAAACGTTCTGGAAATTAGAAGAGAGAGTAGTACACACCTGATAAATATTCTGATATACGGATTTAGAAATTAAGGGTTAAACATTAATTAGCCTTTCAAATCTGAAAATTTCCTTGGTTTCTGTCCGTTGTTTGTTGTCGGTGTTTCTGGATTTTATTTTGATTTTTAAATCTGTTCCTGGGCTGTTGTTGCTGGGCGGTTGTTGTTGTGTTGTATTATTATTACTGCTGCTGATTCTCATCTTCATCTTCTTTTGCTTCCAATATCAGGTACACAACTGACACGCTGGTTATTGTAAACCGAAATATGAAGCATGAATACGAAAATGAAGAGTTGAAATTCTAAATTTAATTTAATTATATTCTGAATTTTATTTGTATGTATAAATTATTTAGCTTGCAAAAAATCAGAATCATGTAGCTATTTAATATATATAGTGGAACATCCGACGATAGCTTAACAGATGAACTATCTATATATTGCCTAAAAATAAATAAATGGTGTATTAACTCCGCCTAGTCAAAAAATCAAACGAATATGCCATTTAGGAACTTGGTAAAAATATTGTTTAGTTAAATAATATTGGTTAATTTCAGCATATAAATGGTCTAGGATTAAAATTAGATTGCTAAGTTTTTTTTTAATTTGACAAACTGAGAACATGCCTAGTATAATGTAACTAGGTAATAACATGTGAATAAGATGGCCCAGGTCTAGTTTTATGTCATACACGTTGGGCCTGGGCCCGCAGTGGCAACGGACTGTCCTGTTTGCATCATTTTCAGATTTTATGAATCATATTCGAAACCCATCTATAACAACTCAAGCATGTAAATAAATTAAGACATTTTCTCTTTTATTTTGTAGAGACAAATTTAATAAGAGAAAAATGTAGGCATTTTAGGACTGTCCTTTAAAAATAAAATGAGATGAGCCTCGCCCAATAAAATGCACCAATTGCGGGGCCCTCAATAAATGTTTAATTGAATATTTAGAATTCGGGATGGACTGTTTAGTGAATTCCACGGTCTTACCCAGAAATAATAATACGCTAATCGCTTTAGGCACGATTTTAATAATAATACATTCCTAAACACGGGTGTGCATTTCATGCGACCCAAATCCAAATCCCAAAACATCAAATAAAATATGTTCCGGATTGTGGGTGCATTTCATGTGACGCAGTCCAAAGACGTGCTTTAAGCGATGTTCACATTCTTGTAAAAATAATAATAATAATTATGAAAGCGGTTAAAAGTTAAAACTTGCACATGAGCTCATAATTGTATAAAATCAGATAAACAATCTGAATATGACAATTGAGCGACCGTGCTAGAACCACGGAACTCGGGAATGCCTAACACCTTCTCCCGGGTTAACAGAATTCCTTATCCGGATTTCTGGTTCGCGGACTGTAATACAGAGTCATTCTTTTCCTCGATTCAGGATTAAATTGGTGACTTAGGACACCCTAAATCTCCCAAGTGGCGACTCTGAAATAAATAAACAAATCCCGTTTCGATTGTCCTTTAATTGGAAAAACTCCTTCACCCCTCGCGGGGGCGGAAAAAGGAGGTGTGACAAGTGGGTCTTAGGGTCTGGGCTTTAAAATTGGGTCAACTCTTTGGACCTCTTTAATTAAGACCAAACAAAATTTTCCTCAAATTTCATAATCTTTCTTCTAAAACAAGACTAAAAATACTACACCATTTACTAAATAATCCTACTTAAGTAGAAATGACTATTAAAAATAAAACTAACTGTTAAAACAAAACTATTTCTGGTATTTTTATTTTTGTGATAAAATAAAGTAAAAGAGACAAACCTAGTTAAAATAGCGATATTAGACCTAAACTAAACATTTACGCTAAAATGTGTAAAATCTTAGAGAGGGTCAAAATTTACATGTCTACAAGAGCTAAGGAGGCCAGGACCCACATATGCGAGGGGAGGAGCGTACCTGCGTAACCGCAGGTGTGAGTATTTGGTCGTAGATGCAGCTATGATCGTATAAGTGAAAACCGCGTATGCGGTTGGTTTGACCGCGGAAGCGGTACCGTAGGAGAGTATAATGGACCACATATGCGGAATCCCTGGGCAGAAACTATATAAGCATCCCTTCGCGAATTTTTGCCCATTTCCACTATTTTTGAGACGGGATTGGAGCTTTTGGAGGGTTTTGAAAAGGAAGGGGATTCTTATTGAGGTAAGATTTTTGAACTTAATACTCGTATCTATGGTGAATTTCAGTTGATTAAACACGGAAATTGAAGAGATTAAGGGTGAAAATTTGGAAAATTAGGGCTGGAAATTGGAGAGTTTAAATTGGGGATTTGATGTCCAATTTTGATGATTTTGGTATGTATAGACTCGTGAGAGGATAATGATTCGAGTATTGTGATTTTATCGGATTCCAAGATGTGGCCCGGGTGTCCGGTTTAACCAATTTCAAGATTTTGAGTTTAATTTGATAATTTTCGCGTGGACTTTGTCCCTTTGTCTTGTATTGATGTTATGATTCTGATTTTGGATAGATTCGGGATGATTTTAGGCCGAATTGAGAGGCAAGGGCATTGCGGAGTAGATTTTTGTCCGCTTTGAGGCAAGTAACGATTGTAAATCTAGACCTGACGGTATGAAACCCCGAAATTTGTATTATATTTGATAAATGAGGTGACATATATGCTAGGTAATGGGCGTGTAGGTGTGCACCGGTAGGGATTGTGACTTGGTCCGTCCCGTGGGAACTGTAGAGTTGCATTTTTTTGATAAACTCAATATGATATCAATGTGTTTTAGAAATGAATCTGTCAACTTGGGTCGAATGCCATGTTTGGGTCCTTGTGCCGAATTGTTTGGACTCTCAGGTTTATTTTACTAATATCCTCATACTATTTTGATTTGAAAACATATCCTTAGTCATGATTTTTACCTGTTTATTGTTTGATTCAGTTTCATTACTCTACTTTCAAATATATGAAAATTGTTTGGGTTGAGTTCCCTGAGTTTTTACTGAAATGCCCGAGTGGCTGTGAGTTTTATGACTGAGAGAGGTCGAGGACCTGATGGTGAGGATTTTATGTATTTATGGATCAGGCTGCACGCCACAACGATATATATAAGGATCGGGCTGCATGTCGCAGTAATATGTATTAGATCGGGCTACACGCCGTAGCAATATATATATATATGGATCGGGCTGCACGCTGCAGCGATATAGCGCTTGGGTTGTAGGAGCCCCTCCGGAGTCTGTACACCCCTAGTGAGCATAGTCGACTATATATATATATATATATATATATGGATCGGGCTGCATGCTGTAGCGGTTACTATTATGAGATATCTATTGAGCAGGAGTGCTGAGTGTGAGTACTGATTGACGAGAGCTGAGTTACGAGTGACTGAGAGGATTTCCTGAAGAGCTATCTTTATGAGTGATACTTTGCTCGAGGGGCTTGTTTATAAAATTACTGTTTTCACTTTTCTTTTATACCAAGCCTCTATTGAAAAATGTTGAACAAATATTTTAAACAACTTTCATTGAAACTGGAGTTTTTACAGGATGTTCGGAAATTGAACTACGGATTTGAATTTGTTATTTTTATTGAGATTCTATGTTAGACTATGTATATGATTTTAAATGCTCTTCACTACACTCAGCCTTTATTTACTTTGGTTACTTACTGAGTTGGCGCACTCACGTTACTCCCTGCACCTTGTGTGTAGATCCAGGTGTCAGAGCCTCTGAGTGAGAGCTGATCTTTTCCTTCAGAGTATTTTCCGGAGATCGTAATGTAGCTGCACGGCGTCCGCAGTCCTGCCTTTCTCCTTCCTATCCTTATTATTTTATATTTCATCCTTATTTTGTATTAAGTAGACAGTATTGGGTTGTATTGTAGCGGCTCATGACTAGTGATACCAGGATCGGGCAGTGGGGATGTATTTGCGTAATTATTTTACCGCATATTTTATTATATTAAAATAAAAGACTTGTGATCATAATTGATTTAGAAATGAATTTACAAAAGACCTTTACGTTATTAGTGATGAATCGGCTTGCCTAGTATTGTGATAGGCGCCATCACGACCGGGGTGGTTTTGGGTCGTGACAAGTTGGTATCAGAGCCTAGGTTACATAGGTCTCACGGGTCAAGAGCCGATTTAGTAGAGTCTCACAGATCAATACGAAGACGTTTGTGCTTATCCTTGAGAGGCTATAGAACCTTTAGGAAAAGCTTCACATTCTTGAAATTCCTGTCGTGTGGATCTGTTAATTCTAGTACTAAACTTTTGTTATTCTATTCTCTCATAGATGGTCAGGACACGTGCTACTGGTCAGGACAGACGACTACCAGTACCACCAATTGAGGCCACTAGAGTTTGAGGTCGCGGTCGAGGACATGGTAGGGGTAGGGGTGTAGCCCGCACAGTAGCTAGGGCAGCACCTGCAGATCCACCAGCCGCCCTAGTTCACGATCAAGTCCCAGTTGCGGATGCTTAGCGGGACCAGCTTAGGCATCGGCTGTGCCGATTGTTATCCCAGGCCTTCAGGAGGCCCTAGCACAAATTCTATCAGTGTGTACTGGCCTGGCTCAGACAGTCTCAGTTACTACGGTCGTAGCTACTTCTTAGGCCGGGGGAGGCACCCAGACTCCCACCGCCCGCACACCTTAGCAGGTTGTGCAGGGACTTCAAACACCAGCAGCACCTCTAGCCTAGCTGGTTGCATCCGCTCAGGATTATGTGGTACCAGTTATGCCTGACGACGAGTAGCGTCGATTGGAGAGGTTTGGTAGACTTTAGCCTCCGACTTTCAGTGGTTCAGAGGGCAAGGATTTCCAGGGTTTCTTGGACAATTGTTAGAGGATGCTTCGGATTACGGGTATTTTGGAGACCAGTGGGGTCTCATTCATTACTTTCCAGTTTTCAGGAGCTGCCTTTACTTGGTGGGAGGCTTATGAGAGGCGTAGGCCTGTTGATGCAGAGCCTCTTACTTGGTAGCAGTTCTCCGCTCTCTTTTTGGAGAAGTTTGTGCCATAAGCTCGCGAAGAGGAGTTATGCAGGCAGTTCGAGTAGTTGCGTCAGGATGATATGATTGTGATGCAGTATGAGATGAGTTTTTCAGAGCTAGCTCATCATGCAATTTGGTTGGTCCGTACGGATAGAGAGAGGATCAGGAGGTTCGTGGATGGCCTCACATATTAGCTTCAAATTCTCATAACCAGAGAGATGGTGTCAGGTGCTACTTTTGAATAGGTTGTTGTTATTTCTCGAGAGTCAGTTTGTCACTAGGAGTGAGATGAGAGGAAGTCCAAGAGGTCTCGAGGATCTGGTAGTTATGGTGGTGCTCCTTCGAAAGGCTAGTTTCAGCACGGCAGAGACCGTCCATTTAGACATGCTCAGTAAGCTCGCCCAGTTCATCGTGGGGCATCATCGGGACATGGTTCTCACAATTCTCATCAGGTCCATTCATCACTCAGTGCCCTTCTAGCCCAGATTTTGTCCCGCGCTCCATCAGTTCAGGGATCTTCCATACCAGGTTCTTCTACTAGTCATCCCGGTACTAGGGGTTCCCTTCAGTCCCCGTCCCCCGCACCAGGGAGTTGTTATGAGTGCGGAGAGTTTGGAAATATAAGGAGGCAGTGTCCTCATCTTCTTGGGGGTCCATCTCAGTAGAGGAGTCAGCCCTCGACTTCAGCTCTAGCTACTTCACCACCCGCTCAGGCAACCAAGGGTAGGGGGTCAGTCAGCTAGGGGTCGCCCCAGAGGGGGAGGTCGATCTGGTGGTGGTCTGGCTCATTTCTGTGCACTCCCAGCTAGACCAGATGTTATTGCTTTAGATGTCGTGATTACAGGTATTGTCTCAGTTTGCCACAGAGATGCATCTGTGTTATTTGGTCATGGTTCCACCTTTTCATATGTGTCATCATATTTTGCTCGTTATTTGGGTATGCCCTGTGAGTCTCTTGTTTTATCTGTTCGTGTATATACTCCGGTGGGCGATAATATTATTGTGGACCGTATATACCGGTTGTGCGTGGTGACTATTGGGGGTCTGGAGACCCGAGTGGACCTTTTGTTGCTTTATATGGTGGACTTTGATATGATATTAGTCATGGATTAGATATCTCCGTGTTATGCTATATTGGACTATCATGCTAAGATAATGACGTTGGCTATGCCGGGTGTGGCACGGATTGAGTGGCAAGGTTTGACTGATTTTGTCCCCAATAGGGTGATATCATTTTTGAAGGCCCAACGGATGGTTGGGAAATGTTGTCTTTCATACTTAGCCTTTGTGAGGGATGTCAGTGCAGAGACTTCTACCATTGATTTTGTTCCAGTAGTGAGGGACTTTATGGATGTGTTTCCTGCAGACCTGCCGGGCATGCCACCGGATAGTGATATTGACTTTGGTATTGATTTGGTGTTGGGCACTTAGCCCATTTCTATTCCACCGTATCATATGGCACTAACGAAATTGAAAGAGTTGAAGAAGTAGCTTCAGGAACTCCTTGATAAGGGGTTTATTCAGCCTAGTGTATCGCCTTGGGGTGTGCCTATTCTATTTGTGAACAAGAAGAAGGATGTCACAATGAGGGTGTGCATTGATTACAGGCAGTTGAACAAAGTTACAATCAAGAACAAGTATCTCTTGCCTCGTATTGATGATTTATTTGACCAGCTTCAGGGAGCGAAAGTGTTCTCCAAGATTGATCTTTGGTCAGGGTATCACCAGTTGAAGATCAGGGACTTGAATATTCTTAAGACGGCTTTTAAGACCCGACATGGTCATTATAAGTTCCTTGTGATGTCTTTTGGGCAGACCAATGCCCAGTAGCATTCATGCATTTGATGAATAATGTATTTTGGCCTTATCTCGACTCGTTTGTTAGTGTATTCATTGATGATATTCTGGTGTACTCGCGAAGTCAGGAGGAGCACGTGGAGCTTTTAAGAGTTGTATTACAGCAGTTGAGGGAGGAGAAGCTTTATGCTAAGTTATCCAAGTGTGAGTTTTGGCTCAATACAATGGCTTTCTTGGGGCACGTGGTGTCCAGTAAGGGTATTAAGGTTGACCCGAAGAAGATAGAGGCGGTTCAGAGTTCGCCCAGACTCTCCTCAACCACAGAGATTCGCAACTTTCTTTGTTTGACGGGTTATTATCATCGGTTCGTTCAGGGATTTTCATCTATTGCATCACCTTTGACCAAATTGACCCAAAAGGGTGATTTATTCAGGTGGTCGGATGAGTGTGAGGCGAGCTTTCAGAAGCTCAAGACTGCCTTGACCACAGCTCTAGTATTAGTTTTGCCATCAGCTTCAGGTTCATATACAGCATATTGCGATGCTTTTAGAGTTGGTATTGGGTGTGTGTTGATGTAGGAGGGTAGGGTGATTGCTTATGTTTCTCGTCAGTTGAAGTCCTATGAGAAGAACTACCCTGTCCATGATTTGGAGTTTGCTTCCATTGTTCACTCGTTAAAGATTTGGAGGCATTATCTCTATGGTGTATCTTGTGAGGTGTTTACTGATTATAGTAGCCTCCAGCACTTGTTCAAGCAGAACGATCTCAATTTGAGGTAGCAGAGATGGTTGGATCTGCTAAAGGATTATGATATCACTATCTTATACTATCCGGGAAAGGCCAATGTAGTGGCCGATGCCTTGAGTAGGAAGGCGGTGAGTATGGACAGTTTGGCATATATTCCTGTTGGGGAGAGACCTCTTGCAGTTGATGTTCAGGCCTTGGACAATCGGTTCGTGAGGTTGGATACTTCGGAGCCCACTCGAATCTTAGGTTGCGTGGTTTCTTGGTCTTTCTTATTTGATCGTATCAATGAGCGCCAGTATGATGATCCTATTTACTTGTCCTCAAGGACAGAGTTTAGCACGACGATGCTAGAGATGTGACTATTGGTGATGATGGAGTATTGAGGATGCAGAGCTGGAGATGTGTGCCCAATG
Source organism: Nicotiana sylvestris (assembly GCF_000393655.2). Taxonomy (NCBI): domain Eukaryota; kingdom Viridiplantae; phylum Streptophyta; class Magnoliopsida; order Solanales; family Solanaceae; genus Nicotiana; species Nicotiana sylvestris. The sequence goes on along the minus strand of NC_091059.1, from coordinate 134,714,041 downwards.
TAGATAGGCTTCGGGAGTTGTTCTATAAGAGGCTCATAGCTCGCGGTATTCCATCCATCCAGGTGCCGCAAAGATGTATCAGGATTTGAGACAACACTATTGGTTGAGGAGAATGAAGAAGGATATTGTGGGATTTGTAGCTCGGTGTCTCAATTGTCAGCAGGTAAAATATGAGCATCAGAGACCGGGTGGCTTGCTTCAACGGTTAGATATTCCAGAGTGGAAGTAGGAGCTGATCACCATGGATTTTGTAGTTGGACTCCCACGGACTTTGAAGAAGTTTGATGCTATTTGGGTGATTGTGGATTGGCTGACCAAGTCCGTGCACTTCATTCCTATGTGTACTACCTATTCTTCGGTGCGGTTAAGTGGGATTTATATCCGAGAGATAGTTCGCTTCCATGGGGTTCCAGTTTACATCATTTCATATAGAGGTACTCAGTTCACATCTCAGTTTTGGAGAGCCGTGCAGAGAGAGTTGGGTACTCAGGTTGAGTTGAGTACAGCTTTTCACCCTCAGATAGATGGGTAGTCCGAGCGCACTATTTAGATATTGAAGGACATGTTGCACGCCTGTGTCATTGATTTTGGGGGTTCATGGGATCAGTTGCTATCGCTCGCGGAGTTTTCATATAACAAGAGTTATTAATCAAGTATTAAGATGGCTCCATATGAGGCTTTATATGTGAGATGGTGTAGATCTCTAGTAGGATGGTTTGAGCTGGGTGAGGCCAGGCTTTTGGGTACAGACTTGGTGCAGGATGCTTTGGACAAGGTGAAAGTGATTCAAGAGCAGCTTCGTACAGCACAGTCAAGGCAAAAGATTTATGCTGACAGGAAGGTTCGTGATGTCTCTTATATGGTTGGAGAGAAAGTTCTACTGAAGGTTTCACCCATGAAGGGTGTTATGAGATTTTGGAAGAAGGGTAAATTGAGTCCTTGATTCATTGGGCCTTTAGAGGTGCTTCGGAGGATTGGGGATGACTTATGAGCTTGCTTTGCCACCCAGCTTATCGAGTGTGCATCCGATATTTCATGTTTCTATACACAGGAAGTATATTGGTGATCCATCCCATATTTTGGATTTCAGCACGGTTCAGTTAGACGGTGATTTGACTTATGATGTGGAGCTAGTGGCTATTTTGGAGCATCAAGTCCGAATGTTGAGATCGAAAGATATAGCTTCACTGAAAGTGCAGTAGAGAGGTCGGCCCATGGCGGAGGCTACCTGGGAGACCGAGCGGGAGATGTGGAGCAGATATCCTCACTTATTTGAGGCTTCGGTATGTTTCTTTACTCGTTCGAGGACAAACGTTTGTTTAAGAGGGGAAGGATATAACGACCCGACCGGTCGTTTCATGAGTCACAGTCTCATTCTCCCCATTTATGCTTCTTTATGTGTTGTTCAGTTATATTTCATCATATCGTGTTGGTTGTTCTGTGTTCGGATTGGTGATGGAGTGAAATGAGACACTTAGTCTCTTATTTGGAAGCTTTAATTGGAAAAGTCAACCGGAAGTTGACTTGTGAGTAAATGATCTCAGAATTTGGTTTTCATGGTTCAGATAGCTTCGTTACGTGATTTGGGACTTAAGAGCGTGTTCAGAATGTATTTTGGAAGTACGTGGTAGATTTAGGCTTGAATTGGCAAAATTAGAAATTTGGCGCTTTCCGGTCGGCAGTGGAAATCTTGATATTGGGGTCGGAATGGAATTCTGAAAATTTGAGTAGGTCTGTTGTTTCATTTGTGACGTGTGTGCAAAATTTAGATCATTCGGATGAGGTTTGATAGGTTTTTGGATCGGTTGCGGAATTCAAAAGTTTGGAAATCCTTAGGCTTGAATCCGAGGGTGATTTGGTGTTTCGATGTTGTTTTGAGTGTTCCGAGGGTTGGTATGAGTTTGAATAATGATATGTGACTTGTTCATATTTTTGGTTGAGGTCCCGGGGGCCTCGGGATTAATATGGAAGGTTGTCGGAAGGTTTGGTTTTGAAATTTAGCAGTTTCAGCTACTGGTCCTGTCATAACCACACCTGCGTATTAGGGACTGCAGGTGCGAGGTCAAAAGAACTGTTAGAGCAACCGCAGAAGCGGTTAGGGCCAAGGAGGCCAGGACCCGCATATGCAAGGGGAGGAGCGCACCTGCATGACCGCAAATGTGACTATTAGGCCGCAGATGCGGTTGGTTTGACCGTAGAAGCGGTACCACAAGAGCGTGTAATGGACTGCAGATGCGGAATCCCTGGGCAGAAACTATATAAGCATCCCTTCGCGAATTTTTGCCCATTTCCACCATTTTTGAACGGGATTGGAGGTTTTGGAGGGTTTTGAAGAAGAAATCAAGGGGATTCTTGTTGAGGTAAGATTTTTGAACTTAATACTCGTATCTATGGTGAATTTCAGTTGATTAAACATGGAAATTTAAGAGATTAGGGGTGAAAATTGGGAAATTAGGGCTGGAAATTGGAGAGTTTAAATTGGGGATTTTAGGGGCCATTTGAGGTCCGATTTTGATGATTATGGTATGTATAGACTCGTGAGAGGATAAGGATTCGAGTGTTGTGATTTTTATCAGATTCCGAGATGTGCGCCCGGTGGTCGGGTTTGACCAATTTTGGGATTTTGAGTTTAATTTGATAATTTTTGCATGGGCTTTGTCCCTTTGGCTTGTATTGATGTTATGATTCATATTTTGGATAGATTTGGGCGATTTGAGGCTGAGTCGAGAGGCAAAGGAATTGCAGAGTAGATTTTCGTCCGGTTTGAGGTAAGTAACGATTGTAAATCTAGACCTGAGGGTATGAAACCCCGGAATTTGTATTATTTTTGATAAATGATGTGACGCACCTGCTAGGTGATGGGTGTGTGGGCATGCACCGGTAGGGATTGCGACTTGGTCCGTCCTGTGGCGACTGTAAAGTTGCATTTTTTTATAAACTCTATAAGATATCCATGTGTTTTAGAAATGAGTCTGTCAACTTGGGCTGAATGCCATGTTTGGGGTCTTGTTCCGAATTGTTTGGACCCTCAGGGGCATTTTACTACTATCGTCACACTGTTTTATTTTGAAAGCATATCCTCAGTCATGATTTTTACCTGTTTATTGTTTGATTCAGTTTCATTACTCTATTTTCAAATATATGAAAACTGTTTCGGTTGAGTTCCTTGATTTTCCACTGAAATGTCCGAGTGGCTGTGAGATTAATGACTGAGAGAGGTCGAGGACATGATGGTGAGGATTATATGTATTTATGGATCAAGCTGCACGCCGCAGTGATATATATATATATATGGATCGGGATGCACGCCACAACGATATAGTGCTTGGGTTGTAGGAGCCCCTTCGGACTCTGTACACTCCCAGTAAGCGTAGTCGACTATATATATTTACGAATCGGGCTGCACGTTGCAGCGGGTATTATTATAAGATATCTATTGAGCGGGAGTGCTGAGTGTGAGTACTGATTGACGAGAGCCGAGTCACGAGTGACTGAGAGGCTTTCTTGAAGGGCTATCTTTATGAGTGATACTTTGCGCGAGGGGCTTGTTTATAAAATTACTATTTTCACTCTTCTTTTATACCAAGCCTCTATTGAAAACGTTGAACAACTATTTTAAACTACTTTCATTGAAACTGGAGTTTTTACAGGATGTTCGGAAATTGAACTATGGATTTGACTTTGTTATTTTTATTGAGATTCTATGTTAGACTATTCATATGATTTTAAATGCTGGTCACTGCACTCAGCCTGTATTTATTTGGTTACTTACTGAGTTGGCGTACTCACATTACTCCCTACACCTTGTGTGCAAGTCCAGGTGCCAGAGCCTCCGAGTGAGAGCTGATCTTTGCCTTCAGAGTATTTTCCGGAGATCGCAAGGTAGCTGCTCGGCGTCCGCAGCCCTGCCTTTCTCCTTCCTATCCTTAGCATTTTATATTTCAGCCTTATTTTGTATTAAGTAGACAGTATTGGGTTGTATTGTAGTGGCTCATGACTAGTGACACCAGGATCGGGCAGTGGGGATGTATTTGCGTAACTGTTTTTCCGCATATTTTGTTATATTAAAATGAAAGACTTGTGATCATAATTGATTTGGAAATTAATTTACAAAATACCTTTACGTTGTTAGTGTTGAATCGGCTTGCCTAGTACTGTGATAGGCGCTATCACGACAGGGGTGGTTAGGGGTCGTGACAAATACTTTCGGGATTGTATCAAATTTATATCTGAATAATGAGTAGTTGTGAGTTCATAACGAATTTCACAGTTTATATCACAAATATATGATAATTATATATTAATTTATTAGTATTGTATCAGGTATTATTTTAGATATTAATGTACCATCTACAAGGTAGATACAATTGTGATACAAGTATGATACAATTATGTTTTACGCATTGATATATCTTATACAATTCAACTGCAATTATGATACAGTTATCATACAATCCCTAATATTTTTTTCATTTTCAGTGTTGTTCGGTCTCCCAACAAAAAGAACGATGCAATTGATGATTTAATAATATAAAGTTGTCGCCAATAGTGAGAAGAGAGAAGATAGAGATTCTGGGTGTAGATTAAGAGATTTTGATATAAAAAAAAGGAGAGAGAAGAGGAAAGGAAAAAAAGGAAAGGATATAATTGAATCCCTTAATTGAAGGCACTAATAATGAGATGAGAGCCTTTTAAGGAGAAATTTATACAATTTGTAAGAAAAACCTAGATACTTATTTAAAATTACAAAACATAGAGAATATTGGTAAATAAGTTTCTAATATAGTATAGCTAGGGAAAAATCTCTTCTTTTTTATGTGTTATTATACCATGCCATTTTTCCTATATCTTTTACATAAATAAATAGCACGGCTAGCTAGTTTTCGGACTGGTAATTAAAAAATAGAAAGCATTTACAAAGTCATTGAAAAATAGCCATTATTTTGCTGCAACACGAAAAGTTCTAGTATAATATACTGGAGATTAGAGCACATGTGCATGAACTTCTACCTTATTATGCTAGAACTCCAGCACGCAGAAAGTTCCAGCATAATATATTGGAGATTGGAGCACCTGTGTATGAACTTCCAGCATATTATGTTGGAACTCCAGCACACGGAAAGTTCCAGCATAATATACTGGAGATTGGAGAACCTATGTATGAACTTCCAGCATATTATGTTGGAACTCCAGCGCATTATGAAATTCCAGCATGTTATGCTAGAAGATTACATGTAAAAAATTCGAACTCCAACATATTATGCTGGAATATTTTCTGGATTTTGAACATTATTTTTGTTCAGATTTATCTTTACATGAAAAGTGGCTAAATTTCAATTATTTTTAAAATTGTGACTATTTTTCAGTTATCACTTATAAATCTGGCTATTTTTGAATTTTACCCCTTTTACATGGATTGTATCAGCCCACATAAAATGGTCCAGTATCCGGATTCAATACCCAACAATATCACTTTGATTTCATATTTGCTTGGATCATTCCATAACTTAATCGAGCGAAAGTGTGCCATGTTTAACTATGGGTGTCAATAGTTTGGTTTAGCCGGTTATTTTATAAAATTTGTGCCATACCAAATTTTTGGTTATTCTATTATGTATATCTAAAACCAAACTTCTTGAAATCATCCAAATCATGTCCGTTTCTCTTCGGTATCGGTACGATTCGGTAAATTTAAGGTATTTTTTTAAATGTCATGTAAAAGTCACTAATAAAAGTAGAATACAATAACAAACATACTTTTATAGGACTTAGCAAAACTCTATAGACAGTTTTACTGTTTATGTGATGATGAACTAAGAAAACATGAAAGATGGTCAGAGTATAGATCCATCAACTACTCTATAGTTGCGCAAAAGAAACTAAGCAAAGACAAAGAAAAGATAAATCACACGAGTAGAAAGATATTAACCAAGTTGGGATTCAAGAATAAAGTCTATAGAAGATTAAATATTCAAAAAGATAAATCTAAATCATACGAAAGGAGACATATTCAATACATTGTAGTTTGCTACTCATAATCGCTAGATTACTTTGTGTCTTGCTAGTGAATATGCTGGAAATAATTTAGTTTCAGTAGGGATAGTATAATCGGTTTGGGAATTAGAATTGTGATTTTAACTACTTGTTGGCTTGTAATCATTTCATAATTTCAAGACCCAATTTTTTTTATTGCTTTATTATTTTTAAACTTAATATATAAATATATTTTCTATATGTAAATTTATTCGGTACGGTTCGGTATTTTTTTGATTTATTTTCATAAAATAAAAAACCTACCTTAATTATCGGTATAGTTATAGATTTATATAAAAACATATGGTTTTATTAAAAAAAAAACCTAAAAATCGATTCGGTACGGTACGATTCAGTCGGTTTAATCGGTTTTTAAATATCCATTGACACCCGTATGTTTACCTACGAAATCCTTCATAATAACTTAAAATTAAAGAAGCTCAAACATTGAGAAGGAAACATGAAGTTTCACACAAAAGAACTCGCTTCTTTCCCAAGCTCGTATACAATGTCTATAAACTTAGGGAAACCTACTGACTTGTAATGCGTAATAACTTTTGATGCCTGCTCCAAATGCACCACATATATATCAATTATCACATGTCTAATGTCCTTTGCCAAGTCACATATTCAGAAATAATATCTCGTTTAAAATTAAATAGGCACTAATCTCACTACGTTCTTGTTGAACCACTAAGGCTTGAATGCAATTGTCGTGGATTTACAGTACAAGTAGACAGTTCCTAACATAAGGAATCGTGGAATAGGTCATCACGAAGCCGAATTAACTACATTATGGTAAAATTTCAACGACTGATAAGCCAGGGTCCATAGCTCAGTGGTAGAGCATTTGACGTTGTAGAGCATTCGAACCTGGTTGGTCCCTAATCATTTGTGCAATGTTATGTTTAGTTTTTGGGCGTCTTGCAATTCCTTGGCATTGATTCACTTTCTCATATTTTAATTTTTCTTCTTTCTTTGACGTTGTTGTGACTATTTAATTTTGTGTATTCAAGCAGAGTATGTCATTGTATACGGTGAAATCGGAGAGTCCAATTTCTCGCCATCGAGGTACCTCAGAAGACCAACTCGAAGTCTCGAGGCTACAAGGTTATGGTCGAGTTTTCCTCCCTCGAAGTTCGTTGACACCCGATCTTGGGACAATGTTGACCGCGTCCACGGTAGAAATGGGGAGTTCCCAAGGCATGTGGCTGGGACTGACAGGGCCTAGTGGACTACCCTAACCCTTAATTAGGATGTCTTCTAGTTGTCCCATCTCCGCTTCTTTGTAATTAATGTATTTTGTACTATGTTGGGATTCCCCTCCTATATAAAGGGGATCCTTGTCATTTTGTAACCCTCTGTTGCTTCAGTTGCTCCACACAAAAATATACAAGAACATTCCATTTGCTCCCTAACATACTCTCTTGATATTATCGCCTTCATTTATTATCTTCATATTTGCTCATCATTGGCCCTAAAGAGCCTCCGTTAATTTTATTATAACTGTTAGCCACACTTCGATTGCCTTCAATAGCCCATAGTCGAGCTCCAGAATCGACCTCAAGGCCCCCGAATCGATAAGCTCGAGGCCCCGATAATTGGCCTATTGATTTGGTTATCACTTAGCTCCTTGCTCTTATCACATTTCTAAACTTTACACATAGTATCAACTGCTTAACAAACTAGCATAAAAATAGATCACGTATTTTTAGAGTCCCATAAACAAATTTAATTGTTATAACCATTTTCACGGTAAATAGTTTGGCGCCCACCGTGGGGCTAAAAATAATAGTGATTATTTTCTTGTTGGTTTCGTCACACAACGCAAGTTATCCTTCATGCCTTTTCTTGTCCAAGATCTTCGATTTCAGGTCAAAATGTCTAACTCAGTGAATGGAGGTGAAAACGACTATCTTGAGAACCACGGAGAAACGGTATGGGTGTTCCAGGTGTTGGTGTGCCGCCACAAAAACCTGGGAATGCGCCAGAACCAATCCCCGTGGATAAGGTCTCACGCGACGCCCAGCACATCGACATAAGCTCCAACACTGATAGGAGCATGCACTAAGGGGGACAACAAGAAGCTCAAAAAATCCCGACCAGGGAAGAACGTGAGGTTAGCCTTCATGTTATTTTTGAAATGTTACAGGCACAACAACTGGCTATTGCTCATCTGAAAAGTCACCAGAAAACTTCTAGCACGGTAGCACCGGGGACACCCCCATCCCCGGCCGGACAGGTACTTGAGAGATCGAGCAATAACGGATCGATGAATGATCCTATCATCGTAAAAATGCTCGAGGACCTCACTAGAAGGATCGAATCGGGAGAGAAAATGATAGAAGCCAACGATAAGAAGGTCTAGACCTAAACTCCAGGGTCGATCAAATTCGGGGCTCACCCCTGGTCCTGAAAGGAGTGGATTCGAAGAAATTCATACAAAGGCCATTCCTAGAGGAAGCGGCCCCAAAACCCATTCCAAAGAAGTTCATAATGCCAGAACTCCCAAAATACAATGTGACCTCAAGCCCCAATGAGCACATTACTGCTTACACTTGCGCAGTGAAGGGCAATGACATAAAGGACGACGAGATCGTGTTCGTCTTACTAAAGAAGTTTGGTGAAACACTCTCGAAAGGGCCATGATGTGGTACCACAACCTAGCTCCTAACTCCATAGACTCATTTGCCATGCTAGCAGACTCCTTCATAAGGGCACATGCCGGTGCCATCAAAATGGCAACAAGGAAATCTGACGTGTTCAAGATCAAGCAGAGGGAGAGCGAAATGCTACGAGAATTCGTATCTCGATTTCAAACAAAACGAATGGAACTACCGGCAGTCTCCGACGACTGGGCAGTGCAGGCCTTCACTCAAGGTCTGAATGAACAAAGCTCAGTAGCTTCAAAACAGTTGAAACAAAATTTTGTCGAGTATCCCGCTGCGACCTGGTCGGACGTCCACAACCGATACCAATCAAAGATCAGGGTCAAAGATGACCAGCTAGGAGCCCCCTCGGGCTCAGTATACCCAAACAGGCTTTTGGCGAAGGAGCCAAAATCAAACAAAGAAAGGTATCAGTCGTACTCTGAAGTCAGAAGGAACGCTCCGAGGCACAACCCACCTCGCACCGATCGAAGGATAGACCAAGGACAGAATCCTCGGGGACTCATCATTAGAGCCAGATTCTGATGATGAGCCAAAAATCATACATCACTTATCGGAATATAACTTCAACGTCGATGTATCGGACATCGTGTTCGCCATCAGTAAAATCAGAGATGACAGACGGCCAAGGCCTACACACACGGCCACAGGACCGAGGATTTCCACCAACTCCGAGAAGAGGTAGGCCTACTACTTAAAAAAGGTCACCTCCGGGAATTCCTCAGCGACCGAGCCAAAAATTAGTTCCTAGAAAGAGAGGCAACCAGGAAAACGAAACAAATGAGCCACAACATGTCATCCACATGATCTTGGGAGGCATCGATGCCCCAATGGGGCCGGTGATGAGAAAAACAAAAATATCTATCGTCAGGGAAAAGCAAACTCGGGGTTACATACCTGAGGATGCTCTTACATTCAGCGACGAGGACATTAAGACCTTGTCTCAGCCTCACAACGATACACTAGTAATCTCTTTCCTTGTAAATACGCTTCAAATTAAACGTGTACTTGTGGATCCAGGTGGCTCGGCCAACATTATCAAGTCGAGGGTGGTAAAGCAGCTCGGACTGCTTGACCAAATTGTGCCCACCACTCGAGTCTTCAATGGATTCAACATGGCAAGTGGAACAACGAAAGGAGAAATTACCCTCCCAGTCAATGTGGCCGGCACAACCCAAAATGCCAAATTCCATGTCATTGATGGAGACATGAGATACAATGCCTTGCTCAGAAGACCATGGATACACTGCATGAGACAGTACCATCCACCCTCCATCAAATGATGAAATTCTCGACAAAGGATGGGATAAAAACCGTCTACAGGGAGCAGCATGCGACAAATGAAATGTTCGCGGTGCATGACGTAGCGCCGGCGCCAATACCTCCACCGAAGGAGCCAAAGGATAAGGAAACGATAAAATAGCGATGACAAGCTACATTCTCGGCTACGCCTGACTTAACGAAATGAAGGACTGTACCTAGTCATCGTAATAAATGATTGAGTCACACCGAGATCTGAAGCGCCATTTGCACTAAGGTATGACTGTCTCCTTTTTTCAGTTGCATTTTATACTAACCGAAATGCAGGTATCCGGTCGTAACAACCGAAGCTCTTCCCAGCCCGAAGGCCTTAGGTTTAAAAAGTATGCATTATACTCTTTTCCTTTGGCCGAGTTTTCATCCCAAGAATGGTTTTACCGGTAAGGTTTTTAACGAGGCAACGTCTATATGCTACCTAAGAAAGATCAAACAAGTATTCAAGGCTTCTTATGCAATCAACCTCGAACACTGGGGGGCATCCCCCCGGGAGGCCATCCACTCAGAAAATCCAAGAAATGCCAAATGGGATCCTAATAGGAAAATGATGTACCGAGCCAAACAGTCGAACGAACCGCGTCCGTATAGCCGGGCCCCTGACAGTGAAAACATGTACACTTGTACCAAATAATTAAAGAATATCTTTTATCAAAGCATCTTACACTCCAAAAGGAGCTCGACACCTCCGCAAAATGACTTCTCCGCCGAAAATGTCTCGAACACTCGGGGATTGGCATCAACAATTCAGCACCTGAACGACCTCTGGGTCAGGACTCCAAGCTCATAAGCCATCAATGAGGCAACATGAAAATCATGAAATGTCTCTAAGGCCAAAAGTGTCCCGCATACTCGGGGACTGGCATCATAATCTCAAAAAATGCATGACCTCAAGGTCGGGATCTCCGAAATTGTAAGGCGTAAAAGCCATTGTCGCCAGCCCACACTAAAAAAGCCCGCATCAGCCCAAGGCTTAAGAAGCATTGTTGCCAGCCCACACTAAAAAGAACCGCATTGGCCCAAGGTGTAAGACCCATTGTCTCCAGCACACACTAAAAAGGCCGCATCGGGCCAAGGCGTAAGATCCATTGTCACCAGCCCGCATAAAAGGTCACATCGACCAAGCGCGTAAGAGCCTATGGGCCAGCCTAACGAGCTCCAGGGACATATCACGAATCTAAGGATTCCTACCAACTCAAATGTCGATGGACCTGGCCAAAATCTAGGCAAAGAGAAACCCAGAAGATACAAAAATTGCGAGGTTTCCCCTTATACATACATACATACATGTAATAAAATACAAGCTCCATTTACAGCATACTGTGAAAGCACTATATACAAAGACAAAGAAAGAAAATAAATGTCCCCCTTAGGGACTATGGCCCGACGGCCCCGTCCTCGCCATCTTCGGCATTGGACAGAAGGAACTTGGCGTCATACTCCTCCGCCTTGGCTTGCTCGATCTCCTCCGAAATATCGAAACCCCTGGTGTGAACTTCCTCGAGAGTTTCCCTCCGAGATTTGCACTTTGCGTACTCCTTACTGCTGCTCGCAAGACCAAGAGTTCTCCTTAGCTCAGCTCTAGCAGTGGTAGCGCTCTTCAAATAGGCTGCCACTTTCTGATCCGCCCTAGTGCTGCTCATCACAACCTCAGCCCGAGCATTCACCACCTCGACTTTCGCCTTTGAAAGATCATACTCGAGCCTTGCGATCATGTTCACTCGCGCAGAATTACTCGGACGAGCGGTCCGGATTTGCATCTCCAGGATGGAAACTTTAGCCAAAGCACTCTCCTTGGCCGCAACTTGGGCATCTACATAAACCTGCAGCTCGTTGAACTCACGTTTGACCCTGCCAACTTCGCCCCACAGTCGTTCCAGCTCCTTTGTTTTGCTCTCCAACTGAAATATCAAAACATTAATCTCCAAAAATGAAAGGAGGAGTATACGTCAGCATGAAATACAAGATACCTGTCTCTCGAGGCAGCTCTCGCGGCTCCGACTTCGATGTGCCTCATACCGCAGAGATACCAACTCGATTTCATTTTTTGCACAAAGAAGCTTAAGGGATTTCTCCCTATCTGAAGCTTTCTGCAATTGAGCCTGATAGTGAAGTAGCTCGGATTTGAGCCTGTCAAAGGCATGCTAAAGAAAATTCAATGAGAAAGGAAGAGTATGAAATCGGAATAATCCTATGCCGGTTACCAAACTTACCATAAAGTCGAGCCGTTGAGCCTCACCAAAGGCCGAGATAATGTCTGATAGCTTAGTATCCCCCGAAGCACCTTTGTCAGGAGAAGAAGAAGTCACCACATGCACCACACTCTTTGAAGCACCATCAGGAGAAACGGGGAATGTTCTTTCGAGAACGGAAGCCTCCGAAACCAAATGATCGGTCGCATCACCTCTCTTGAACCGTTGTGAAGGACTAACCCCACTACGAGCTTCCTCACACCCCGGAGATTCTTTTTGTTTATCATCGATCCTCGACCCTGAGGTCGGCAGTCTCTCCTCCTCCCCTAGAGGACATGCCCTCATCTGGGAAAAATCTCCAATACTTGTACGCTAAAAAGAAAGGTACCATTCTAGGGAAATAAGCCACCAAGCGCCTACCATGATGCTTTGCCTTCCATCTCCCCTTGGATAGGTCTCGCCACCTGCGCTTATCATAGGTCAAACAAGCGGCCAGTTTACGAGACCACTCGGCCAAATTCGGGACCTCGTTCAGCAACCAAGGAGTCGCCACAAAAAAATATGAAACAGAAAAATGTCGTTATGGACCCCGCCTCCAGAAAAAGTGATAAAAATATAGGTATGACACTTACGTGTGAAATTCCATTTCTCACGAAAGGGCAGAAACTCTGTAGGAATGATATCGATCATCCGAGCTCGAATGAATCGGCTCATCCATCCTCGATCTTCGTTCTATTCACCGTCAATGGCAGGAGACCGGGCGGATCGACGCTGCAGAGTAATCAAACCCCAATAACGCAGCGGCCAATATAACCTCATGAGATGACTAAGGGTAAAGTCGAGCCCGGCCTTCTCTGCAAAGTATCTTATCGTCTGCACTATCTTCCAAAGGGATGGGTGATCCTGTACCAAGGTAACTTGATATCTCCGATAGAACTCAAGCACGACTCGGTCGGGGGGACCCGATGTAAAAGTGTGCATATACACGCTCAAAAACCCCTCGACGTAGGTCATGATGCTCTCCTCAGTGGAAGGTACTTGTAGTGCCACCCCTTCTCCCCATCCATAGTCTTTTCTCATCATTTCGAGGTGCTCCTCCCCTATTGATGAGATAAACCTCGACACGTGCTCTCGATGTCTTTGAACGTTGGGAGGTCTCTCCAACATAAAGTCTTTTCTCGAGACAAAGCATCTCGAGGCCCGTTCATCGGGCACCGACGGTGTACTACCAACCGGACGTGTAACAGAAACAGAACTCCCCTCTTCTTGATAGGCGGATATTGACGTAGCAGTCATGGCTATGATAAAATAAGAGGAGGAAGATAAAGATCTGGGCAAAGATTTTGAGTTGAAGCAATGAGAGAACTAGCGCAAAACACCAAGTTCTATGGGAGAAATAGTTACTCAGAGTAGCAGAATCTCCACTGAGGAAGCAAGTGAATGAATATATAGGGGCAAAACAGCGGCTGCTCGCTTACCCAGAGGACCAATTAATCCTGGCCATGGTAACATCACTTTTTCCTTGGGAAATGTACTGGCAGGACCACCCCGGATCACCCCGGGGCGCTCTTTTTCAAATCGCATGAATGCTACTACCCCACGAGAGTCGAGAGGTATCGAGACCTCGGGGGCTTCTTGCCATCACAAGCATCGACCCCAAAGAAGTATCAACATAACTTCAATATAGGACCCGATTTAAGGGGTCCTGATTACTCCAACAATAGGCTCCAAAGGATTATTATTACAATTCAAAGATTAGCTCCGCAAGAGTAGCAAGATATAAAGAATGGAAAGACTCGGGGTAGAAAAACCCTTTTGCATTGCCAAAAATATATTTACAAGGGACGTCTTTTCAAGACTCACTCCCCCGGGAGTACATGCACAGAAAGAAAAAAGGAAAAAAGGAAAAGTGACACAAGTCCTACTCTTCATTACTACTATCCTCCGAACCATCTCTAGGTTTCTCATCTGGAGCGATCAAAAATGCCGACTTTCTCTCTAATTCTCGGGCCTCCTCAATCTCGATCGAAAGATCGATACCTCTGGTTCCGACCCCCTCCAAGGCTTCCCTCCTCACCTTCGCTCTAGCATGCTCGATAGCCGGGTCCAGTTTCTACTTGGACCCTATCAATATCTTACGGGCTATTTGATTCGTCGTGGCTGCGTCCTACAGATAAGTGGCAACCTTCCCTTTGACCTCGACCTTGGCCGTAGTCAGTGCAGCAACCTCCTTTTGAACATTTCGGAGAAGATCATGGGTCGATGCCAACTCCAAGGCAGCCACCTTATTTCGTTCCTTCAGCCCGAGGATCTCCACATCCTTTTGCCCAATCAGCGAATCCCTTTGAACAATCTGCAAAGGGAAAGGTAAACCAGTTAGTATCGAATTATAGGAGCGAAGAAAGGACTCATGCATAACAAAATACCTCTTCAGCAATAGCAGCCTTCTCTCGGAGTGCTCTCTCCAAAGCAGCCCGGAGCTCGCCTGACTCTTTCTCCTTTCAGGCAGAGCAAGCCTTCGACTCTGGCAGTCCCAAGGTCAGCCTCTCAAGCTCCTTTTCACGGCACGAAAGCTCCTCATTAAGCTTGAAGAGGTCATGATCATACATCTCCTTACACTACAACAAAACAAAAGAGCTAGAAGAATGAAGAAAATGTTCGAGGCTAAAGGAAATATACGTAAAACAGCTATCACCTGTTGGAGGAACCTCTCCGCCGCCTTGACAGAGCCGGGAGCGTCGAGATCAACGTTCTCGCTGACATCGTAAAGTATGTGTCCAAGCGCGCCTCCCCCTTGAGATGACCCCCGGCTTTGGCGGTATTCGCATCTTGAGCATCCCTTAACTCTCCTGCCGAGAACTGAGGGCCCAAACTGAGACCATCTATGTCATCGATGTCTTTGATGGGCAACTCCTGCCCTTGAAAAGCTCCGGTCCCGACCTTTCAAGATCAGCGGCAATGGTCCCCCTAGCAGAAACTGCACATATTCCAGTCATGGGATTCGAGGTCACATTGACACCCTCTTCGAGGGTTTTCGATTCACGAGACCGACCCGAGTCGGTCGTTCCCGATTCAGCAGCCTCTGGTTGAGGCATTTGCGAGGCCCTCGTTCCCGACCTCGTCCTCCATGCCAACTGGCACTCGCCCTCATCATCATCATCCTCATCCTCGATGCCGGGGCTTGCTCCGGAAGTTGAAGCCGAGGCGCTAGTAACGGCTCGAGGCTTGCGTGACTTATGTTTCTTTGTCACGAGAGGATCGATAACCACCTTACCTCTCATTTTCTTGCCCTTGGCGGGCTCCGAAGCCTCCGTCTCGCCACCAGGAGACGGCCTCATCCGCATATTCTCACCAAGGCCTGCACGAGCGCAAAAGCGTAATTTATTAGCATATAGGGTACGGGGAGGAACATAAATCTAAGGCATAGGTGGTAAGGAAGCTTTACCATGATTCTTGGCTACCCATCACTTCTTAGCTAGGTTGGGCCAAGACCGAACAAGATGTGGGAACACGGTGTCCAACTGTTCGATCCATCCCGGCAAATTCGAGACCGCTTCAGGGGTACCAAGCGGTAGCTGCAAAAACCAAAAAGAGGTCATTTTTCGGGAAGAAAAGAAAGAAATCACAAAACATGCCCGAGGGAAAAAATGCTTACGATGTGTGCTCCACTTCTCCGAGAAAGGCATCCTTCTGGCAGGAATAATGTTCGAGGTCCTAACCCGGACGAACCTACCCATCCACCCTCGATCCTTCTCCTCGTCGGTGCTCGAGAAAAATGATTTTATGGATCGGTGGTGAAGCCTGATCAAACCTCGATAAAATCGAGGGCTATACAACCTAATCAAATGGTTGAGGGTAAAAGTCTCGCCCGTAACCCCATCGGAGAAATGGCAGAGCATCAAGACTATCCTCCAGAAAGAAGGATAGATTTGACCAAGCATCACTTGATATTTGTCACAAAAATCGAGGATAACCGAATCTATCTCTGAGGGAGGGGATTTAGAGGAATCGACAAGACCCAAAGTGAACGGGTAAGTGTTTACATGAAGGAAGCCATCCTTGTGATCCGTTATATTCTCATCAGGGCCGGGAATCTCCACCTCCACTATCTTACTCCATCGGCAGTCTGTCTTCACCGTCCCTACGTTGGTCACAACACTAATGTATTGGGACATGTGTTTGCATCGGCCCGGTGTGGATGAAGTGTTATCGATGCTAAAGTCCTTTGACTTGTCAAGCTTGGTGGGAGTACATTGTCCCAAGGTAGGTATCACTTTGGTTTTCCCTTTAGAGGTTCGAGATGAAGAGGCAGCCTCGTATTTCCGAGGAACCGTCTTGGAAGTTCTTGCCATGATGATGGTGAAATTTCTCTAAGGAAATAAGAAGAAAGGATGCAAGTAGGGATGGTCTGGCTTTGCAAATCTGAAGTAGTTAGGAAAGTAAGAATTATCCAACAATTGGTGACTTTATAGGAGTCGTGTGGGAAGCGGAAGGGATGAACTAGTAGCGGTTCATGGGCTTCTCGATAGTCGCATTTGACTGCGACCCTTGTGCAGTTTTTTGTGCATGGCATTTAATGCTCTGATAGTCTGACGTCACAACGATGATGCCCTCGAATTAAGAGCTCATAATCGTTTCTTATCATTCCTCTCTAAGAAACGCGGTGACTATCTATATACGGTGAAATCGGAGAATCCAATTTCTCGTCATCGAGGCACCTCAGAAGACTAACTCGAAGTCTCAAGGCTACAAGGTTATGGTCGAGTTTTCCTCCCTTGAGGTTCGTCGACACCCGATCTTGGGACAACGTTGACTGCGACCACGGTAGAAATGGGGAGTTCCCAAGGCACGTGGCTAGGACTGACAGGGCCTAGTGGACTACCCTAACCCTTAATCAGGATGTCTTCTAGCTGTCTCATCTCCGCTTCTTTGTAATTAATGTATTTTGTACTATATTAGGATTCCCCTCCTATATAAAGGGGATCCTGGTCATTTTGTAACCCTCTGTTGCTTCAGTTGCTCCATACGAAAATATACAAGAACATTCCATTTGCTCTCTAACATACTCTCTTATATTATCGCCTTCATTTATTATCTTCATATTTGCTCATCATTGGCCATAAAGAGCCTCCGTTAATTTTATTATAACTGTTAGCCACACTTCGATTGCCTTCAATAGCTCATAGTCGAGCTCCGGAATCGACCTCAAGGCCCCCGAATCGACAAGCTCGAGGCCCCGATAATTCGCCTATCGGTTTGGTTATAACTTCGCTCCTTGCTCTTATCTCGTTTCTAAACTTTACACATAGCATCAACTGCTTAACAAACTAGCATAAAAATAGATCACGTATTTTTAGAGTCTCATAAACAAATTTAATTGTTATTACTATTTTCACGGTAAATAGTCATTTTAGTTTGAATTCCTTGTGCTATGCTCAATTAGTGTTCTAAATCCAGTGTTAGTGTTCAATTTTGACCTTTTTTTAGCTATAAATTCTTCAAGTTGGTAATAAATCCTTTAATTATAGGAAAAAATGAATTGAAGTATGGTAAGAGAGGGTGTGCCCGCACACAGAGTGGACATATACCAAGTTTTTTAATGGCCGTTTTCATCTGATTCTTTTCAAACTGCTCATATAAATTTTTAGTGAATAGTTTTATCAAATACAATATTCTACCCAGTAATTAAATTCAATCCGAATAAGGAAGGTGTAGCTTAGGTCAAATTTTACCTCTTTTCACGTGATTCTTTCCTTAAACTTCTACTAGTGGTCGGAGAAGTTATTGACAAGATAATTGATTTGATGAATTGTGTGAAATTTTTTCTCCAAGCTACCCTCAACGTAATATTCTCTTCATTCATTTTTACTTGTCTATTATTTTAAAAATAAATTTTTACTTTTACTTGTTCACTTTTACATATTTAGAGAAAAATAATTTATTTTTTTAGTTTTGTCTTTAGCATTAATTACTCATTCCAAATTAATTTTTAAATCCATTAAGACTATACACAAATTAATATAAGTATCATGATAAATTATGTACTTTATATATTATTTTTTAAAAGGGTGTGTAAAATTAATAATGGACAAACAAAAGTGAACGGTGGGAGTACGAAGTAGTTGGAGAAAATCGGTATTTCTCTACTTAGCTTTTACTATTCTCGTAACCCAAAGTGAGAACATAAAGACCCCATTTGCCCTAACTTAAGGAGACATGTAGTGTGAGCATATTAGCGAAAAGATCACGGAAGATATGTTTTTTTCCTAGGGATGTGACGTTATCGACTCAACATTATTTGAAATTTCTTATAATTTTGTGGTCGTGTAGATACCGAGATCAATGCAGTCAATTATATCTCTCTAAAAGTTGGTTAGCTACCTCTCACTTTGTTTTAGAATTCTTTTTCTTCCTAGGTCATTTGTGGAATGCAAAAAGGTCGTACATAGTTGCAGCAGGATTTGAAAAATTGATTGTGATTTTCAACTTGTTCGTTCCATGCACGAACTCTCTTAGTTAAACATAGTGAAATGTTTTCCCAGATTCAGAAATTTTTTCTCAATACTCACAGTTCTTACTAGTTAATAATCCTAGTGATTGTATTTCTATACTTAATCTGATAAGAAATTAGATATCCAAATAAATAATTTTATTATGAGTGATTATTCATTTATTATTTTTTCATGCAAATAGAGGGCAAGTTCAAACCTCTCCAACCGAGTCTAATCAGTAAATTAAACAACCTCGGGTAAATACAAATCTAAACAATCTCAGAGAGAAATATGTTTACAGATTACACCTCACGTGGGGTAGTGGCCCTACAAAACGAATTTAACATATGGTTGTTTCCGATTTTACGATTACCAAATCAAACTAATTATGTCAGGTTATTAAATCTAAAGACCAAACCAAACCAATAAAATTTGGGTTTTTCAATCTCAATTTTTCTCAGATTTTTTCGGGTTTTCGGGTTTTTCCCCTGGTAAAATATTCGTAGAACAAAATATATAACTTGTGCTCAAAATATTTCTTTAATCCTAGTAAGATACAACTATATAAAGTATTTTTTAAGTAAATAATATAAAATATGAGATCGGTCATGGCATTATCCTAAAATATTCAACAATAAAGATAATAAAATTATGTGACATAAATATTACTAATTAAAAAACATAATAAAAATAAAAATAATCTAAAAGTGCTAAGTCATGCTAAAGTATGTAGACTAATAATGGAGTATTAATTACATGACTAAACGCTAAAGAAAAGATAAAAATAGGTTATGCATTTTTATCTAAATTATTGCAAAATAAAAAATAGATATTCAATACATTCCGTTCGTAGTATTGACTATTGAATTGAATGTCTTTTGTTAGCATTAGTATTGATTTGATTTTGGTTTGAGCTTTTGTTAGCGTTATTTAATTTACTAATATTAATGGCTATAAAACTTATTGGAACTGTCGAAAGTTCTAAGTCTAACTTTAAAAGATAAATTTTTGAAATTTTTTAAGAAATATTTATAAATTACATCACAATAAATATATTTATATATTAAATATATCTAAAATTTCTATATATATAATGTCGGGTTGATTTGGTTTCGGTTTGACTTTCTTTAGTTAAAACCAAACCAATTATGGTCGGGTTTTTTTCTCCAATACCAAACCAAATCAAACCGAACCATAGTCGTGTTTTTTTCTCGATTTGGCTCGGATTATCGGGTTGGTGCGGTTTGTCGGTTTATTTTGTACACCACTATCTACATATACCTAATTGTTTAAATTTCTTGTAATTAAGGGGAAGGAGGGCACGCAAATCTGTTAATTCATTCAAGCAAATCCTTAATTGAATAATTGAAATTAATGCAAAATGCAAAAGGCTAAAAGTGGAGCCATTGTTTTCCATTTCATATTCATCATGATTTCTGTCGTTATACGTACAGTAAGGTTTCTTCTGAATGTTGTGGGTGGACAGTAAAGAACTCCACATGAAGAAGTGGAAATTAAAGAGCCACATCGTTATATGAATTAACAGGTGCTCTTTTCTTCAACCCACCTTAGCTGTTCGATAGCAGCTCTTGCTGCACCATTTATTTTCTTCTCTTTATATTGTACGTACAAGTTAGAACCAAGAAAACCTTTTTCTTTTCTCTTTTCTTTTTCAGAATAAATAACATATACCCCCCCAAACCCCACACACACTCGACCCCCTCATTGTCATTATACTTGGACTTGGTGTTATATATATATATATATATATATATATATAGAGCCAGCCTGCTCCCAAAAATAATACCTGTCAAAATATATGTTTTTTGTATATATTAATGTATAATATATATTTTTTGTATAGTTGGCTAGGGGATGTAATCGATCGTCCAAATGTGTAACTTCTCTTTAGTTTTCATTATAAAAATTAATTATGAATATATATATATATTGATGATTATTACTACATTGAGTGATTTTTCCACTTGTGAGAGATAAAATGGATGGAATAAGTGTTAATTCGATGGAACCAGATTACGCAAAATAGCCTTTAATTTCTCGTAATGAACAAGAATTCCACGAAATCAGTTAAGTTATCAACTTAGTTTAAGAAATATTCACAGAGTAGAGAAGGAAATTCACTAGAGGCTCTTAATGGCATTAAATTAATCATCGACTACTCACTACATCATATATAAGACTAATTTTCTATAGTAGTGCGTTTAATACGCTACGTTTAATAAAGAAGCTTTAAAATTACAATAATCACAGACTTTACAAAAAACAAGATAAATGAAAGAATAAATAAAGACAAGAAATACGTTAGGGCAAAGTAGTTAATTGGCCCATGTTTTAAAAAAAATGGAGATTAGAACTTGTAACACTACAATATAAATTATATTTCTTGAGCATTGATCAAGGACATGTATGTTGAAAGGTGCGGAGCTATAATACTAGTAATAGGTTCGGACGAACCTAATAGTTTTTTTTAGACTCTATATTTTTATTAGAAAATTCATTAGATATATATGTACAAAACTATTTAATTGCAAATTTAATAACTACAACTAATTATGAATTTAATGACAAGTTTATAACCCATAAACTTTAAATGGTGACTCTGCCCTGTCTGTTTGGGTTGTTCCACAAGGGCCAAATAGGTAATAGGCAGCAGATTAGATGAAGAGGAACATGGGTTGATACCAAAATAGCCTAACAACCTTAGATTCCACAACACACAAAAATTGCATGAACAGTAACATTCAAACAAAAGGGTTGCACGAGGTTCGTGCATTCTCCTTTGTTTCCAAAAATCCTATAAATATAAAACCTCACCAGATGGAATCATATATCAGTACTCCCACTGAAGTGCCCAATAAATTATAGTTGGCCAGCTTTTAACGTGAATATATATGCAATTTCATAGCGCTGGTGGAGTATTCCAAAGGGATCGCATTGATCCTGTGTCCCAATTTGAGTCCAATGGGATCATGCGATCTCTTCGGATTTCTCCATATTACTGGCTCTAAACCTAAAATCCATGCCCACCATAGTGATCCAGGAGTCCCGTGTAAAAGGCGAGCGTGCACTCTAAGGTGAGATTTATCATGTACTGGTATTTGTTTAATACAAGAATTCCCCTTCTTTTCACCTTTGCCGAACCCCCTTTATCTATTACCACAACTCCCATATAGGTAGCCAGGTAGTCGTGTACAAGTCGCATTACTGATTGATGGATTTTTCATATTTTTAAAGGTAAATTAAATTTTCCACTGACTATGAATCTCGCTTATTCTTGTAACCAAAGGAGGCTTCTCATTTCCTCCAAGTCTTGTTTTTTTTTTGTTTTTTTGTTTTTTTTTTTTTTTTTTTGTGAACGTACTATAAACTGCAAGGGTGGAAAAATGCAAAAGCTGTTTTAATATTGTGATTTCTGAGCGCTCGTTGTTCGTCGTTTAGATTCAAAATAATTGTAGCCGCATTCAACTCCACTGTGCTTTTTGTTAAAAGTTCTGTTTAGTTGTTGGAGATTGTTGGCAGCATGAATTGTGAAATACTATTAAAAAAAAAGTTACTCCTATAAGTTGATTTTTTTTTTTTTGGTTTTCCTCATGGTGTTCAGTATCCATTTTGGAATCCCCGATTAATTTGAGGTCGCGCTGTGTAAAGCTCATTAAAAAGGAAAGCGCTCCCCATCATGATTTTTTTACTCCTAGGGTTCGAACCCAGAACCTTTGGTATATGTTGACTGTTGATTGATCACTCTAGCGAGAAATGTTAGCTTGGTTCCTTTTATTCTTGTCTTTATTTTCGTTCCTCACCCTTGTTTAAATTGGCTGGATATCCTATTAAAATTTTTTTTTCCCTCAAGGTCTCGCTCTTCTTCAAGGTTTTCCAGTCAAGTAAAATAAGCTTCAATGTAGTGCTCACCTTCAAATGCCAGCAGGATTTGTTAAAAGAGTGATTAACGATCTCTTCAGTATGCAAGAATTAGTAGGATTGCATGACTCTTACATGCTTGCATATTTGTTTAATTCTTGTTCTTTTAGAATCATGTTTTAAAGTGGTATTAGTAGCTTGAGAACTCCACAAGCCGTTGGAACATTAAATAAGGAATTCATTGTAAACATGAACGTTAATTGCATATCAGGATCTTGAACATGATAATCTTACACAAAATCGTTGCAGAAAATATACATGAATCGTAAGCCATCATCGTGAAGCGGAAACGTTAATTCAAAATTGGTTTCTCGCTCCTTGCCCTAACTTTCGTTACCGTTGATTTAGTGATGGAAAAGAGAAAAAAATACGGTAACTCTAATGGGTGGGGAGATGACCAATTTATACAGTTTCTCATTTAATCAGGTACGTAATCAAGTAACTGATCGGACGTATGAGATTTGCTCATTAATTAAATATTAATTATGGAATTTAAACTTATCGGGCCACCAATAAATTAACGTAAGAAAATCTTACATTCTCCCACTTGGCCCAATAATCACATAATATTAATATTTAATGTAGGAACATTAGTTGCGCATAAACAAATCTCTTTTATAATGTCCATCATAAATACCACAATACGATAAACTAGTAAATGTGAGTTATGGCGGTTATATATAATTTGTCTACATACTCCCTTCCATATACTACAACATTAGTAATTTATCGTATCAGGTTCATAAGCTATAAAATATTATGGTTCACAATAATGTCTCATTGAGACTTATCCTGTAACATCCCAAAACAATAATGTGTACACCATTATGAGAAATTTAAAATCACTAATGTATATCAAAAACACATAAATGAGCTCAAAGTGTCGAAATATCATAAATACATCAGTCATAAATACAACCAAGACCCATTCTATGTACATGTTCTTTAAATATCTTTGGCTGTAAACCTTTCGTTAACATCTGCAATCATGAGATCTGTTCTAATATGCTCAAGTGACACTCTTTGTTTCTGAACTTCCTCCTTGACGGTAAAGTACTTTAATTCCATATGTTTGGAACCTTTGGAGTACTTATCATTCTTAGAGAAGAATATTGCTGGAGAATTATCACAGTAAATTTTCAGTGGCTTGGTAATAGTGTCGACAACCCCAAGTCCTGAAATAAAGTTTCACAACCATAATGCGGGCATGAATTGTGGCTTCAAAACATGCCACAAATTCTGCTTCCATCGTGGATGTAGAAATGATAGACTGTTTGGCACTCTTCCACGATATGGCTCCTTCAGCTAATTGGAACAAATAGCCAAACATGGATTTTCTAGTGTCAATACATACAGCAAAATTTGAATCTGAGTATCCAACAACTTCCAAATTCTTGGATATCCTATACATGAGCATGTAATCATTTGTTCCTTTCAGGTACCTCAAGACTTTCTTTGCAGATTTTCAGTGATCAATTCCTAGGTTACTCTAATATCTTCTCAGCGTTCCAACCGCAAAACTAATATCCAGTCATGTGCAAGTCTGAGCATATATCAGACTACCAACAATAGAAGAGTAAGGAATTGATTCCATTTCCTTTCGTTGTACATCACTCTTAGGGCATTGCATGAGACTAAATTTGTCCCTTTTTTGCATTGGAACAATTCCTCCTGAATAGTTATTCATGTTAAATCTCTTTAGAACTCTTTGGATATAACCTTTCTGAGACAATCCCAATAATCCTTATGATCTATCACAGAATATTTCTGTTCCTATCACATAGGATGCCTCACCCATATGTTTCATTTCAAAATTCTTTGAGAAATTTTTTTAGTCTCACACAATATGTCTAAATTATTAGTAGCAAGTAGAATATCATCAACATATAGGATTAAAAATATAAACTTGCTCCCACTAATATTTTGGTATATACATCGATCAACGGTATGTTCCACAAATCTAAAATATGTTATGGCATCATTAAACTATATATACCATTGTCGTGAGACTTGTTTAAGTTCATATATTGACATCTTCAGTTTTCAAAACCCTTTGGTTGGTCCATATAAACTTCCTCCTCGAGATCTACATTAAGAAAGGCAGTTTTCACATCCATTTGGTGTAACTCTAAATCATAATGAGCTACCAAAGCCATAATAATTCTTAACGAGTCTTTCTTTGTGACCGGTGAAAAGGTCTCTTTTGTGATGACCCGGCCGATCGTCTTAAGAATTAACACCTCGATCCCCTATTAATTATTTTTCCGAGTTTATTTCTGCTATTTTGATTTGTCGGGATGTTCGGTTTTGAGTTTCGGGGAGTTTTGGGACACTTAGTACCAGAATGAGAGCTTAAGTGTTGAAAAGTTGACCATAGTTGGAATAGTATAAAGACGGCCTCGGAATGGAAATCCGACGGTTCCATTAGCTCCGTTGGGTGATTTCGGGCTTAGGGGCGTGATCGGATTGTGTTTTGGAGGTCCGTAGCTAATTCAGGCTTGAAATGGCGAGAGTCGAATTTTTGAAGTTTCCGGTCCGATAGTGAGATTTTGATCTAAGGATCAGAATGGAATTTCGAAAATTGGAGTAGCTCTGTAGTGTTGAATGTGACGTACTTGCAAAATTTCAGGTCATTCGGATGAGATTTGATAGTCTTTTTGATCGAAAGCATAAGTTAAGAGTTCTTGGAGTTCTTAGGCTTGAATTCTATGTTAAATTGGTGATTTGATGTTGTTGTGAGCGTTCCGAAGTTTTGAACATGTTTGAACGATGTCATGGGATGTGTTGGTACAATTGGTTTGAAGCCCCGGGGACTCGGGTGAGTTCCGGGTAGGTTTCGGGATGTTTTAGGCCGAAAATCATAGTTGTTGCAGGTCCAGAAGAGTTACAGGCCTCAGAACCCACCAGTGCGGTCCGCACAAAGTCCAGTGCGTCCGTGGTGGGGGCTGTGCGGTCGCACAAAATGGAGTGCAGTCCGTGGTGAGGAAAATTTCACTGGTCCTACTTCAGAAGCTCATATCATTTGATCTACAAGGAATTTTGGGATTATTCAAAAACGAAAGTTATAGGCCTTCGTGTCTAATTTCCGGAAAGGTAAAGAAATCACAATTTGGACATTTGTAGAGAAAGTTATGGCCAAAATACTAACACCTATCACTGTAGTCAAAACCTGTGCGGACAGCACTGGTTTTGTGCGGACAACACTCATTTTTGTGCGGTTCGCAGTGGTCCGGGTGGTGCCCTATAAATACGAGGTTTTGGGTTTTATTTCATATTTTGACCTAGAGAGCTCGAATTTGGCAATTTTTCGAAGGTTTTTCAAGAAATTCATCGGGATAAGTGATTCTAACTCAGATTTGGCTAGAGTACATGAATCCATCATTGAATTCATCATTTAATTCGTGTTTTGGGATGAAATTTGGGAAGAAAACTTGTGAAATCTTTCAAAAATGTAAAATGATGATTTGAAGGACCAAATGGTATCAGAATTGGATAATTTTGGTATGGTTAGACTCGTGAGGGTATGAGGATTCTGAAAATATGAATTTTACCCGATTCGGAGACATGGGCCCGAAGGGCATTTTTGTCATTTTACATAATTTTGCATATTAGCTTAGAATTTAATTGTAGAATCAGTTACTTGAAGTGTTATTTACATTATGCAATTGAATCGAATAGATTTGGGCCATTTGGAGTCGAGTACTCGTGGCAAAGACGTGGTGTTGGGTTGATTTTGAGCCGGTTCGAGGTAAGTGGCTTGTCTAACCTTGTGTGGGGCACCTTCCCTTAGGATTGGTATATTTGGTAATTGAAATGCCTTGTACATGAGGTGACGAGTGCGTACTTGTGCTAGTTGTTGGAAATCCAGTTTTCTTTAAGTAAATACTAGTATGTTTCCTTTTATGTTTCTATTTCTTGCACTATTAAGCCCGTTGTTAGCTTAGGAAAGCATGTCTAAGTGACTTAATTGCTTTACATGATTCAACCCGCCTTACATGAATTCTATGCAGCATGCTAGGCTAGAATCACTTATTTCCTTAATATGAAATTTTGCCATTTCTTTTTATCTTCCTTCTGCTGCTGTGTATTTATTTTGGGACTACAGATGTGGGATTCTGGTAGCTCCCCCTTGTCTATTTACTTTGGGACTACGGGTTAGATTTCTAGTAGATCCCGCTGTACATTTACTTTGGGACTACGGGTTAGATTCCCGGTAGATCCCCCTGCACAGTTATATGGAACTACGAGAATGCACCCGGTAGAATCCCCAGTACTGGGCATTTACATTTGGGACTACGGATCGGGTTTCCGGTAGATCCCCGCGCATTGATAGTTGGACTACGGGACGGGATCCCGGAAGATCCTTCGGACATATATATGATGGACTATGGGACGGTATCCCGGGAGATCCACTAGACAGTTGTAATTGGGACTATAGGACGGTGTCCTGGAAGGTGCCCCGGTTGTTGTCTCTGTGTTGAGCTGTATTTCTTTTGTGGTTTGTTTTGTCTCTGTTCTAGTTGTTGTTGTTCTGTCAATTCTATGTTATTTCTTACTGTTGCACTTATTTATACTGTTTTATTCCACACTGTTAACACTTATATTGTAATTAACCTCAGTAGGGCCCTGACCTTCCTCGTCACTACCCAACCGAGGTTAGGCTTGGCACTTACTGAGTACCGCTGTGGTGTACTCATGCCCCTTCTATGCATGTTTTTCATGTACCGATCCAGGTACTTCTACTCAGGCCTACCATCCTTGAGGGAGGCAACTACTTAGAGACTTCGAGGTACATCTGTCGCATCCGCAGACCGAGGAGTCCCTTTCTATTCCTGCCTTTTTGTATTTAGCCCTTTTGTACTTTCTATTCTTATTAGACAAATTCCGGAGTTAGAGCTATGTAGTATTTTTTTTTCTTAGCTTGTGATTCGTGGGTTTCCGGGTCTTGGATTTAGATATTGGTTTTGAGATCTATATAAATATGGTGTATGCTGAGCGGCACATTTAACACTTTTATTGCCTTATTTCTATTTGACATCACTATTCTAAACTTCTGTCTTCTATTCTCTTACAGATGGTGAGGACACGTGCTACCCGAGATGATCAGGCACCCGCGCCCCCTACTGCAACCGTCAGAAGCCGTGGCCTGGGTAGAGGCCGAGGACATGCAAGTGGTGCAACCAGAGCACCTGCGCGAGCTGCCGCCGAGGTACCACCAGCGGATCTAGCCGGAGTCCAGGCACCTGACACACCTACTGCTACTACCACGCCAGCACTTCAGGAGACTCTGGCACAGTTTATGAACATGTACACCACTTTGGCTCAGGCAGAGTTGTTTCCCCTTGCTACAGCTACATCTCAGGCACAGGGAGGAGCACAGACTCCCACCGCCTGCACTCTTGAGCAGGTCCCTGAGATTATTCATGTACCGTCTGCAGTGTCAGCTCAGCCTGAGGACAGGGCAGCTGCTTCCGAGGATGAGTAGTTGAGGCTTGAGAGGCTCAAGAAGTACAAGCCTCCTGTATTTAGTGGTCTAGCATCGGAGGATGCTCTGGGATTTCTTGATGAGTGTTACCGCATTCTCCGTACCATGGGTATCTCAAGATCAAGTGGGGTTTCTTTCAATACCTTCCAGCTTCGAGGAGCCGCCTATGAGTGGTGGCGCACCTATGAGTAAGACCGTCCAAATGAGGCTGCTTTACTGACTTGGACTCAGTTTTCAGATCTGTTCCTGAGATAGTATGTTCCTTAGAGCCTTAGGGACGCATGGCACGCGGAGTTTGAGCATTTGTGCCAGAGCGCTATGACTGTCTCAGGGTATGCTGTCTGTTACACCAGTTTGGCTAGGAATGCACTAGCCTTGGTTTCTACTGTCCGCGAGAGGGTTTACTAGTTTATTGAGGGCCTTATTCCCAATATCAGGTCTAGAATAGCTCGTGAGATGGAGATGGATATTTCTGATCAGTAGGTGGTGAGCATCGCTAGGAGGATTGAGGGTATGCATGCTAGAGAGAGAGGAGGGGGAGGCCAAGAGGTCTCGAGAATCGGGCCATTATTCTGGTGCCCGTACCCTAGCTACAGGTCGTCATGGTAGGGGTTATATGAGTCGCCCTATTCATTCAGCTTTTCTAGCAGCTAGTAGTGCTCCAGCTCCTCCTAGGCCTCAGGAGCATTATTATGCACCTCCGGTTTCTAGCGCGCCTCCTGTGCGGGGTGCTTTCAGAGGTCAGTCCAGCAGACCTAGCCCAAGCTAGTCACAGCCACCACGTCCTCCCAGAGCTTGTTTTGAGTGTGGTGACACACGTCATATGGTGAGGGATTGCCCCAGACTTGGGAGGGGTGCACCTCCACAGACTTTTCAGCCACAGCGCGCCCCGCAGAGTTCTCAGGCTATGGTTACAGCTCCAGTTGCTACCCCACCTGCTCAGCTAGCTAGAGGTGGAGGTTGGGGAGGTAGAGGTCGCCTTAGAGGGGGAGGCTAGGCCAGATACTATGCCCTTCCTGCCCGTACCGAGGCTATTTTTTCTGATTCTGTCATCATAGGTTTTATACTAGTTTGCCATAGAGATGCATCGGTTCTATTTGCTCCACACTTGGGTGCATCTCGGGATTCTTTGAGTTCCCCTATTTATGTTTCTACTCCTGTGGGAGATTCTCTTTTTGTGGACCGCGTTTATTGGTCGTGTTTGGTTGCTCTTAGTAGGGGTCGTCATGGTAGGGGTTATATGAGTCACCCTGTTCATTCAGCTCTTCCAGCAGCCAGTAGTGCTCCAGCTCCTCCTAGGTCTCAGGAGCCTTATTATGCACCTTTGGTTTCTAGCGCGCCTCCTGCGCGGGGTGCTTTCAGAGGTTAGTCCAGCAGACCTGGCCCGAGCTAGTCACAACCACCACGTCCTCCCAGAGCTTGTTTTGAGTATGGTGACACACGTCATATGGTGAGGGATTGCCCCAGACTTGGGAGGGGTGCACCTCTATAGACTTTTTAGCCATAGCGTGCCCCACAGAGTTCTCAGGCTATGGTTACAGCTCCGGTTGCTACCCAACCTGCTCAGCCAGCTAGAGGTGGAGGTCGGGAAGGTAGAGGTCGCCCTAGAGGGGGAGGCCAGGCCAGATACTATGCCCTTCATGCCCGTACCGAGGCTATTGCCTCTGATTCTGTCATCACAGGTATTATACTGATTTGTGGCAGAGATGCATCAGTTCTATTCGATCCAAGCTCTACTTATTCTTATGTCTCTTCTTATTTTGCTCCACACTTAGGTGTATCTCGGGATTCTTTGAGTTCCCCTATTTATGTTTCTACTACTGTGGGAGATTCTCTTGTTGTGGACCGCGTTTATTGGTCGTATTTGGTTGCTCTTAGTGGTTTTGAGACCAGAGCTGATCTATTATTACTCAGCATGGTTGATTTTGATATTATCTTTGGCATGGACTGGTTGTCGCCCCATTATGCTATTCTTGATTGTCATGCCAAAACCGTGATGCTGGCTATGCCAGGTGTACCGCGTGTTGAGTGGAGGGATACTTTATATCACACTCCCAGTAGAGTTATTTCTTTTTTTAAATCTCAGCGTATGGTTGAGAAGGGGTGTGATGCGTATTTAGCTTATGTGAGAGATGTCAGTATTGATACCCCTTCAGTTGATTCAGCTCCAGTAGTACAAGATTTTTCTGATGTGTTTCCAGCTAACCTTCCAGGCATGCCGCCTAATAGAGATATTGATTTTGGCATTGATCTATTGCCGGGCACTCAACCCATTTCTATTCCTCCGTATTGTATGGCTCCTCCTGAGTTGAAGGAGTTGAAGGATTAGTTACAAGAATTGCTTGATAATGGTTTTTTTCAACCCAGTGTTTCACCTTGGGGTGCTCCTATCTTGTTCGTGAAGAAAAAGAATGGTTCTATGCATATGTGTATTGATTATCGCCAGTTGAACAAGGTTACAATTAAGAACCGTTATCCTTTGCCTCGTATTGATGATCTGTTTGACCAGCTTCAGGGCGCACGGGTGTTTTCTAAGATTGATTTGTGCTCAGGTTACCATCAGTTGAAGATTTGGAAGCCATATATCTCGAAGACTGCTTTCAGGACTCGGTATGGTCATTAGGAGTTCCTTGTTATGTCATTTAGGCTGACCAATGCCCAGCAGCCTTTATGCATTTGATGCACAATGTGTTCCAGCCGTATCTTGACTCATTCGTTCTTGTCTTTATTGATGATATTCTGGTGTATTCCCAGAGTTGGGAAGATCATGAGAAGCACCTGAGGAATGTGCTTCAGACTCTGAGAGAGAAGAAGTTATATGCTAAGTTCTCGAAATGTGAGCTTTGGTTGGATTCAGTGGCATTCCTAGGCCACGTGGTATCGAGTGAGGGTATTCAGGTGGATCCGAATAAGATAGAGGCCGTGCAGAGTTGGCCCAGACTATCCTCAGCTACAGAGATCCGCAGTTTTCTTGGTTTGGCGGGTTACTACCGTTGTTTTGTGGAGGGGTTTTCGTCGATTGCAGCCCCCATGACCAGGTTGACCCAAAAGGGTGCTCCATTTCAGTGGACAGAGAAGTGTGAGGCGATCTTTTAGAAGCTCAATATAGCTTTGACCACAGCCCCAATTTTGATACTACCTACAGGTTCGGGGTCCTATATGGTCTATTGTGATGCCTCGAGGGTTGGCCTCGGAGCGGTGTTGATGCAAGACGGTAGGGTGATTGCCTATGTATCCAGACAATTGAAGATACATGAGAAGAACTACCCTGTTCACGACCTTGAGTTAGCTGCCATTGTTCACGCCCTAAAGATTTGGCGCCGTTACTTATACGGTGTTCCCTGTGAGATTTACACTGACCATCGGAGCTTGCAGCACTTGTTCAAGCAAAATGATCTAAATTTGCACCAAAGGAGGTGGTTGGAGTTGCTAAAGGACTATGATATCACTATTTTGTATCACCCGGGCAAGACGAATGTGGTGGCCGATGCTTTGAGTCACCGAGCAGAGAGTTTGGAGAGTTTGGCTTATTCACCAGTATCGGAGAGGCCTCTAGCGATGGATGTTCATGCCTTAGCCGGCCAGTTTGTGAGATTGGATCTTTCGGAGCCCAGTCGGGTTCTAGCTTGCGTGGTTTCTCAGTCTTCCTTATTTGATTGTATTAGGAAGCGGCAATATGATGACCCTTATTTACTTGTCCTCAACGACAAGGTTCAGCACTGTGATGCTAGGGATGTGACTATTGGTGATGATGGGGTATTGAGGATGCAAGGTCGGATTTGTGTACCCAATGTCAATGGGATTCGAGAGTTGATTCTAGAGGAGCCCCATAGCTCGCGGTATTCCAGCCATCCAGGTTCCATGAAGTTGTATCACGATGTAAAACATCACTATTGGTGGAGGCGGATGAATAAAGATATAGTTGGATTCGTAGCTCGGTGTCTCAACTATCAACAGGTGAAGTATGAGCACCACAAATCAGGTGGGTTGCTTCAGCAGATAGAGATTCCAGAATGGAAGTGGGAGCGGATCACCATGGACTTCATAGTTGGGCTCCCACGGACTTGAGAAAGTTCGATGTTATTTGGGTGATTGTGGATCGCTGACCAAGTCCGCTCATTTTATTCCAGTGTGTACTACTTATCCTCGGAGCGGCTGGCGGAGATCTATATTCGGGAGATTGTTCGTCTGCATGGTATTCTAGTGTCCATCATTTCATATAGAGGCACTTAGCTCACATCACGATTCTGGAGAGTCGTTCAGATGGCACCATATGAGGCTTTATATGGGAGGCAGTGTAGATCCCCGATGGGTTGGTTTGAGCTGGGTGAGGCCAGATTGTTGGGCACAGACCTGGTTCAGGATGCTTTGGAGAAAGTTATGGTAATTCAGGATAGACTCCGTACAACCCTATCCAGACAGAAGAGTTACGCGGACTGAAAGGTTCGTGATGTTTCCTATATGGTTGGAGAGCGGGTTCTGCTTCAGGTTTCGCCTATGAAGGGCGTTATGAGATTTGAGAAGAAAGGGAAGTTGAGTCTGAGGTTTATTAGCCCTTTTGAGATATTGAAGCGTGTTGGGGAGGTTGCTTATAAGCTTGCCTTACCTCCCAGCTTGGCAGGAGTTCATCTGGTATTTCATGTTTCGATGCTCTGGAGGTATCACGGCGATCCGTCGCACATGTTGGATTTCAGTTCAGTCCAGTTGGACAAGGATCTATCTTTTGTTGAGGAGCCAGTGGCAATATTGGACAGGCAGGTCAGAAAACTGAGGTCAAAGAACATTACATCGGTGAAGGTTCAATGGCGGGCCTAGCCGGTCGAGGAGGCGACCTGGGAGACCGAGCAAGATATGCGCAGCCGTTACCCTCATCTTTTCACTACTTCAGATATGTCTCTATGCTCGTTCGAGGACGAACGAATGTTTAAGTGTAAGAGGATGTGACGACCCAGCCGATCGTCTTAAGAATTAATGCCCTGATCCCCTATTAATTTCTTTTCCCTAGTTTATTTCTGCTATTTTGATTTGCCGCGATGTTCGGTTTTGAGTTTTGGGGAGTTTTGGGACACTTAGTTCCAGAATGAGAGCTTAAGTATTGGAAAGTTGATCGTAGTCGGAACAGTGTGAAGACGAGCTCGGAATGGAAATCCGACGGTTCCTATAGCTCTGTTAGGTGATTTCGGGTTTAGGGGCATGATCGGATTGTTTTGGAGGTCCGTAGCTAATTTAGGCTTGAAATGGCGAGAGTCAAATTTTTGAAGTTTTCGATCCGATAGTGAGATTTTGATCTAAGGGTCGGAATGGAATTCCGAAAATTGGAGTAGCTATGTAGTGTTGAATGTGACGTGCTTGCAAAATTTCAGGTCATTCGGACGAGATTTGATAGACCTTTTGATCGAAAGCATAAGTTAAGAGTTCTTGGGCTTGAATCCTATGTTAAATTGGTGATTTGATGTTGTTGTGAGCATTCTGAAGTTTTGAACAAGTTTGAACGATGTCATGGGATGTGTTGGTACACTTGGTTTGAAGCCCAAGGGACTCGGGTGAGTTCCGGGTAGGTTTTGGGATGTTTTAGGCTGAAAATCATAGCTGTTGCAGGTCCAGAAGAGTTGCAGGCCTCGGAACTCACCAGTGCGATCCGCGCAAAGTCCAGTGCGTCCGCAGTGGGGCCTGTGTGGCCGCACAAAATGTAGTGCGGTCCGCGGTGAGGAAAATTTCACTGGTCCTACTTCGGAAGCTCATATCTTTTTATCTACAAGGAATTTTGGGATGATTCAAAAACGAAAGTTATAACCCTCCGTGTCTAGTTTCTAGAAAGGTAAAGAAATCACAATTTGGACATCTGTTGAGAAATTATGGCCAAAATACTAAAGCTTGTCACTGCAGTCAAAACTTGTGTGGATAGCACTGGTTTTGTGCGGACAACACTCGTTTTTGTGCGGTCCGCAGTGGTGGAAATCCGGGGGGTGCCCTACAAATACGAGGTTTTGGGTTTTATTTCATATTTTGACCTAGAGAGCTCGGATTTTGGCGCGTTTTCGAAGGTTTTTCAAGAAATTCATCGGGCTAAGTGATTCTAACTCAGATTTGGCTAGAGTACATGAATCCATCATTGAATTCATCATTTAATTCGTGATTTGGGATGGAATTTGGGAAGAAAACTTGTGAAATCTTTTAAAAATGTAAAATGATGATTTGAAGGACCAAATGGTATCATAATTGGATAATTTTGGTATGGTTAGACTCATGAGGGTATGAGGATTCTGAAAATATGAATTTTACCCGATTCCGAGACGTGGGCCCGAGGGGCATTTTGGTCATTTTACATAATTTCGTGTATTAGGTTAGAATTTAATTGTAGAATCAGTTACTTAAAGTGTTATTTATATTATGTAATTGAATTGAATAGATTTGGGCCATTTGGAGTTGAGTACTCGTGGCAAAGACGTGGTGTTGGGTTGATTTTGAGTCGGTTCGAGGTAAGTGGCTTGTCTAACCTTGTGTGGGGGACCTTCCCCTTAGGATTGGTATATTTGGTAATTGAAATGCTTTGTACGTGAGGTGACGAGTGCATACTGGTACTAATTGTTGGAAATCCAGTTTTTTTAAGTAAATACTATTATGTTTCCTTTCCTGTTTCTATTTCTTGCACTATTAAGCTTGTTGTTAGCTTAGGAAAGCATGTCTAAGTTACTTAATTGCTTTATTTGATTCAACCCGCCTTACTTGAATTCTGTGCAGCATGATAGGCTAGAATCACTTATTTCCTTAATAAGAAATTTTGCCATTTCTTTTTATCTTCCTACTGCTGCTGCTGTGTATTTATTTTGGGACTACGGATGTAGGATTCTGGTAGCTCCCCCTTGTTTGTTTACTTTGGGACTATGGGTTAGATTCCCGGTAGATACCTCTGCACAGTTATATGGAACTACGGGAATGCACCTGGTAGATTCCCAGTACTGGATATTTACATTTGGGACTACGGATTGGGTTTCTGGTAGATCCCCGCGCATTGATAGTTGGACTACGGGACGAGATCCCGGGAGATCCTTCGGACATATATATGATGGACTACAGGACGGTATCTCAGAAGATCCACTGGACAGTTGTAATTGGGACTACATCCTGGAAGGTGCCCCGGTTGTTGTCTCTATGTTGAGCTGTATTTATTTCCGTGGTTTGCTTTGTCTCTGTTCTAGTTGTTGTTGTTCTGTCAATTCTATGTTATTTCTTACTGTTTCACTTATTTATACTGTTTTATTCTACACTGTTAACCCTTATATTGTAATTAGCCTCAGTAGGGCCTGACCTTCCTCGTCACTACCCAACCGAGTTTAGGCTTGGTATTTACTGAGTACCGCTGTAGTGTACTCATGCCCCTTCTGTGCATGTTTTTCATGTGCAGATCCAGGTACTTTTACTCAGGCCTACAATCCTTGAGGGAGGTGACTACTTAGAGACTTAGAGGTACATCTGCCGCGTCCGCAGACCGAGGAGTCCCTTTCTATTCCTGCCTTTTTGTATTTAGCCCTTCTGTACTTTCTGTTCTTATTAGACAAATTCCGGATTTAGAGCTATGTAGTATTTCTTTTTTCTTAGCTTGTGATT
Source organism: Nicotiana sylvestris (assembly GCF_000393655.2). NCBI lineage: Eukaryota > Viridiplantae > Streptophyta > Magnoliopsida > Solanales > Solanaceae > Nicotiana > Nicotiana sylvestris. The sequence goes on along the minus strand of NC_091059.1, from coordinate 134,678,310 downwards.
CGTGGGTTTTCGGGTCTTGGATTTAGATATTGGTTTTGAGATCTATATAAATATGGTGTATGCCGAGCGGCACATTTAACACTGTTATTGCCTTATTTATGTTTTTAAATTGTTTTACTTCCGCAAGTTTCGGTTATCTTCCGCAAGTTTAGGCTTACCTAGTCGTAGAGACTAGGTGCTGTCACGATGGTTCACGAAGGGCGAACCGGGGTCGTGACATCCTTATAATCAATGCCTCCTTTCTGAGTATAACCTTTGGCAACAAGTCTGGCTTTGTATCGTTCAATATTGCCATTTGAATCGCATTTCGTCTTAAAGACCCATCTACACCTGATTCTTTTAGAACTTTCTGGCAATTCAAAAGATCCCAGACTTTATTGTATTCCATGGATTTTAACTCTTCCTCCATGGAATCAATCCATTTGTCAGACTTATTAGTTTTTATGGCTTGTGAAAATGAAACTGGATCCTTATTAAGACCAATGTCAAAATCTAACTCTTGCAAATAAACCACGTAATCATCCGAAATAGCTGATTTTCTAACTCTTTGAGATTTTTTTAATGGCATTTCTTGGGGTTCATTTGTGTCAAATATTTGTGAGTTAGTTTTTTCATGAAGTGTTTTATCCAAATGTTGCTCGGTGTTGTCAAAATGTTCTTCAACAACTGGAACAATATTTGGTATTTTTGTGGAAGTAGGCACATTCGTGGGTAATAGAATATTGACCCTCACCTCTTTTATTTTCACACTTTGCTTTTCAACACTCCCACTAACTTCACCATTCTCAATGAATCTTGCATTACAGGTTTCAACAATTCTTGAACTATGGTTTGGATAGTAAAACACATACCATTTAGATTTATTTGGGTAACCAATAAAGTAATCACTTAATGTTCAAGAATATAATTTCTTTTCTTGTGGATTATTGTCACGACCCCGGTTCGCCCTTCGTGAACCATCGTGACGGCACCTAGTTTCTACGACTAGGTAAGCCTAAATTGCGAATGATAACCAAACTTGCCAAAGTAAAACAATTTAAAAATAGAAATAAAACAATAATAATGTTTAAATGTGCCACTCGGCATACACCATATATAAGTATCAAAAACCAATATTTAAATCAAAGACCCAGAAAACCCACGAATCACAAGCTAAGATCAATACTACATAGCTCTAACTCCGGAATGTCTAATAAGAACAGAAAAGTACTGAAGGGCTAAATACTAAAAGCAGGAATAGAAAGGGACTTCTCGGTCTGCGGATGCGGCAGATGTACCTCGAAGTCTTTAGAGCAGTCGCCTCCTCAAAGATAATAGGCCTGAGTAGCGGTACCTGGATCTGCACATGAAAAACATGCGCAGAAAAGGAATGAGTATACCACAACGGTACTCAGTAAGTGCCAAGCCTAACCTCGGTTGGGTAGTGGTGAGGAAGGTCAGGGCCCTACTAAGATTAAATAATTATAAAGATGACACGATAAGATAAGTAGTACAATTGAGAATCTACAGTAAGAATATACACATGATAATAAGAGTACAATAACAGAAACAAAGATGAAGGCAAACCACAAGGAAGTAACCAGGGATCTTTCAGTATCCCGAGGATCTCTTAGTACCCTCAATATATGCCAGGGATCTCTTGGTATCCCGAGGATCTCTCGGTATCCTCAATATATACTAGGGATCTCTTGGTATCCTCAATATATGCTAAGGATCTCTTGGGATCTCGAGGATCTCTTGGTGTCCTCAATATACATGCCAGGGATCTCTTGGTATCCCGCACCTCAGTCCAGATCATAAATACGTACAGGGGATCTTCCGGGATGTCGTCCCGTAGTCCCAAATTAAAAACACATCGAAGCAACACAAGAATACTCAATTTAATGCAAATTTCGTACTAAGTAAACAATTAATTCTAGCCTAACATGCTTCACGTAATGCAATTAAAGCAGTTTAAGCAAATAGGTAATTAAGTCAACTAAACATGCTTTTCTAAACTACAACAGGCTAAATTCGCAAGTAGAATAAAGCAGGAAAAAGGAACTCAATTAAAATACTTAAAGTAAAATCGGATTTTCAAAACTTAGCTCAAATAAGCACTTATCACCTCATGTACAAGGCATTTCAAATACCAAATATATCATATCCTAAGGGGAAGGTCCCCCACACAAGGTTAAACAAGCCACTTACCTCGAACCAGCTCAAAAATCAATCCGAAACCACGCTCTTGCCACGAGTACTCAACTCCAAATGGCCCAAATCTATTCAATTTAATTTCATAATGTAAATAACACTTCAAGTAACTGATTCTACAATTAAATTCTAAGCTAATACACGAAATTAGGTAAAATGACCAAAACGCCCCTCGAGCCCACATCTCGGAATCGGGTGAAATTTACATTTTCAGAAATCTCGTACTCTCACGAGTCTAACCATACCAAAATTATCCAAATCCAATGTCAGATCCCCAATCAAAACTCAATTTCTTGGTCTAAGAACTTTTCCCCAATTTTAATAAAAATTTCGAAATTAAAGGATGGATTTATGTTTAGATTAATGGGTTACAAGAAAAAAGGAGTCTAGAATCGTTACCCAATCAATATTTCTAAAAATCCCTCAAAATCTCGCTCAAATCCGAGCTTCCAAGCTTAAGTTTTGATAAAAATGGCTAATCCCTCGATTTTGAAATCTTATATCTGCCCAGGCGCATTCTTCTTCGCGAACGCGAGGCTACTATCATGACCGTGATTCACAAAAGTCCTGCTGGACAATTTCCTATTTCACGAATGCAAGGTCCACTCGCGAATGCGTAGCTTACACTAGCAGACTCTACGCGAACGCGAGGACCATGTCGCGAACGCGAAGACCAACGGGTCCCTTCCTTCGCGAACGCGGGACATCATCGCGAACGCGAAGCACATTTCAGTTGTTTCTCCCAAATGCTCTACGTGAGCGCGAGACCCCCTCCATGCGAGACCCCCTCACAAACGCGATGAATGTTTTCTCTGCAACACAATAGCAGAAAATCTGCAACCTTTCCAAGTCCAAAATTGGTCCGTTGAGCATCCGAAACACACCCGAGGCACTCAGGACCTCAACCAAACATGCCAACCAATACTAAAACATCACTCAAACTTGTTCCAAACTTCGGAACGGTCAAAACAACATCAAAACACCTATTTTTCATCGGATTCAAGACTAAGAATTCCAAAAACTCTAAAAATACGCTTTTGATCAAAAAGTCTATAAAACCTTGTCCGAAAACCTGAAATTTTGCACACACGTCACATTCAACACTATGGAGCTACTCCAACTTCCGGAATTCCATTCCGACCCTCGGATCAAAATCTCACTATCGGACCGGAAACTTCAAAAAATTCAACTTTCGGCATTTCAAGGCTAAATTAGCTGCGGACCTCCAAAATACAATCCGAACATGCTCCTAAGCCCGAAATCACCTAACAGAGCTAACAGAACCATCAGATTTCCATTCTGAGGCCGTCTTCACATTGTTCCGACTACGGTCAACTTTCTAACACTTGAGCTCTCATTTAGGGACTAAGTTTCGCAAAACTCTCCGAAACTCGAAACCGAACATCCTAACAAATCAAAATAGCAGAAATACACTTGGGGAAAACAGTTAATAGGGGATAGGGGCGCTAATTCTTAAGACAACCGGTCTGGTCGTCACAATTATAAACTCTAGCTTCCGCTGGGCAACCCCAAACATACAGGTGCCTTAAACTAGGTTTCCTTCCCGTCTACAGTACAAAAGGGGTCTTTGGAACTGCCTTACTAGGAACCCTGTTTAATAAATATACAACAGTTTTAAGAGAATACATCCACAATGATTTGGGTAATGAGGAATCATTCATCATGCTCCTAACCATATCTATAAGTGTTCGATTACACCTTTCTGCAATACCATTTTGTTGAGGTGTTCCTGGCATAGTATATTGTGCACATATGCCATGATCCTCGAGGAACTTTGCAAATGGACCTGGACATTGTTCTGATTCATTATATTTTCCATAATATTCACCACCTCTATCTGACCTAATGATTTTCACCTTTCTATCTAATTGCCTTTCAACCTCATTAACAAACACCTTGAGAACATCTGTTGCTTGAGATTTTTCTTTCAGCAAATAGTTGTATCCATAACGTGAAAAATCATCGATACAAGTGATAAAATATTTCTCTCCACCAAAAGATGGAACATCATACGGTCCACAAATATCGGTGTGTATAATTTCAAGAAGCTGGGTGCTTCTTGTGGCACCTTTCTTACTATGCTTGGTTTACTTTCCCTTAATGCAATCCAAACATATAGTAAGATCTGTAAAATTTAGATTCGGAAGAATCTCATTCTTTACTAGTCTTTCTAACCTTTCTTTGGATATATGACCCAAACTTCTATGCTACAAGTAAGCAGAACTTTCATCTAGTGAACTACATTTAATTCTAACATTATGTTGAACAGTAAGAAGGGATTCAGAAAAACCAATATCGAGTTTCAACTTATATAAACCATCACTAAAAAAACCAACACCATAAAAATAGCATTCTTATATAAATTGAAACATACTTTAAATCAAATCTAGAAATATCAAGTCTTGAAAGAGAAATCAAATTCCTAGAAACTAAAGGTACATAAAGAGTTTGTAATAGATCAAGGTGACATCCAGTCTCCATGATCAAATGATAAGTCCATATGCCTTCAATTGGAGCCTTCATACGATTTTCCATGAACAAGAAATCCTTATTTGGATTTGTAGTTTGGATCGTAAGGAATCCATGCAACGTAGTAGATACATGAGCAGTTGCACCAGAATCAAGTCACCAAGTATTATTAGGAACTTCTATTAAATTTGAATCGAAACATACAAAAGTACTAATTTTACCTTTCTTTTCGAACCAAGCTTTACGTTTTAGGAATTCTTTCTGATAGTGTCCTTCCTTGTTACAGAAACGACACATATCTGCCTTATGTTCCTTCTTAGCATCTTGTGGAGCTTTAGCAGGTGCTTTCTTCTTCTTGAACTTGTTGGCCTTTACTTTAAGTCCTTTACCAGCTCCTTGACCCATGAGGTTTATTGAATGACTCCCTTGTTTCTTAAGTTTTGACTCCTCCTAAGTAAGCATACTGGACAATTCACTAACATTCTACTTATCCTTAATAGTGTTATAGTTTATTTGAAAAGGTCCATACTCAGGAGGTAACAAGTTCAGAATAAACTAAACCAAGAAGGAGTCATCCACTTTCATCCCCATCGTCTGAAGTCTTATTGCAATGTTAGTCATCTTGATGATATGGTTTTGCATACTACGCGACCCATCAAACTTCATGGTCGTGAGTTCAGCCATTAGTGTACCAGTGAGAGACTTATCTGTAGAACGAAAACGTTCTTCCACAAACTTCAGGTATTCCCTGACACTTTCTGTTTGTGGAGTAGCACTCTTAATGTTGTTGGCAATATTCATTCACATAAACATAAGACTTAACCTATTAGAGAGTTCCCATGCTTTATGGAAAGACTTCTCATCCGCACTGCTCGAATCAGTACTGGCAGCAGGCTTATCATTCAGCAGAGCCAAGTCAAGATTCATCACACCTAAGTGGAACTGGACTTGTTCACACCATTTAGAGAAGTTCAATCTGTTGAACACAGTAACAGACGAAACATGCGAATGAAAAGGAATAGCTGCAAAATAGATAATACATGCTCACAAATCAATATGGATTCAACAAAATAGTTAAAGCATATCGCAATTCTCCTTTGGATAAATACTACGACACACTATCATAATTTAAATGCCATTTAGTCTTTACTAGGTAATAAATATTTTTAACCAAATATATATGCCATCTTTGGATAAAAAATATATATTTGACTAAAGAATATTAATTTTACCTCATCATATTCATTATTCATAGAATAATTGATTCACCTTTGGGTAAATCCTTAAGTTTTAGCAATAGTGAAAATTAATTTATCCACTAATTTTTAATTATTGGCATTTCATTAATTTCATGGATAATTTATAATTTTATGTATGCATATTTTCATGAACATACTAGTTTGGCTACTTTGGTGACTAACAAACTATATAAACATAAATGCACACATAAAAATAAATATCTGAAGATTTTATGCATGTGAATACTTTAAACAATCTAGTTTGATCACTTTGGTGACTAACAAACTATATAAATATTAATCACATACATGAAATAATCAATGGCCCTGATATTAAAATAGTAGCCTAAAGAAACAAACATAATTTCATGACCATAATTATAAAACAGAAACATAATGGGATAACTTAGTAACAATATCAATACCTAAAATTTCAATCCCAGATGCAGCGGCGCTTATAAAACAGAACATGCAGCGGCATATATCCAATATATTCATTCTTCATTATTTATTTATTTAGTTTATTAAATAAATAAATATAAAGCAACCCTAACAGAATCAAGTCGGCATGGACTTTCTGCTAATGCCATTTATTGGGGTTCATCACCAGCTTCTTTAATTTGCAACTACTACTTCAACCACACATGATTCATTATTCAATTATTTCATTATAACCATAAAATCGTAATATTGGCAGCATCCCAGGAAGAAACAAAAGGAGTTATTACTTTGGTGTTTAATTCATCTAAGCTTTCACACACAAAGATTACCGATTCAAGTTCCAGGCTCATGATACCACATGTAAACATAAATTTTAATTGCATACCAGAATCTTGAACATGATAATCTTATACAAAATCATTACAGAAATATACCTGAATCGTAAGCCATTATCGTGAAGCGGAAGCGTTAATTCAAAATTGGTTTCTCGCTCCTTGCCCTAGCTTTCGTTACTGCCGACTTTAGTGATGGAAGAGATAAAACAATATGCTAACCCTTGTCACACCTCCTTTTTCTACCCCGAAAAGGGTATAGTGGTGTTTTTCAAATTTAAATGACAATAATTGAAACGGGATTATTCATTTAAGTTCAAAGTCGCCACTTGGGATAATTTATGGGGTCCCAAGTCACCAGTTTAAAATGCTGAATCGAGGAAATTTGACTCTGTTTTACAGTCCGCGAAACACAAAAATCCGGGTAAGGAATTCTATTAATCGGGGAGAAGGTGTTAGGCATTCCCGGGTACCGTGGTTTTAGCACGGACACTCAACTACTATTATTGGCCTATTTATCTGATTAATTACATATTTTTTTATACTTATTGTGCATTTTAGCCTTTGACCACTTTTAATTATTTATGAAATTATTCTGGAACAAGTTACGATTGTCGTACACTCGTTTGTTTGGTACACATTGTGAATCGTATCACGGGAACCGTACCCACGATCTACAACATATTTAATTTTATTAACATTATTAGAAGTTGTGGCCGGGTCACATAAATGTACCCCCGAATTTGGAAAATTACGTATCACAACTATGTCACGGAAAGCGTACCCGTAGCTATGATAATTTATTATAACGCGCCTAAAGCAAACTACAAATGTTCATGTTTAAAGTAAGTTTGGGAATTCAGTTTAAAGGGATACGAATTATGAGAATGGTTAGTGATATAAACCAGGCCCTTAATTATTTATAAGAATTCTGGGCCAGTAGGAAGCCCCCTAAGTTATTTGATAAAACAAATACAACATTGAAGCTGCTTGGGCTCGAAACTGAGCCCAAAAGTAACGAAACTTCAAAAAAAAAACTTCAATATTAAATTCCTTAATCTAACCAGGGTTGTCTTATTATGGGCTAGCATCAGGGCTAGCAGTCTAACAGAAAAAACCAAACTTCAATATTAAATTCCATTTTTCATTATATTAACAGAAATTTTTAAAAAGATGCTGAAGATACTTGGGCTCGAAATGGAGCCCCAAAAGCTAGAGGAGCCAAGATCTAATCGCCTTGGGACTGATTTTAGCAGGCTGCCTCACATGGCCAAAAACCGGGCCCAATTGCCTTAAACAAAGGGCCTTTTGGTGTCCAAGCCTCAATTGGGCCTGATTTCATTTGTGCACAGAAATTCATTACCTAATTACTAAAAATGCAGAGTACTAATCAACCATTATAAGTTAATTTATTCAAACATGCTGCTAATATCAATCAACAAAAGATCAAGTCCTAAACTCGTTCATGAATTATCCTAGACCTAAACATGCAATCATGTTAATAACATTGAGCTTCAAAACAATTTAATCGAGGATAATCTGCCATTCAATCACATACATACAATATACTTTCAACGGTTCTTAGCAAAGTCCAAATAAATTACAACCGCTAGGCATTGTAGACTGTCAAACCATACAAGAAACAACGAAACTAATTCAATCCTTCAAACCTAAATATTGTGACTAAATTATAGAATAGAACATCAATTTCAGCAACCATAAACAAAATCTGGAAAGAAACTACTGTCACACCTCCTTTTAACGCCCCCGCGAGGGTACGTAGGGAGTTTTTTCCAATTAAAGGACAATCGAAACGGGATTTATTTATTTATTTCAGAGTCGCCACTTGGGAGATTTAGGGTGTCCCAAGTCACCAATTTAATCCCGAATCGAGGAAAAGAATGACTCTATTTAACAGTCTGCGCACCAGAAATCCGGATAAGGAATTCTGTTAACATGGGAGAAGGTGTTAGGCATTCCCGGGTTCCGTGGTTCTAGCACGGTCGCTCAACTGTCATATTCGACTTGATTATCTGATTTTATACAATTATGAACTTATGTGCAAATTTTAACCCTTAGCCGCTTTTATTATTATTTATTTATTGTTATTATTTTACGGAGAATTGCAACATTGTGAAAACGTATTTCAGACCACGTCGCAATCAATGCACCCATGGTTATCGACACATTTCGACTCCGTTGAGATTTGGATTTGGGTTACATAAATGCACACCCATATTTAAGAAAATGATTTGTTAAAGACGCGCCTAGAACGACTAGCGTATTGTTGTTTTGGGAAAGGCCGTAAAATTTCTCTAGACGGCCAACTCCGATGTTCTAAGTATTTAATGCATACATTTGTGAGGGCCCCGCAATCTATACATTTTACTAGGCGAGGCTCATCTCATTTATTTTAAGTGGACAAATCCTAAAGCGACTACATTTTTCTATTAAAATTAGTCTCTAAAATAAAGAAAGAAAATCCTAATTAATTACGAGCTTAAAAATAATAACACATAACATACTAATTGCTAGATTAAGACAAATATTAATAGAAAGGAATTTTACTAAAAAAAAAATAAATCGAAATTGTAAAAAATTTACGGAGTTCGACAATTAAAAATCAAAAGATCCTGATTATAGCTAACTTAAAGCTTACATTGTTATAAAAAAACTATTGAAATTAGTTATTCAAAACCATTTAAAACTAGATTTAACCATAATTACTAAAGCTTATTAAAAAGTTTATTAAACTTAAACGTTGACTCATCTTGCTCAAACTCGCACCTAATGGATTAATGCTCTTAGCCTTGCAACGTTGAATCACCCATTAAAACATCATTTCAGTTTTTTTCTTAAAAAATGAAAATATTTTGTAAAAAAATTTTTTACAAATTTCTTTTTCAAGTTTTTTTTTTCAAAAGAAAAAGAAAAAAGAAAACTGAATAAATGACGAAAATAAAATAAAATAATAATAAAAAAACGAAAATATTTTGTAAGCCTGCAGATTCTACAAAATTATTGGCCTATTATGTTTGCCTAATATTTGCGGGCCTTTGTTATTAACAAAATTTAAAGATAGAAAAAAAAACTCAAATTGCTTCTATTTCAAAATTTGCAAATTCAAATCTAGAGTTTACTAACCTTCCCTCAAATTAAGTCGGTTTCCCGTATTGAATATTTACTAACGATTTGAATGCGATTTTAAGCTAAAAAAAAATTAACAAAGCCGAAACTAATACTTATGGTGTTCATACTGACACACACCTACTAGTCCCGCAGTTTAATACTTCACATATTAAATACTTCTACCATTTACATAACATGAGACACATAATGAATATTTAACTAAAATGCGAATATTATATAATTAAAAAAAAACTTAAATCTTCCGGTCATTTCATTTCATATTCAATACATATGTTGAAATGATTCAGAGTAGTGTACCTGGTATTTGAATACAAAGAAAGGAAGAATAGGATCAGCAGCAGTAGAAACAGCGCAACAGCAACAAACAACCAGTAGTCGAAAAACCCAGCAGTAGACTTGAAAGCCAAATATAAATCCCAGCAACCACTTAATAGAGTAATAATCGAAGTCCAATAGAAAATTAAAAAAGAGGCAGAGATCACACTCAGTAATACAAGGAAATAGTATTCGGATATTAAGAAATACCCATCCTTCCGATTAAAAGTCTGTTCTTATTTCCTCTCTAGTTCTCAATTTTCTTCTCTTCTAAAATTCTTTTTTCAGAAATCTTTTTCCAAAAAACTCTCTCTAAAAATTCTCCCCCCTTTTAAGTGTCAAATGAGTCTCTTATATACCAAAGCAAGACCCAAATCTTCCACTATGTGCACTCTTTAACTTTTATAATTACCCACACTTTTACTAAAGTAAAAGTAGTCAATGTGGACCCCCCGTGTTCCCTCTTTTTGAAAAGCAGTCAAAGTGGGCCCCCATGTTCCCTCTTTTTGAAAAGAAGACATCATTACCCACCTTTTCCTTTTTGCTTTTATCATTATGTCTGGTCCCCACCATAATTAATTAATCTGTAATTGGTTAATTCCTGTTTTACCCCTTAAACTACTGTTAGGCCCCGATTCAAAAATCTATTAACTTCAAAATTATCTAAGAACCTAAAATTAAATTACCAGCTATAACCAATCCTTAATCCGGTTCAATCAACAAATTCAAACTTAGACTATGAACAACAAATCAACAATCGGAATTATTTTGACTGAACGATATTTTTAACAACACATATATTTCACATTAAATCACCGGATTAAGAACGAACTTCAACCAAAAGATGAGCACGAATTTAATCTAAGCTACTCAACAAAGACGGATGATTCAAGCGATTAAACTAACATATTTCTATATTCCAACTTAATTCTTTTAAACGAATAAAATAAACCGAAGAAGAAATAATTGATTGAATTTCAACTTGAATTTAACCACATTAAAATTAAACTAACAATTTCTTTTACAAACTAAACTAAAATTAAACTAACAATTTCTTTTACATTAAACTTAAACTAACAACCAATTTGAATCTAACAATATTAAAATTAAACTAACAATTTCTTTTACAAATTAAACTAAAATTAAGCTAACAAATTCTTTTACATACTAACAATTTCAACTTGAATTTAACAACATTAGAATTAAACTAACAATTTTCTTTTTTGAATCTAACAACATTAAAATTAAACTAACAATTTCTTTTACAAAAAATAAATAAAAGCACATGAAATAAACTGAAAAACTAATAAATCAAAGTTCCATTTAAATATGAAAATTAAATCAACAAAACATATGATCAAACTAGAAAATTAATTCAACGATAGACACGAACAAAACAAGAATCGAACATTTATCGATTTTAGATCCGAGAATATCAAAACAAAACTACGGGCAACATGAAACTCAAATCTACTAACCGGATCGAAGTGACGACGAACTCGAATGGAAAGTAGTTTGGTTGTTTGGAAGAGGACGAAGAAGGAAGAATGGCAGTAGCGCGAGACAATGGAGAAACGCAGCAGCAACGTCGGAGAAGAAGAAGCAACAAACAGGTGACGATCTGAAGAAGAAGACAGTAGCAACGACGAGCGGAGAAGGCCAGCGACGACGTGAAACATGGAGGAGAAATAGTAGCACTGGGCAGCAGCCATGGCTGGAACAACTCGACGGATGAAGAAGGAGAAGCAGCAGTAGCGACGAGCGAAGAAGAAGAAACAACGGGCAACAATACGACGGGATCTTGTGCTCGTTTGAAGAGCTTGGAGACGCAGCCATGGCAGACAGCAGTGATGGGATCTTTTGATCATTTTGAAGAGCAGTAGACGCAGCCATGGAGGGCAGCATGTGTCGACGAAGAAGAAACAACAAGCGACATGAACTTGAAGAAGAAGAAACCATCGCGATCTTGAAGAAGAAGAAACACGGGAAGCGAGTGTGTGTGTGTGTTACGTCGCTGTGGTTGTGTGTGTGTGTGTTGTCGATGTGGTTGTGTGTGTGGCGTGGGGATGAAGGGAACGGGAGAGGGGCAGCCATGGGAGGGGCTTTGAGCTCTTTGGAGAAGAAGAGAGAAAGAGAGGAAGAAGAAGAGGGGGGGGGGGTGCGGGTAGTCTTAGGTTTTTTTGGTTTATTTTTGTTTTGTTTTGTTTTTTTTTGTTTTTTTATGAAAAATGAAAGAAAAGGGGGTTTGGGGTCTTTTGGTATGGATTGGGTCGACCCAGTTCGAAATGGACTGGGTCGTTTGGGAAGATTGGGCCATTTTTTGGGCCTGTGGCTTGAAATCGAAGAAGAGGCCCAATTCCGACTTTTTTTATATTTTCGCTCTCTTTTCTTCTTTTATATCTATAAAACTAAATTATAAAAATACTTAAATTATTATTAAGAACTAAATTAAGTTGTAAAAGCGCAAATTAACTCCCAATAACAATTAACGCACAATTAAGTAATAATTAAGCATAAAATTGTATAATTGGACATTAAATGCTAAAAATGCAAAAGATGCCTTTTTTGTAATTTTTAATTTTTGTAAAACAAACTTAATTACTAACAATTGTAGGATTAAATTCTAAATGCAAATGCGACATATTTTTGTATTTTTTATTTATTTAACAAATAAACATGCACAGACAAATACAAATAATTATCCAAAAATGTCACAAAAAATCTCAAAATTGTACACCAAGGAAAATAATTTTATTTTGAATTTTTGGGAGTAATTCTCATATAGGTCAAAAATCACGTGCTTACAGCTGCCCCTCTTTGCCCGAAGACATGAAGGGTTTTCGTGCAAAGATAAAGTGAGCGATTTTTGCCCATCCGAGTACTCCGTGTGAAGCATTTTTGAAAAAGATTTAACCGAACCTTTGCTTCAAAGGTTTCCTACATATCCTGGGCTAAACAGGAATCAGGTCAATGTAGTTCGGGAAGTTTTGGTAGCTGGGACTACCGTGGGACTGCAATGTTACTGTTGTTGCATGCTATTACTACTGCTTACCGATCTCCTTGTTACACCGTGCTTAAAAGAAAACAAGAAGCTAGGCTAGACTGCAATTTGTTCTTGTTGCCTTGCTTTCTCGTCTGCTTGCATTTTTTCTGTTGCTTTTCTTCTTTTTGACACATGCACTTGAGTTTGTGCTGTGACCTCTTGTTGCAACCTTCTGCTTCCCGGTGCTGGGGATTTTTATTGTTTCCTGCTGGGGATTCCTATTGTAACCCTCTGTTTTATTGTCCTCTGACTTGATCTTAAAATGTATGCCTCTGTTGTATGGGCGGGCTCCCAACTTCAATACTTGAAAATTAAAGACTGAAATGTATGCCTCTGTTATCTGGGCGGGCTCCCAACTTCAATGCTTGAAATGTAAAGACTGAAATGTATGCCTCTGTTATCTGGGCGGGCTCCCAACTTCAATGCTTGAGATGTAAAGACTGAAATGTATGCCTCTGTTATCTGGGCGGGCTCCCAACTTCAATGCTTGAAATGTAAAGACTGAAATGTATGCCTCTGTTATCTGAGCAGGCTCCCAACTTCAACGCTTGAAATGTAAAGACTGAAATGTATGCCTCTGTTATCTGGGCGGGCTCCCAACTTCAATGTTTGAAATGTAAAGACTGAAATGTATGCCTCTGTTATCTTGGCGGGCTCCCAACTTCAATGCTTGAAATATAAAGACTGAAATGTATGCCTCTGTTATATGAGCGGGCTCCCAACTTCAACGCTTGAAATGTAAAGACTTAAATGTATGCCTCTGTTATCTAGGTGGGCTCCCAACTTCAACACTTGAAATGTAAAGACTGAAATGTATGCCTCTGTTATCTGAGCGGGCTCCCAACTTCATTACTTGAAAAGTATGTCTCTGTTCTCAAGGCGGACTCCTGACTGCTAAATTTGAAATTTGAATGTCTCTATTCTCCAGGAGGACTCCTGACTTTTAAAATTTAAACTGTATGTCTCCGTTCTTCAGGCGGACTCCTGACATCAAACTTGAAAAGTATGTCTCTGTTCTCCAGGCGGACTCCTGACTGCTAAATTTGAAATTTGAATGTCTCTATTCTCTAGGCGGACTCCTGACTTTTAAAATTTAAACTGTATGTCTCCGTTCTTTAGGCGAACTCCTGACATCAAACTTGAAAAGTGTATCTCTGTTCTCCAGGCGGACTCCTGACAACTTGCATTTATCCTAAACATGCAAACTTTGAAACCAAATTATATTCCCCTATGCTATTCATGATTATCTTGTATTTAATCGAACCGTACTTTCCGGTCAAACCTGAGTATTGCTTGTTTTTCCCTCCTGGAGAATTCCTCTTCAACAACTAACTTTTCTCCCCCTGCTCAATCAAAGAAAATTTTGTCAGTTTAAAACGGTGGTTAGTTGATGGCATTCTTGCTGAAAAATCCTTCCACTGCCTTGCTTTGTGTTGACTAATTTCCACGCACTGACCCTGAACCGCTTGACTTTCTGACCAACTTTTAAATTTCCCAACCTCTGGCGACCTAAATGTTTTACACCCCTGCTGTTATTTCACTTTTCTGACCTTTTTGTTTGAGCTTTCGCCTTTCCCACGACATTTCCCAATCATTTCACCGATGAAACTTCCGTTAATTCCCTGTATTCCACTTGACATCAAGTTGTTTTTGACATGCTCTGACCACGTTGTGCTTTACAATTCTAGAAGCTGGTAGTGAACTTTGAAGTCCTTTCTGCTTGCATTGAACAAAACTGGCACTGAAACATCTCAGCTAGATAAAACCCTCAAAAGAAAATGAAATGCAATGATTCTTGAGTTAAGGATAAGAAGAATCCAAAACCAGATGACTGTTTGAAAAGAGAAGGAAAAGAAACTTATCTGAGCGAGACAACTAGTACCAATGGTCATGACATGCATTTTGGATTAATCAGCCTAATCTGTCCAACCAAACAACTCTCAATTGCCGTACCTTATTGCCCAGAACTTCCATCACTTGTTTGATTTATCCAGACCTTAACCTTGTTTCCCTGCAGTACCGCGAAACGATTTCTATCAACAGACCTTTCTCAGTTTTCCATTTCTTATCTCACCTTCGCCTTGAGGTGCCCGTAAAGGTTTTCACCAACAAGACTCTCTCATTTATTTTTCTCTCAGCTCCCGTCGCCTTACGGTGCCCGTGAGGGTTTTCACCCATAAGACTCTCTCATTTATTTTTGTTCTTCTTGCTCGAACCAGAGTGTTGCCCCTGTCGGGGGTTATTCCTACCTGTTCATCTTGGTATTTCTCAAAACTGATCATAAGGTCTTTCTTTGGACCGTAATGTAGGCTTTTGGATTGAGTTAGAAAGAAAGGTATAAAAGGCTCAAAACAATTCAAATGGGTTCAAATTACAACTTTCGGAATCCAACTTTCATAACAATCACCACTTCTGCCTCAGTTTCTTGCTTGGGGATTTTTGGATTTCTATTTGGTATGACTGAACCTCGGAGTAAGGCTGCCTACGTACCCTTTCGGGATCAAGTCAAACGTAGTTCACTGTATTTAACTTTGTTGTTGTGATTTTCTTCCTTTCCTTTTCTTTCACTTTTCTTTCTTTTCCTTTCTTCTTTTCTTTTTCTTTTCCTTTTTTTTCCTTTTTTTTTCTTTTCTTTTCTTTTCTTTCCTTCTTTTCTTTATGTTCGGCACCTGTGTTCTCTGATAGTGCCGCTGATTCCGAAAGAGGTGTATGAAAAATAAGTAAGGCTCGAAGGGGATAATAAGGGATAGGAGTGTTTGGATAGCAGAACAAAATGCCTTCATCATTTCAATCTTTAAGATATGCCAAATACGAATAGATACATTCAGAAAATAAAGAAATCATACATAATATCTCTTGACCGCATCGGAATTGATGGTCATTTCTACACATTTTCCTTCCACATCTGTCAAATACAATGCTCCGTTAGACAACACTCTGGTTACTACAAATGGTCCCTGCCAGTTTGGGGCAAATTTTCCTTTTGCCTCAGCCCAATGAGGCAAGATCCGCCTCAGTACTAATTGCCCGACTTCAAATTTCCTTGGACGTACTTTTTTGTTGTATGCTCTTGCCATTCTTCGTTGGTACAGTTGGCCATGACACACTGATGCCAATCTTTTCTCATCGATCAAACTCAACTGCTCAAGACGGCTTTTCACCCATTCATCATCATCGATCTCAAGCCTTTGCAATGATTCGCAGAGATGGGATTTCCACTTCTGCGGGTATTACTGCCTCGGTACCGTATACCAATGAGTAAGGAGTCGCCCCTACCGAGGTACGCACGGTGGTGCGATATCCTAACAATGCAAAAGGCAATTTCTCGTGCCATTGTCTAGATCCTTCAACCATCTTCCGGAGTATTTTCTTTATGTTCTTATTGGCCGCTTCAACCGCACCATTTGCCTTGGGACGGTACGGAGTAGAGTGCCTGTGAGCAATCTTAAACTGCTCACATGTCTCCTTCATCAAATGACTATTAAGATTAGCCCCATTATCTGTGATGATTACCTTTGGGATCCCAAACCGACAGATGATATTTGCATGCACGAAGTCAACTACAGCCTTCTTGGTCACAGACTTGAATGTCTTCGCTTCCACCCATTTGGTAAAATAATCTATAGCTACCAAGATAAACCTGTGCCCATTTGATGCTGCTGGATCAATTGGCCCAATAACATCCATGCCCCATGCAACAAAAGGCCATGGCGCGGACATCGTATGTAATTCTGATGGTGGAGCATGAATCAAATCTCCATGTATTTGGCATTGATGACACTTACGCACAAAACTGATACAATCTCGCTCCATCGTGAGCCAATAATAACCTGCTCGGAGAATCTTCTTTGCTAGAACATACCCACTCATATGCGGTCCGCAAACTCCGGAATGCACCTCAGTCATGATAGTTGTGGCCTGCCGTGCATCTATACATCTCAACAAACCGAGCTCTGGCGTTCTTTTGTACAGTACTCCTCCACTAAGGAAAAACCCACTTGCCAACCGTCGAATTGTTCTTTTCTGATCACCGGTGGCCTGCGTTGGATACACTCCCGCTTTGATGTACTCTTTGATATCATGGAACCATGGCTCTCCATCGATTTCCTCTTCTATCATATTGCAGTAAGCATGTTGATCACGGACTTGAATCTGCAATGGATCAACATAGGCCTTATCTGGATGGTGCAACATTGATGCCAAAGTAGCCAAAGCGTCAGCAACCTCATTATGAATCCTTGGAATGTGTCTGAATTCTATGGCCTGAAAACGCTGGCAAAGCTCATGCAGACACTGCCGATACAGTATAAGCTTCAAGTCCCGTGTTTCCCATTCCCCTTGAATCTGGTGTACCAGTAAGTCCGAGTCACCCATGACCAAGACTTCCCGTATACCCACATCCACAGCTAATCTCAATCCCAATATACACGCCTCATATTCTGCCATGTTGTTTGTACAGTAAAAATGAAGCCGAGCTGTAACAGGGTAATGCTGACCTGTTTCCGAAATAAGTACCGCACCTATTCCTACGCCTTTCATATTGGCGGCCCCATCAAAGAAAAGTTTCCATCCCGACTTCTCAGCTTGTTCTAATTCTTCAATGTGCATTATCTCTTCATCAGGGAAATAAGTTTTCAAAGGCTCATAATCTTCATCAACGGGGTTCTCAGCCAAGTGATCGGCTAATGCCTGTGCTTTCATGGCAGTCCGTGTCACATAGACAATGTCGAACTCTGTAAGTAAGATCTGCCACTTTGCAAGCCTTCCTGTGGGCATGGGTTTCTGGAAAATATACTTCAACGGGTCCAAGCGAGATATAAGGTAAGTGGTGTAAGATGACAAGTAATGTTTCAATTTCTGTGCCACCCAAGTTAGGGCACAACATGTCCTTTCCAGATGAGTATACTTGACCTCGTAAGATGTGAACTTCTTACTGAGATAGTAGATAGCCTGCTCCTTTCTGCCCGTAACATCATGCTGCCCCAGTACACAGCCGAATGAACTGTCCACAACTGTCAGATATAGAATCAAAGGTCTCCCTGGTTCTGGTGGGACCAGCACGGGTGGGTTTGACAAATACTCCTTTATCTTATCAAAAGCCTCCTGACATTCATCAGTCCATTTGACCGCGACATCTTTCTTTAACAATTTGAAAATTTGTTCACACGTTGCCGTGAGCTGAGCAATGAACCTGCTGATATAGTTCAGTCTTCCCAACAAGCTCATCACCTCGGTTTTGTTTCTTGGAGGTGGCAACTCCTGAATAGCTTTGATCTTTGACGGGTCTAATTCAATACCCCTCCGGCTGACTATAAATCCCAACAACTTCCCAGATGGCACCCCGAAAGCACATTTCGCAGGATTGAGCTTAAGATTGTACCTGCGAAGCCTTTGAAAGAATTTTCTCAAATCTCTGACATGGTCGGATTGCTGTCTAGACTTCACGATCACATCATCCACGTATACCTCGATTTCTTTATGTATCATATCATGGAAGATATTTGTAATGGCCCTCATATAAGTTGCCTCAGCATTTTTTAAACCAAACGGCATGACCCGATAACAATACGTTCCCCACGGTGTGATGAATGCTGTCTTTTCTGCATCTTCCTTGTCCATTAGAATCTGATGATAACCCGCATAACAATCCACAAAAGAGCCAATATCATGTTTGGCACAATTGTCGATCAGTATATGGATGTTGGGCAGTGGGAAATTATCTTTTGGGCTTGCCTTGTTAAGGTCTCGATAATCGACGCACACCCTGGTCTTGCCATCTTTCTTTGGCACAGGCACGACATTGGCTAACCAAGTGGGGTACCGTGTAACCTGAATGACCCTTGCCTCAAACTGCTTGGTGATCTCTTCTTTGATCTTCACACTTATGTCTGTTTTGAACTTTCTCAACTTCTGCTTGACAGGGAGGAGTGCTGGATCAGTGGGCAATTTATGAACCACCAAATCGGTGCTTAGACCCGGCATATCATCATATGACCATGCAAAAACGTCTTTGTACTCATGCAATACTTTAATTATCTCCTCCTTGAGTTGTGGCTCCAAATGAACACTTATTTTAGTTTCCCGTACATTGTCTTGGTCCCCTAGATTAACTGCTTCTGTGTCATTTAGGTTAGGTTTGGGTTTTTCTTCAAAGTGACTTAATTCTTTACTAATTTCCTCATAAGCTTCATCATTATTACAATCCACCCCATCATCACACTCGATCTCTTGTATTATTACTTCTGAACTAGATTGGCTTTTAAAACTGGGCCGAAGATTCCTCATGCATGTCATGTCATTGATATCAGCATAAAAAGAACTGTACAAAGAAAAGAAAAGAAAATGGAAAGAGAATTAGGGACGAAGAAAATTGCATTTCATTAAATGTAAAGACAACAAGGTTTTAACTCATCCAAACGGACGGAACATAACAACTGGATTACAAACCCTGGAATAATCCAGGTGACAAAAAGGAAAACAAAACCCACTACCACGACTCCCTCCGAACTGGAAGAGGAGTAGCTTCCCAATTGTTGATGTTAGCACGTGGTCCGATGTACTGTATGTCTGCTCTGCTTGACCCTTCCCCGGCCTCAACCATGTTTACTTCAGCAAATACTTTCTCAAACACCTTATCCAAATTCCCATCCGCCTCAATTAACGAACCTGACATCTTTGCCAATGACTGTTTCTTAATACTCGGTCTGACGAAGGACCTGGACAATCGAGGAATTGGTTTAGGGAGCACCCAAGCTTTCTTCTTCAATTTACGGGCCTTTCTGATATCTGCCACTGTTGGTTTGAACCCTAACCCGAAGGTGTCCAGATTTTTGGGCAAAGACACAGGTTGAGTAATGCCCTGCAGTTCAACCCCCAAACCCTTCCCGGGCATGAACCCGTTATTCAACATTTCTGATACTACCATGACGGTCGCAGCTGACACCCTGGGACATGGCATGCTTTTACCCTCAGGCACCCTGCTCACCGAAACCGTGTCGAGGATCTGATATACCCATGACCCCTTATCATCTTCGGTCTCTATAAAGGGTACAATGGCATCATTCATGGCGCACGTGGGATCTTCCCCATGTAACACAATTTCTTGTCTGTCCCACTCGAATTTGATCATTTGGTGCAGTGTGGAGGGCACGACTTTTGCCGCATGAATCCACGGTCGACCCAACAAAAGATTATAGGATACTACAACATCCAACACCTGAAATTCCATCGTGAACTCGACTGGGCCAATAGTCAATTCGAGTACAATATCCCCTACCGTGTTTGTTCCCCCTCCATCGAACCCTCGAACACAAATGCTATTTTTGCGGATTCTATCCTCATCAATCTTTAACTTGTTCAATGTGGATAACGTGCAAATATTAGCGCTCGACCCGTTATCGATTAGTGCCCGAGTAACCATTGAACCTTCACATTTGACCGTCAAATAGAGAGCCTTGTTGTGTTCTGTGCCTTCCATAGGCAATTCATCATCAGAAAATGCTACCCTGTTCACTTCAAAGATCTTGTTGGCAATTGTCTCTAAATGGTTAACTGAAATTTTGTCAGGCACATGAGCCTCATTCAATATCTTTATTAAAGCTCGGCAATGCTCATCAGAGTGAATTAATAATGATAACAACGAGATTTGGGCCGGTGTTTTTCTCAGTTGCTCAACAATGGAATAATCTTGTCCTTTCATCTTTTTCAGAAACTCTCCTGCCTCTTCTTCCGTTACAGCTTTTTTAACTGGTACTGGATTGTCTTTTGCGCCTTTAGCTTTTCTCAACTCTTCGGGGGCGAAACAACGTCCCGACCGGGTCAGTCCCTGTGCTTCACAACTTTCTTCCTCAATTTCCTTTCCTTTGTATGTCACCACTACCTTGTTATATTTCCAGGGTACGACTTTGCTATCAACCATGGGTAATTGGAATACCGGTTTTATGACAACCGGTTCTACATAGGCTCCCTTCACAACCACCACGGGCGCGGATACTGACCTTGGTACCACTATCTTGACTGGCTCCTGCTTTTTCTCGGCCGCAAATGGTCCCTCTCCCATTACTAGCACTGGCTTGTCTTTTATTGCTTTTAACTGAACCACTAGCCTTGCACTCACTGTCTTTTCTTTGGTTTCCGTAGAACGAATCACCATAACCACCTGCGAAGGTTTCTTAGGCTCTGCCCCCTTATGTATCAGTTCGATCATGTTGGCCTCATAATGCGCTGGTAACGGATTTTGATTGATGTTCGGGGCCTCTGGAGCCTGTACCTCAATACGACGATTATCAATGAGCTCTTGGATTGCGTTTTTCAACTTCCAACATTTTTCAGTATCGTGCCCCGGCATCCCTGAGCAATACTCGCAGCTAACAGAGTGGTCCAGGTTTCTGGGAAGAGGATTTGGTGCTTTGGATTCAACTGGGGTCAGCATCCCCAACTGTTTCAATCTGTGGAAGAGAGAAGTGTAAGATTCTCCCAGCGGAGTAAATGTTTTTCTGTTTGGGGCCTTCTCATTTCTAAAAGCTTGGTTTGGGCGGAAGTTGGTTCCTGGTCTGTTAGCCTTGGGAGGTGGATATGTGTTTTGTGGGTGTGGCTGTGTATTTTGGGGACTTGGTGTACGCCATTGCGAGTGCACTGGGGGTTGAGTGTAGGTCTGGGCATGGTGAATAGAAAATTGTGGTTCTGGTGGTGGATAATAGTGTTGCGGTGGACCATATGAGGTATATTGATAGTTTGGGTGATGGGGTCTGGGTTGGTTGTAGTAGAGTGGACGGTTATTGTGCCTGGACCAAACATTAGCTTCAACTGCAGCAACTTCTTCTTTCTTCTTCTTTCCCAGCACACCACCAGTACCGCTTTGGATGGCCTGGGTGGTTGCTTTCAAAGCCGAGTAGCTCAAGATCTTGTTAGATTTCAATCCTTCTTCAATCATGGCTCCCATCTTTACCACTTCATTAAACGACTTCCCGACAGATGTCACTAGATGACCAAAATAGGTAGGTTCCAATGTTTGCAAGAAGTAATCTACCATCTCACTCTCCCGCATGGGAGGATCAACCCTTGCAGCTTGTTCCCTCCAGCGGAAACCAAACTCTCTAAAACTTTCCCCAGGCTTCTTTTCTAGTTTCAACAATGACAGACGATCAGGGACTATTTCGAGGTTATATTGAAAATGGCCAATGAATGCCTGGGCCAAATCATCCCATGTATACCATCGGCCGGGGTCTTGCCTCGTGTACCATTCTAGCACTGACCCGCTCAGGCTTTGCCCGAAATATGCTATCAACAACTCATCCTTTCCCCCGGCCCCTCTCATTTTGCTACAGAAACCACGCAGATGGGCTACTGGGTCACCGTGCCCCTCATATAAGTCAAACTTCGGCATTTTAAACCCCGCAGGCAACTGTACATCAGGAAAAGGGCACAAATCTTTGTATGCGACACTAACTTGGTTTCCTAAACCATGCATGTTCCTGAAGGATTGCTCCAGGCTTTTGACTTTACGAATCACCTCCTCTTGTTCTGCATTCTTAACCGGTTTCTCAACTTCTCCCGGGATTTCAAAATGGGGAGAGGAGGTATATGGCTCAGGCGCTTTGAAAGTGGGTTCGGGAGGGTAATATTGGGTGTCGTGAGCTTGGAATAGCGGCTCACTGGATGATCTATGTAGTGGAGCTGGGGGAGGTGCCACAAAGACGGGAACATTTGGTGGAGGAGGGTTTTGAGTGGGAGGTGGAGCTTGGGGGAGCGTATGACGTGGTACCATAACCCTGGGCCTGATAAGGGAAAGCTAAAGATGCGTGGGGAGTGGTAGGCTCCTGAGCTTGAGCCAAGGGTGGGATGTAAGATGGGTTGGCAGGATATAGTGGTGCTGGGTGTCCCTGCGACCATGCCTGATGCATTTCAGCCATTTGTGCTTTTAATTTCCTCATCTCTTCTTTCATAGCACCCACATCTGTTACCTCAACCTCATTCGAAGGGTCTACGATGCTGATTTCCGAATCCTGCCCTGTCATTTTTACTTGATCTTTCGACCGGGTGTTGTATGGATGAGTTGCCAGAATTGCCAATCAATTAACCACCTGCCTGGTATCACACATTTAGACAACCACTTTGTTAGCGATTAGGTCTTAACAGATTTAACAATCACGCGTTGGCATGAATGCACTTATACAGTTATTCCTTTCTATTATGCATTTGCCCGATTGCATGCGTCATCCCAGCATTTCATTCCTTGTTTCGTTTTTCTTCTCCTCGCCTTATCCCTCTCTTGTGCTTTTTCTTTTCTCTCTCTTGTTTTTCCGCTATTTTCTTTCTTTCTATTTTTCTTGGTTTTCCTTATATTTTCCTTTTCATTCCTTTTGTTTTCTTTTCGGTTATGGTCGAATCCTATGGAGATTGCCTACGTATCGTGACCCCGCACGAATCAAACCAAGCGTAGTTCGTGAAGATAAATGTAAAAATAAGGGTGGAAATAAAATGCTCAACTTTCATTAATAAACAGACTCTTACAAACTCGACAACTTTTGTTTTGGAAAGAAACTACCAAACGCAATCTGAAAGCAAACAAAAAACTCTAAGCTTGCAAACATACTCAATCCAGAAAGATAACGGACATACAAAAGACTGACTCGAAATGGTAGACATTCACAGACACGGACTATGCATATTCTAGTGCTTCAAACTTAGGTATCCGCGGGGCGTCATTCGGCCTCGCCGCGGGTCTAGGATCCAAATCCCTTTCAAGCTGCTCTAACTCATTCATGGTTTGCTTCACATAGATCATCACTGCTGAGATAAAATTAGTACGGGTCATGTCTTCACAAACCCGGCATCTCCTGACAATAGCATGAGCAATGGCTCTAATCATGTCTTTTGTTTGCTTCTTTTCTATGAGCAAGCGTCTTATCTGATCGCTGCACGTCTTTAAAGCTCGAGAGTCTTGCAAGTGCTGGTCTTGCAGCTGTTGCACTTCTGCCTCCATTTGGGCTAACAAGTTGTAAAAATGTCCGCTTTCAGTTTCAAAGTCTCTAGCCTGCCTAACCGCTTTACCTTCAAGGGCAACTACTTTTCTCTTTAAATTGGCAACAATTTTCTCATGGTCCCTTTTCAACTGATTCAAGTATTGGCGACGCTCTTCGGTTTTTGTCGCCCATTGTGCTTTAAGTTCTGCCATGACATTTTCAGCTTTTCCTAGCTCGTCCCGCCATTCTCTGACTTCGCCTTCCAATCTTTTTACCAATTGTTCACCGGATCGGCTCCTCGGTTGCTTATCGATGGTTATCTTCAACTGTCGGACTTGGGCCTTAAGAGCGTCATTTTCTCTGGCTAGTCTATTCTTTTCACCTTGATCCTCGGCAACCTGTACACTGTTCTCGAATTTCAGACTCTCGACTTGTTGCTTTAATTTACCAATCTCAACTCGATAGCTTTCTTCCTTTGCTAACCAATCCCACTGCTCTTGGGACGACTTGGCGAAATCTTCGAGATGAGGTCTTTTAGCCGGTCTCCCATATGCCACGTCACCTCTGAACCATTCGTGATACCCTGGATCAATTTCCCCTCTGACCCTATCAGACACACAAGTGTTTGCCATCAGATATTGACACTCACTCCAAATTTGACGAACCTCTTCCTCGGGGAATCGACCATCAGGACTAATTTCGACCACTTGGGTACTCAAATCTTCATCTCTCGGTATTACTTGATATCTACTGAGTTGCCTCAGAACCCGATACGGTGCATAAGGTTGTATGCTTTTGAGTCCCATTAACAAAAAATGCGGTCGGGCTGCTGGCATATATATGACTTCCTCGACAGACAACCATCCAAGCACCCACTGTATCTGGCTAGCCTCGAGGTTCCGAAATAATAATGCCCAAGCTGTGACTCCTTCAGGTAGACCAACCCCTTTGATTCTCGTACAAAATTCCCCTATACAAGTTTTCTCAGCCGAGCCATAACTCAATAACTGAGAGCGCGGGCACAAATGCTCAATCATCCACATTTGTAACAATAAGTTACATCCCTCAAAAAATTTGCCCCCAGCTTTGCACGCAGTGAGAGCTCTGAAGATATCAGCCACAATCATAGGTGCTAAAGTGCTTTTCCCCATGGTTTGCAAAGTACTGACGACGCCTGCTACTTTCAAATCAATATTACCATCTTTCCTTGGGAATATTACGAGACCCAAAAAAGCTACCATAAATGCCACTCGCCTGTGTTCCTCCCATTTTTGTCGGCTATTTCTGCTGCAAAGCTTAAAGTCTGGATTATTGAACCCGCCCACATGGCCATATCTATCATACACGAAGCGGAAACTGCAGAAACCCTTTGCAAAATCTGGGTGATGAACTGTCCGGGGTACTTTCAAGGAATCCAGAAATCGATGTATGGTAATGGCCCTAGGAGCAATCAAGTATTTTAATCTCAATGGAGCTTGGTCACTTTCAATGTACCCCGCTATTTCTTCTATTGTTGGGGTGAGTTCAAATTCTGAAAAATGAAACACATTATGTGCCGAATCCCAATGGGCGACCAATGCCCTGATGATATCCCCCCGAGGCTGAATGTCTAATAAATCCGGAAGGTCTTTCAAATATTTTCTCACTTCGTCTTGCCCTTCTTTGCCCAAATCATTCCACCACAATTGCAGCTCAAAAGGGATTTTGGTCATTATTGAAAAAGGCTCATTTATTGTTGTGCTCATCCTGCACATTTATTAAAGCGTTTAAGCAAAAGAAAACTTTTATTTAACTCCAAAAACTACTATCTATATTATCGACTCAAAATTAACCCTATATTTTAAATGAAGAACTCAATTCTTAATTCTAATATTTTTAGATAAAAGACCCGATATTGCGACACGGCCTTCCTGCGCCTCAGGGGCGAAAATTTTAAGGCTGTGAGGGTCAAAAATCCAAATAAGACCAAAGGTGGCTGTTTATGCAAAGTCAGCACTCCGGTGCCCCGTTTGGGAATATTTGGCTATTTTTTGACAAAAACAGCATCACCTGGTTTATTTATGACAAAAATTAAAATTTTGATATTTTTTGGTTGTCTTTGCAAAGGGGAGGTTGGACCCGATGAGGGTTGCCTACGTATCTCACACCCTGTGAGAATCAAACCATGCGTAGTTCGGGCAAATTAACCGAACTATTAAAACATGACTCTTTTCCATTTTTATTTTTTCCTGGCAAGACAATCTATTTTCCTTTTCTATTTTTTGAAAAAGACAAAATAACGATTTTTTTTTCATTTTCAACAAACAATAAAACAATCTATTTTTCCAAAAATAAAAGACTCTTTTTTTTTCTATATTTTTTAGTAAAACAAAATAAAATATTTTCCTTTTTTTTCAAAATTTCGGCAGAGTTTTGCCAGTAATTGGTCATTGATTTTTCTAAAATAATCAATTAACTCCCTAACTGATATATTCTTTTTCCTTTTTTTTTCTCTTTTTTTCTTCAATTTTCCAACATTCCCGAGATTCAGAAACCGGTCAACATGCAAGTTCGAAACAAATATATGTACAGAGCAAGTAGGATGCATCAGAATGGTCTTTTCATTTCAGGTTGCTAGTCCTAGACGGACCCAACCCCTGTGTTGAGTCCCCTAAGTCAAATGCAACGTGATGCAAATAAGCGTTCCTACTAGGGATCCGGCATGAAGTCACGTTATTCTATATTCAAAACCTGGGTCAGTGTACTAGACTGTGTACCCGAGCGGACAACTCGAGTCGAGGAGGGGGCAACTTACCGGGAACCAAAAGGCCATCCGGCTTCGTAACTTGTCCGTCCTCTTTCTTATTTCAGGGTATGACACTAACAGAATAGGGAGTCTCAACCAGTAAGCACATCCCCGGAGGTAAAGAGAGAAGGGTGTCGACACAGTTTATATATAGTTCAGATAATATAAAAGCGGTAACATTTAGCACATTTAGCATAAAACATGTTGGAAAATCAGATACAATTAAATACAACAATTTATCTAAGCTCGAATTCTGAACCCTGAACCAGAGATTCTGGGTTCGGGTCCTCAGCAGAGTCGTCAGAGCTGTCACACCTCTTTTTAACGCCCCCGCGGGGGTACGTAGAGAGTTTTTTCCAATTAAAGGACAATCAAAACGGGATTTATTTATTTATTTCAGAGTCGCCACTTGGGAGATTTAGGGTGTCCCAAGTCACCAATTTAATTCCGAATCGAGGAAAAGAATGACTCTATTTAACAGTCTGCGCACCAGAAATCCGGATAAGGAATTCTGTTAACCTGGGAGAAGGTGTTAGGCGTTCCCGGGTTCCGTGGTTCTAGCACGGTCGCTCAACTGTCATATTCGACTTGATTATCTGATTTTATACAATTATGAACTTATGTGCAAATTTTAACCCTTAGCTGCTTTTATTATTATTTATTTATTGTTATTATTTTACGGAGAATTGCAACATTGTGAAAACGTATTTCAGACCACGTCGCAATCAATGCACCCATGGTTATCGACACATTTCGACTCCATTGAGATTTGGATTTGGGTTACATAAATGCACACCCATATTTAAGAAAATGATTTGTTAAAGACGCGCCTAGAACGATTAGCGTATTGTTGTTTTGGGAAAGGCCGTAAAATTTCTCTAGACGGCCAACTCCGATGTTCTAAGTATTTAATGCATACATTTGTGAGGGCCCCGCAATCTATACATTTTACTAGGCGAGGCTCATCTCATTTATTTTAAGTGGACAAATCCTAAAGAGACTACATTTTTCTATTAAAATTAGTCTCTAAAATAAAGAAAGAAAATTCTAATTAATTACGAGCTTAAAAATAATAACACATAACATACTAATTTCTAGATTAAGACAAATCTTAATAGAAAGGAATTTTACTAAAAATAAAAAAAATAAAAAAAATCGAAATTGTAAAAAATTTACGGAGTTCGACAATTAAAAATCAAAAGATCCTGATTATAGCTAACTTAAAGCTTACATTGTTATAAAAAAAACTATTGAAATTAGTTATTCAAAACCATTTAAAACTAGATTTAACCATAATTACTAAAGCTTATTAAAAAGTTTATTAAACTTAAACGTTGACTCATCTTGCTCAAACTCGCACCTAATGGATTAATGCTCTTAGCCTTGCAACGTTGAATCACCCATTAAAACATCATTTCAGTTTTTTTCTTAAAAAATGAAAATATTTTGTAAAAAATTTTACAAATTTCTTTTTCAAGTTTTTTTTTTCAAAAGAAAAAGAAAAAAGAAAACTGAATAAATGACGAAAATAAAATAAAATAATAATAAAAAAAACGAAAATATTTTGTAAGCCTGCAGATTCTACAAAATTATTGGCCTATTATGTTTGCCTAATATTTGCGGGCCTTTGTTATTAACAAAATTTAAAGATAGAAAAAAAAACTCAAATTGCTTCTATTTCAAAATTTGCAAATTCAAATCTAGAGTTTACTAACCTTCCCTCAAATTAAGTCGGTTTCCTGTATTGAATATTTACTAACGATTTGAATGCGATTTTAAGCTAAAAAAAAATTAACAAAGCCGAAACTAATACTTATGGTGTTCATACTGACACCCATCTACTAGTCCCGCAGTTTAATACTTCACATAATAAATAATTCTACCATTTACATAACATGAGACACATAATGAATATTTAATAAAAATGCGAATATTCTA
The DNA here is from genome assembly GCF_000393655.2 of Nicotiana sylvestris. Lineage (NCBI taxonomy): Eukaryota > Viridiplantae > Streptophyta > Magnoliopsida > Solanales > Solanaceae > Nicotiana > Nicotiana sylvestris. Next base: position 134,649,421 of record NC_091059.1, on the reverse strand, counting down.
TAATTAAAAAAAAAACTTAAATCTTCCGGTCATTTCATTTCATCTTCAATACATATGTTGAAATGATTCAGAGTAGTGTACCTGGTATTTGAATACAAAGAAAGGAAGAATAGGATCAGCAGCAGTAGAAACAGCGCAACAACAACAAACAACCAGTAGTCGAAAAACCCAGCAGTAGACTTGAAAGCCAAATATAAATCCCAGCAACCACTTAATAGAGTAATAATCGAAGTCCAATAGAAAATTAAAAAAGAGGCAGAGATCACACTCAGTAATACAAGGAAATAGTATTCGGATATTAAGAAATACCCATCCTTCCGATTAAAAGTCTGTTCTTATTTCCTCTCTAGTTCTCAATTTTCTTCTCTTCTAAAATTCTTTTTTCAGAAATCTTTTTTCCAAAAAACTCTATTCTCCCCCCTTTTAAGTGTCAAATGAGTCTCTTATATACCAAAGCAAGACCCAAATCTTCCACTATGTGCACTCTTTAACTTTTATAATTACCCACACTTTTACTAAAGTAAAAGTAGTCAATGTGGACCCCCCGTGTTCCCTCTTTTTGAAAAGCAGTCAAAGTGGGCCCCATGTTCCCTCTTTTTGAAAAGAAGACATCATTACCCACCTTTTCCTTTTTGCTTTTATCATTATGTCTGGTCCCCACCATAATTAATTAATCTGTAATTGGTTAATTCCCGTTTTACCCCTAAAACTACTGTTAGGCCCCGATTCAAAAATCTATTAACTTCAAAATTATCTAAGAACCTAAAATTAAATTACCAGCTATAACCAATCCTTAATCCGGTTCAATCAATAAATTCAAACTTAGACTATGAACAACCAATCAACAATCGGAATTATTTTGACTGAACGATATTTTTAACAACACATATATTTCACATTAAATCACCGGATTAAGAACGAACTTCAACCAAAAGATGAGCACGAATTTAATCTAAGCTACTCAACAAAGACGGATGATTCAAACGATTAAACTAACATATTTCTATATTCCAACTTAATTCTTTTAAACGAATAAAATAAACCGAAGAAGAAATAATTGATTGAATTTCAACTTGAATTTAACCACATTAAAATTAAACTAACAATTTCTTTTACAAACTAAACTAAAATTAAACTAACAATTTCTTTTACATTAAACTTAAACTAACAACCAATTTGAATCTAACAATATTAAAATTAAACTAACAATTTCTTTTACAAATTAAACTAAAATTAAGCTAACAAATTCTTTTACATACTAACAATTTCAACTTGAATTTAACAACATTAGAATTAAACTAACAATTTTCTTTTTGAATCTAACAACATTAAAATTAAACTAACAATTTCTTTTACAATAAATAAATAAAAGCACATGAAATAAACTGAAAAACTAATAAATCAAAGTTCCATTTAAATCTGAAAATTAAATCAACAAAACATATGATCAAACTAGAAAATTAATTCAACGATAGACACGAATAAAACAAGAATCAAACATTTATCGATTTTAGATCCGAGAATATCAAAACAAAACTACGGGCAACATGAAACTCAAATCTACTAACCGGATCGAAGCGACGACGAACTCGAACGGAAAGTAGTTTGGTTGTTTGGAAGAGGACGAAGAAGGAAGCATGGCAGTAGCACGAGACAATGGAGAAACGTAGCAGCAGCGTCGGAGAAGAAGAAGCAACAAACAGGTGACGATCTGAAGAAGAAGACAGTAGCAACGACGAGCGGAGAAGGCCAGCGACGACGTGAAACATGGAGGAGAAATAGTAGCACTGGGCAGCAGCCATGGCTGGAACAACTCGACGGATGAATAAGGAGAAGCAGCAGTAGCGACGAGCGAAGAAGAAGAAACAACGGGCAACAATACGACGGGATCTTGTGCTCGTTTGAAGAGCTTGGAGACGCAGCCATGGCGGACAGCAGTGATGGGATCTTTTGATCATTTTGAAGAGCAGTAGACGCAGCCATGGCGGGCAACATGTGTCGAGGAAGAAGAAACAACAAGCGACATGAACTTGAAGAAGAAGAAACCATCACGATCTTGAAGAAGAAGAAACACGGGCAGCGGGTGTGTGTGTGTTACGTCGCCGTGGTTGTGTGTATGTGTGTTGTCGACGTGGTTGTGTGTGTGGCGTGGGGATGAAGGGAACGGGAGAGGGGCAGCCATGGGAGGGGCTTTGAGCTCTTTGGAGAAGAAGAGAGAAAGAGAGGAAGAAGAAGAGGGGGGGTGCGGGTAGTCTTAGGTTTTTTTGGTTTATTTTGTTTTGTTTTGTTTTGTTTTGTTTTTTTATGAAAAATGAAAGAAAAGGGGGTTTGGGGTCTTTTGGTATGGATTGGGTCGACCCAGTTCGAAATGGACTGGGTCGTTTGGGAAGATTGGGCCATTTTTTGGGCCTGTGGCTTGAAATCGAAGAAGAGGCCCAATTCCGACTTTTTTTATATTTTCGCTCTCTTTTCTTCTTTTTTATCTCTAAAACTAAATTATAAAAATACTTAAATTATTATTAAGAACTAAATTAAGTTATAAAAACGCAAATTAACTCCCAATAACAATTAATGCATAATTAAGTAATAATTAAGCATAAAATTGTATAATTGGACATTAAATGCTAAAAATGCAAAAGATGCCTTTTTTGTATTTTTTAATTTTTTTAAAACAAACTTAATTACTAACAATTGTAGGATTAAATTCTAAATGCAAATGCGACATATTTTTGTATTTTTTATTTATTTAACAAATAAACATGCACAGACAAATACAAATAATTAACCAAAATATCACAAAAAATCTCAAAATTGTACACAAAGTAAAATCATTTTATTTTGAATTTTTGGGAGTAATTCTCATATAGGTCAAAAATCACGTGCTTACAACTACGAAACCAAAATAGAAGATATCAAACAAATAAGAAAATCTAAAGTTCTATTCAAAGCCAACATGTTATAACTTCATCTTTGTTCATTTCAAAGCTCATGAGAATACCTGGATACAGCAAAGAACAGAATGAGGTGAGGACTTCAGAAAGAAAAATAAATGGAGATCAACAACCAGTCAACAACAGAAGCAGCTTCAATTTAGTCCACACTCAAACCAGAAATTTCAGGAGAATTTTTCTAAGTTTTTGCAAAAATCAAAGGAAAGTAGAACCAGCCGCTAATGGAATAGTAGCTGAACCTTTTAGTTCTTTTTTAGGGTTCTCCATCCTCTCTAATGAATGAGAAAGGTTCTATATATGGGCATCCAAAATGCCGTGTGCTGAAAAGGATAAGGGAATTATTCTCTTTAGCCACAAAATACATCTTTTAACAGAATTGGGCAGCTGGTTGTCCCTCATTGGCTTCATCATTTTGTGCTGGCCAAATAGGGCCAGTTGCCCATATTCTAGAAGCTTCCTAAATGGCCTTATCTAAATTCCTTATTTACCCACCCTTCAAACAAACCCCTTTAAGTTTCTTTCTTGTTCAATTAACACCTACAATTTCTTAATGACTTACAAATTATGGCAAACAGAAGCAAACAAGCAAATATCAATAGACGAATCAAACAACAAATAACAAAGCTAGACAGTGTAACTAAATTGTAAACATTTGGAAACTTAAAATAAAACCTAGACCCTAAAAATGAACCAAGTTCATGATGAACTCCACAAGGACTCTTCAAAAACGAACATGTTTGATGACTAGCATAGGCAGACAAGTTTAAAAAATAACAACAAACAAATCACTGTAAATGCAAATTAAACAACAATTATGAAGAGAATAGAGAGGAAGAACAAAACAAGAAAAGAAAAATACTACAAAGAATTCGGCCTAAAGAGTTGAACTAATGCTAATGAACTGCAAATCCTATTTGTTAATTAATCAAAGAAAAAATAAAATCTAATCCACATAGCACTTGAACAAATAAAACAAAATTGAAAACAAAACCCTTTAACTTCTTTTAATTCTCTTAGAAACAAAATGCAAAAGCAAAACAACAAAGGAAAAGATAAGAAAATACCCAAGGAGAAGGGCGGGGTAAAGCCTGAACTTGGACAGATTTCGAACTGGCTTGAAACTAACCCCAAATGATTGTTCTTGGCAAGAATAATCTATTTGGGGTGAGCTTTTAACCAAACAAACAAATAATCTGGCGAAATTCCCATAAACATGCAAAGCTAGGTTTTCTTCGAATTTTAGATCTGAATTTCGGGGAATTTGTGGGGTTGTTTGGGGAAATCAACAAGGGATTTGAGTTTTGGGGGGGGGGTGTGAAGGTTATTGGGTGTGAATTTGGGTGGGTTTGGAGACTGGCAGCCGCCGTAAAATTATTTCCGGCGGGCGGCGGCTAGGGTTTGGGCCATGGAAGTTGGACAAAAAAAATAGGGCGCTAGGGTTTACAGGTTAAAGATGGGGAAAGTGAAGTGAATGGGCCTCTAAGGTATGGGTGGGGGGTGTTAGGATAGTTATATAGTGGACGGGTGGTGTGTTCCCAGCCGTTTGATCAAGGGAGATCAATGACCGAGATGGCCGTTACTCAAACGGCGTCATTTTAGGTTTGGAGGCGAGCTGGACAGGGTAAGAGATTGGGCTAGGTTAATTTGGGAAGGAAAAACGGTTTGGGCCACTGATTTTTGGTCGTTTGAGTGGCCCAAATCAAAACCAGCCTATTTCTCTTTTTGTTTCCTTTCTTTTTCTCTCTTTTCTTTAATTTTAAACAAAAAATCCTAACTAAATTAATTAAATCCTAAATTTAATCTTAAATTAGTCTAAATTATAAAATCAAGCTAATTATCTATTTGGCATTTTTAAAAATTAATTAATCCTAAATTACTGAAGAGAAAAATTACTCATCTAATATTAAAAGCTAAAGATGAACAATATTTGTGATTTTTATTTTAATAAATAATTAATTAACCAATTAATGCTAATATATGAACACAAAATCTAATATGTAATGCATAAAATTTTGATATTTTTGGGGGTATTTTCTATGCTTTTAATATATGTAAAATGCAACTAAAAATGCAAATAATTAAGCAAATATTCCTAGAAATTCTATAAATTTAAAATAAACTACAAAAATCTATTTCGTGATTTTGTAGGAGTATTTTGGGTTGGGCAAAAATCACGTGCTCACAACTACCCCTCTTTGCTCGAAAACACAAAGAGTTTTTTGGCAAATATAAAGTGAGCGAATACGAGCGATTTTTGCTCGTTTGGATACTCCGTGGGAAGCATTTTTGAAAAGTCTAACCGAACCTTTCTTTCGAAGTTGCCTACATATCCTTGGCGATAAAGGAATCAGGTCAGTGTAGTTCTGGAAGTTTTTGATAGCTGAGACTACCGTGAAGCTGTGATTTCACTGCTGCTGCTATTGTTACTGCTTGCTGAACTCCTGATTACACCGAAACCAAAATAAAAAGAAGCTAGGCAAATATATGATCTATGAGTTACAAGATTTCTATCTACATGTCTCCAATCTTGATCTTGAAACTTTTGTAGTTCTGTCGCATATCCTGAACTGTTGACTCGCATTCTCGAGGCGAGTTTCTGTTATCTCTAACTTGAATTGACCCCATTCTCCAGGCGGGTTGCTGTTGTTGTCTTGGACTTAACTCTAAAATGTGTTCCCTCATTTCCTAGGTGGTGCGTGCTATTTGACCTAATATTTGAATGGATTCCATTGTTCTCCAGGTGGGCGCCTGATGTTGAAACTAAAATGAATTCCTTTGTTCTCCAGGTGGGCGCCTGATGCTACAACTAAAAATAAATTCCCTTGTTGTCCAGGTGGGCGCCTGATGCTGAAACTGAAATGAATTCCCTTGTTCTCCTAGTGGGCGCCTCATGCTAAAACTAAAAATGAATTCCCTTGTTATCCAGGTGGACGCCTGATGCTGAGACTAAAAATGAATTCCCTTGTTATCCAAGTTGGCGTATGATGCAGAAACTAAAATGATTTTCCTTGTTATCCAAGTGGGTGCCTGATGCTTAAACTAAAAATGAATTCCCTTGTTATCCAGGTGGGCGCCTGATACGGAAACTAAAATGAATTCCCTTGTTATCTAGGTGGGTGCCTGCTGCTAATACTGAAATGAATTCCCTTGTTCTCCAGGTGGGCGCCTGATGCTGAAACTAAAAATGAATTCCCTTGTTCTCCAGATGGGCGCCTGATGCTGAAACTAAAAATGAATTCCCTTGTTCTCCAAGTGGGCGACTGCTATTGTGACAAAACCAACAAACAAAAGAACTTTTCTGCCACAGTTTGGTACCGGGAACATCTGTGAGTGTTAATCAAATCATGTTATCCAAAAAAAATCTAAGAATTTAAAAGCTAAATCCCATTATCCAGGAGGGCCCTGACCACTTAAACAATATCCCATTATCCAGAAGGGTCCTGAAAACTCTAAAACTAAATCGCATTATCCAGGAGGGTCCTGACAGCTTGGAACTAAATCCCATTATCTAGGGGGGTCCTGAAAACTCTAAAATTAAATTCCATTTTCCAGGAGGGTCCTAACAGCTTGGAACTAAATCCCATTATCCAGGAGGGTCCTGAAAACTTACAACTAAATCCCATTATGCAGGAGGGTCCTGAAAACTCAAAAGGGTCCTGAAAATTTTAAATTAAATCCCATTATCCAAGAGGGTCCTGAGAACTTACAGTTGAACCTATCTGGCGCTCTCCTCTCGGAGGGTTCCTCCAGAACATGAAATTTCCTGTATCTGTTTCAATCAAAGAAAATCTTATCAATTTGAAAATGTGGTGGTTAGTTTGTGGCATTCTTGCTGAAAGTGGCCTTTCTACCGCCATGATTTGTTCCGATTAGCTGCTTTGGGCTAGCAAAGAATTGTTTGACCTTTTGACCGAACCTCAACCACAGAACCCTGAATGACCCGAGTGCCCCACACTTATCCTGCTGTTTTACATTTCTGTCCTTCCAATTTGAACCTCTATATTTCCTCAAAATTCACCAAACAACTTGAGCACTTGAACTCCCACTAACGCTTTATTTCTCATCTTGAATTATGTTATTTCTGGTATGCTTTGGCCACACTTTGCTTTACGCAATTGAAAGTTGGTAATAAGCTTTGAAATCCTTTCTTGCTTGCTTAACAAAGCTAATATTGAAAAAGACTTAGAGAGGTAGACCCAAAAGAAAACGAAGCAAAATGACTTCGAGAAACAAAGACAAAGAGGGAACTTTAGACAGAGATGACTATTTGAGGAAGAGTGGAAAAGAGACTTGTCTGAATGAATCAACTGGCTCCAATGATCATGACATGCATTTCAGATTAATCATCCCAGACCTTTCACCTAATCATATTTTGTTTTGTTCCTTGTCTTCATACTTCGAAATCGGGGTTTTCCATATCCAATCTCTCTACAAAGTCGCGATCCTCATTCAGCTTGTAGTGCCCTGATGGGTTTTCACCTACAAACCTCTCTCATTCGCTCATCTCTCACTCACTATCGCCTTACAGTGCCTACGACGTTTCCCACCAATAAGACTCTCTCATTTTAGCTTTCTCTCATCTTTCCATCGCCTTACGGTGCCCGTAAGGGTTTTCACCAATAGACTCTCTCATTTATTCACTTTTCCTTGTGTAGAACGGAGTGTTTCCCATGATGTGAATCAGACCTCTATCTCGCTTGACTTGGAATTCTTCGAAGATTGATTGGAAGGTCTTTCTTTGGACCGTAATGTAGGCTTTTGGATAGAGTTAGAAATAAAAGGCGACATCAAGCTCAAAACAACTTAAAATGAAAGGGTTCAGAATTACAACTTTTGGAATCAGATCTTTTACAAAACCACAACTTCTGCCCCAGTTTATTTGAGTTTGGAGAATTTTGGTTTTTTATTTTGATGGGACCGAATCGTGAGGCTGCCTACGTATCCTTAAAAGGAATTAGGTCGAACGTAGTTCATGACATAGGAATTACTTTGTTTAGTTACTTTTCTCTTTCCTTTTCTTTTCTTTTCTTTTCTTTTCTTTTCTTTTTCTTTTCTTTCTTTGGCTTTACTTTTTCTTCATTTTTCTTTTTCGTTTTTTCTCTTCTCTTTTTCACTTTTCTGTTTTTATTTATATTTTCTGTATCTGTATTTCTAAACTCTACTTTTGATTCCAAAAGAGGGGTATGAAAGAAAATAAATAAGGCTCAAAAGGAGTAACAAAGGATAAAGTGTTTAGATAGTAGAATAAAATGCCTTCGTCATTCCAATCTTCAAAACATGCAAAGTACAACAACACAATTAAACAAACCAAAGAAATCATACATAATATCTTTTGACTGCATCAGAATTAATAGCCACATCTACACATTTACCTTCTATATTTGTTAAATACAAAGCGCCATTAGACAACACTCTTGTTACAACGAACGGCACCTACCAATTTGGGGAAAACATGCCTTTAGCTTTAGCCTGATGTGGAAGGATGTGTTTCAATACTTGCTGACCCACTTCAAATTTCTGGGGATGCACCTTTTTATTTTATGCTCTTGCCATTCTCTTTTGATACAGTTGACCATGACATACTGCCGCCAGTATTTTCTCATCGATTAGACTTAACTGCTCCAAACGGGTTTTGACCCACTCATTGTCATCAATTTCGGCTTCAGCAACAATCTGAAGGGATAGAATTTCAACTTCCGCGAGTATAACTGCTTCAGTACCATATACCAACAAATAAGGAGTTGCACCTACTGAAGTGCAAACAGTAGTGCAATAACCCAGTAAAACAAAAGGCGACTTTTCATGCCATTGCCTAGAACCTTGCACCATCTTTCGAAGTATCTTCTTTATGTTCTTGTTGGCCGCCGCAAAAACTCCATTTGCCTTGGGGCGATACAGAGTGGAATTTTGATGCGTAATCTTGAACTATTGTCATACCTCTTTCATCAAATGGTTGCTAAGATTAGCACCATTGTCCGTGATGATTACCTTGGGGATTTTGAATCGGCAAATGATGTTTGAATGGACAAAATCTACCATTGCCTTCTTGGTCACAGATTTGAAAGTCATAGCTTCAACCAACTTAGTGAAATAATCGATGGCCACTATAATAAACATGTGCCCATTGATACCGCTGGCTCAATTGGTCCAATGACATCCATGCCCCAAGTAATAAAAGGCCAAGGTGCAGACATTGTATGCAACTCAGATTGCGGAAAATGAATCAAATCCCCGTGTACCTAGCATTGATGACACTTTCGCACAAAGCTGATGCAATATCATTCCATGGTGAGCCAATAATACATTGCTCGAAGAATTTTCTTTGCCAAAACATACCCACTCATATGCGGCCCGTGAACTCCGGAATGCACTTCAGTCATGATAGTCGTGGCTTGTTTAGCATCTATGCACCTCAGCCGTCCAAGATCTAGAGTTCTCTTGTACAAAATTCCCCTGCTCAAGAAAAATCCACTAGCCAAACTTCAAATTGTTCTCTTTTGATCTCCCGTGGCCCTGTACCAGATACACCCCCATTTTGATGTATCCCTGAATATCATGGAACCAAGGTTCACCATCAAGTTCCTCCTCAACCACATTACAGTAGGCGTGCTGATCATGAACTTAAATATGTAGGGGGTCAACATAAGCCTTATCTGGATGGTGTAACATTGACGCCAAGGTAGCCATGGCATCGACAACCTCATTATGGATCCTAGGAATAAGCCTGAAATCAACTGATCTGAATCGTTGACAAAGTCCATGCAAACATTGTTAGTACGGTATGAGCTTTAAATCCCGAGTCTCCTTTTCTCCCTGAATCTGGTGCACCAAAAGGTCCGAATCTCCCAAGACCAAGACTTCTTGGACTCCCATGTCTACAGTTAACCTCAAACCCAGAATGCATGCCTCGTACTCAGTCATATTGTTAGTACAATAGAAATGAAGTTGGGCCGTAACAGGGTAGTGATGCCCTACTTCAGAAATGAGCACAACCCCTATTCCGACACTTTTCATGTTAGCGTCTCTATCAAAGAAAAGTTTCCAACCTGGATTTTCATCCTGCTCCACCTTGTCAATATGCATCACCTCTTCATCAGGAAAATAAGTCCTCAATGGCTCATACTTTTCATCCACCGGGTTCTTGGCCAAATGATCGGCCAATGCTTGGGCTTTTATCGCGGTCCGAGTCACATAGATGATGTCAAACTCTATGAGAAAAATCTGCCACTTTGCGAGTCTTCCTGTGGGTATAGGCTTCTGAAAGATATACTTTAGAGGATCCAGACAAGAAATGAGGTAAGTAGTGTAGGACAACAAATAATGCTTCAACTTTTGTGCCACCCAGGTCAGGGCGCAACATGTCCTTTCAAGGGGAGTATACTTAATCTCATAAGATATGAATTTCTTACTTAGATAATAGATGGATTGCTCCTTCCTGCCAGTGATGTCATGTTGACCCAGCACACAACCGAATGAATTATCCAGGACTGTCAAATAGAGAATTAAAGGTCTCCCAGGCTCTAATGTGCGTTTGACAGGTACCCCTTGATCTTATCAAATGCCTCCTAGCACTCATCAATCCATTTGACTGCGGAATCCTTCTTTAGCAACTTAAAAAGGGCTCATAGGTTGTCGTGAGTTGAGAAATAAACCTGCTGATGTAGTTTAAATGCCTGAGCAAACTCATAACCTCAGTCTTATTCCTTGGCGGTGACAATTCTTGGATGGCTTTGATCTTTGATGGATCTAACTCAATACCTCGCCGACTGTCTATAAACCCCAACAGCTTTCCAAACGGAACACCAAATGCACATTTTGCAGGGTTAAGCTTAAGGTTATAGTTGCGGAGCCTCTGAAAAACCTTTCTAAAGTCTCCGACATGGTCAGATTGCTTTCTTGACTTGATGATCACATCATCCACATAGACATCAATTTCCTTATGTATTATGTCATGAAATACGGTAGTCATTGCCCTCATGTAGGTTGCCCCAGTGTTTTTCAAACCAAATGGCATTACCCGGTAGTAATACATTCCCCATGGCGTGATGAACGTTGTCTTTTCTGCATCTTCCTCATCCATCAAGATCTGGTGGTACCCGCATAGCAATCCACAAAAGACCCGATCTCATGTTTGGCATAGTTATCAATCAAAATGTGGATATTTGGCAATGGGAAGTTATCCTTTGGACTTGCAGTAATCAATGCACACCCTGGTCTTACCATCCTTCTTTGGTACTGGCACAATATTAGCTAACCAAGTGGGGTATCGCGTGACTCGAATGACCTTTCCATCCAACTATTTTGTGATTTCTTCCTTGATCTTCGCACTTATATCAGTCTTGAACTTCCTTAACCTCTGCTTGACGGGAGGGAATGCCAGATCAGTTGGCAATTTGTGAACTACCTCGTCAGTACTCAAACACGGCATGTCGTCATATGACCATGCAAAAATGTCTTTATATTTAAACAATGCTTTGATTATTTCTTCTTTGATTTGTGGTTCCAAATGTACACTTATCTTGGTTTCCGTGATATTATCTGGATCTACTAAATTGATTGCTTCAGTTTCTTTCAAATTATGCTTCAGTTTCATTCAAATTAGGCTTTAATTCTTTACTAATTTCTCGAATGCCTCCTCTTCATCGTATTTTTGTTTTATCATTACACTCTATTTCTTGGATTATTATTTCAGTGTTAGATTGGCTTTTAAGACTTGGCCGAAGATTCCTCATGCATGTCATGTCATTGAAACCAGCATAAAAAGAACTGTACAAAGAAAGACAAAAATGACACTATCAGGAGTAATGGAAAAGGGAAATTGCATTCATTGAAAATAAAGGATAGAAGGTTTGTACTTCAAAACAAACGAAAAATAAAAATCTAGATCACAACCCTGGAATAATCCAAATAACAGAAAGGAAAACAAAGCAAACTACCAAAACTCCTTCTTAGTAGGGAGAGGAGTAGCATTCCAATTGTTCAGCTTCACTTTTGGCCCAATAAACTGCACGTCTGCCTTGCTGGAACCTTCCCCAATTTCTACCATGTTCACCTCATCAAATAGACTCTAGAACCTTTCAACCAACTCTTCATCAAAGTCAACCACATGCTTTGGAACTGCTGACACCGGACGCTTCACGACCCTTGACTTGATGAAAGACCTGGAGAGGCGTGGGATAGGCTTAGGGAGCGACCATGCCTTCTTTTTCAACTTTTTAGCCTTCTTCACATCATCCCCTATGGGCTTGAACCCTAGACCAAATGTACCCAGATTGTCACGTAGAGACACTGGCTGCAAGATACCTTGCAAAGATGCGCCCAGACCTTTTGCCCAGCACAAAACAATTTTTTAACATTTCATTTGCTACCATGACGGCCGCAGAAGCTAGCTTTGGACTTGGAATATATTCCCCTTCTGGAACCTTCTCAACTGACACTGTTTCAGAAACTTGGTAAACCCAAGGCCCCTTATCATCTTCTTCATCAATAAACGAGATGTATGTATCATTGTAAGCACATAAGTTCTGATCACCATGCACAACGATTTCTTGTCTGTCCTACTCGAACTTCACCATCTGGTGCAAAGAAGACGGGACTACTTTGGCAACATGTATCCAGGGCCTACCCAACAACAAATTGTAAGAGACGGCCCCATCCAGTACCTGGAACTCTATGGTAAATTCAACTGGTCCTATTGTTATTTCGAGCATGATATCTTCAACAGAATCTTTTCCCCCTCCGTCAAAATCTCGGACACATATATTGTTCTTGTGGATCCTTTCAGTATCAATTTTCAACTTGTGTAGAGTGGAGAGAGGGCAAATGTTCGCACTAGAACCATTGCCAACTAGTACCCTCGTGACCATAGAATCTTCGCATTTCACTGTGAGATAGAGAGCCCGATTGTGTTCTGTATCCTCCAAAGGCAACTCCTCATCCGAGAAGGTGATCTTGTTCACTTCGACTCTCTTGTTGGAAATCTTCTCCAAATGGTTCACTGTAATCTTATCAGGGATATGAGCCTCATTCAAAATTTTCATGAGGGCTCGGTGGTGCTCGTCTGAGTGTATCAACAATGACAGAAGAGAAATATGAGCGGGCGTCTTCTTCAACTGTTCCACGATGGAGTAATCCTGCACCTTTATTTTTCTCAAGAATTCTTCTGTCTGCTTTTCGGTGACTGGTTTCTTCACCGATTATCTTTGAGTTGATTGGATTTCCTTAATTCCTCTAGGGAAAAGCATCTCCCCGAATGAGTCAAATCCTGGGTCTCATTAACTTACTCTTCCACTTTTTTCCCTTTATAACTTACTATCACTCGCTTGTAATTTCATGGAACAACCTTGGTCTCATCTATCGGCAGCTGGGTCACATGTTTAATAATAACAAGGGCAATGCGATCCCCTTCCACGATAATGACATGCTTACTTTCTACCCCTGGCACAACAACTTTGGCTTTCCTTGCTTTGTTTCAACATCATCTGGGACTTTCTTCGCGACTACCTCACACGGCTTATCATTGGGCGTGCTCAGCTTGTCTGTCAGCCCTTCAATTATCGAAGATGTTGCCTTTGTAACAATTGGAGTTTTGACTGGCTTATTTTCACTAGCACACATCATCATAACAGACTTTGAAGGCTTTTTGGGCTCCCCATACTTATGTACTATCTCAATCATGTGCGTTTCAGCATGGGCTGACAATAGATTTTGATTGATATTTGGCGCTTCTGGGCTCTGGACAACAATTTGGTTTGTGTCAATAAGCTCCTGGATGGCGCTCTTCAAATGCCAACACTTTCCTATGTCCTGCCCCAGAGCATCAGAACAATATGCACATCTGAGGGAATAATCCAGGTTTTTCGAAGGGGGATTCGGTAATTTTGAATCAATCAGCCTTAGAACGTCCAATTGCCTCAACCTATGAAACAGACTGGCGTAAGATTCTCCAAGCGAGGTGAAAGTTTGGTTCCGCAGTGTACTCCAGCCTGGGTCGAAAGCTGGGACTAGTAGGGTTTCGATATGTTTGTGGAGATGGGTAAGGATTTTGTGGAGCTGGGGCATGCCATTGCGGGTAAGGAGGGGGTTGAGCATATGCCTGTGCATAATGGACATGGTATTAGGGTGGCTTGACTAAATACTGAGGGTCTGGTGGTGGGAAGTAGTGTTGTGGTGGATTATATGGAGTGTGGGTGTAGGTTTGAGGCTGGGGTTGAGGTTGGGTGTAATGATGAGGTGAGCCCCTTAGGCCATGCCATGATCCTAAGACGACCATAGCAACATCTTCTTTCTTCTTTTTCCCTAACACGCCCTCGGTGCCATTCTGGATCACTTGTGTAGTTGCTTTGATGGTAGAGTAACTCATGATCTTGCTTGATTTGAGTCCTTCCTCTATCATTCCTCCCATTTTTACCACTTCATTGAAAGACTTACATATAGTCGAGATCAGATGACCAAAGCAAGTAGGCTCCAAGGCCTAAAGAAAGTACTGTACCATTTCATCTTCCTCCATTGGAGAGTTGACTCGTGCCACCTGTTCTCTCCATCGGAAACCATACTCCCTTAAACTCTCACTAGGCTTTTTCTCTATCTTAGTTAAAGACAAGCGATCTGGGACAATCTCTACGTTGTACTGGAAATGCCGAGCGAAAGCCTAGGCTAGATCATCCCAGGTGTACCACTTGTTGTTGTCCTAGCGGGTGTACCACTCCAATGCTGCACCACTCAGACTTTGGCTAAAATATGCCATCAACAGTTTATCTTTCCCACCGGCTCCCCTTATTTTGCTGCAAAATCCTCTCAAGTGGGCCACGGGATCTCTGTGCCCATCATACAAGTCAAACTTGGGCATTTTGAATCCGACGGGTAGTTGGACATCAGGAAACAAACACATATCCTTATAAGCCACACTCACTTGGACCCCTAACCCTTGCATATTTCTCAGCGACTGTTCCAAGCTTTTTACCTTCCTAAATATCTCCTCTTGCTCCGTGTTTTTAGGTGGCTTCTCAGTTTCGACAAGAAGTTCAAAGTGGGGAGTGTAGGAGTAATGATCTAGGACTTTAATGGTGGGCTCTGGGGCGTAGTACTTGTTATCTTGGGCTTGTAATATCGGCTCACTGGAAGATCGATGGAGTGTAGCCGATGGAGGTGCTATGAAGACAGGGGTAGCTGGCAGAGTGGGGTATGTGGTTGCTTTGGCTGGCAGAGCTTAGATGGTTTGGGAAGTGGTGCCATGATAGTAGTGGTAAGGGGTGAAGCTTGGTGCGTGTTGTGGGGATAGATCAACAATGGGGTCTCTTGAGATTGAGCCAGTAGTGGGACGAAAGCAGGGTTGGCGGGGTATTAGGGTGGAGGATGCCCTTTCATCCATGCATGGTACATTTCGGCCATCTGGTGCTTCAACTTATGTAACTCCTCTTTCAAACCAGGCTCAGATTCCTCCTGCTCTCTCGGCGGGTCAATAACACTTGCGTCCAATTCTTTGCCAGCCATGATCACCTTGTGTTTAAACCTGGTATTTTAGGGGTGGCTTTCCAGAATGCCAAACAAACTAACCACCTTCCTGTGCTCAATGACAACAACAAATTTGTTAGTGTTTAAGGGTTTAAAAGGTAGGCAACCACACGTTTGGGATGCAATGCACCTGAACAATTAAAAGTTTCTACTATGTATTTGAACGGTTGCATTTTTAATCCCGGCCTTACTTAATTTTTTTTCACTTTGCACTTTATCCTCTCTCTTTTTCTTTTCTTTTTCACTCCTACCTTTTTTAATCACTTTTGATTTTCCCACTTGGTTCTTGTTGCTCCCCTTTATTTTATTTTTTTGCACTCGCTTTTGTTCTCTTGTTTTGCCATTCTTTCTTTCCACTCCGTATTTTTCTTTCTTCTCTTTTTCTATTCTCCTTTTCATTTTATGGTTATGATCAAATCCTATGGGGATTGCCTACGTATCATGACATCACATGAATCAGATTATTATGTAGTTTAGGATATAAATGCAAAATAATAAAAGAAAGAAATACTTTTGGGTTTTCAATATTTCATAAAATAAAAACATTCTGATTTTCCTCTATTACAACGACTCCCTCCTACAGACTTAAGCACTAAAAAAACAAAACAAGACTCAAAGTGGACTAACAGACTCTAAAAAAACTACAATACAGACTCGAAAAATAAAATCAAGAATACATAAGTGCCTCCAATACTGCTCCATGGGTCCGCGGGACATCAGTCGGTCTCGCTGCGGGCTTGCGTGCCATATCTTCTTGGAGGCGATATAGGTCGTCTATTATCTGACGGACAAAAATTATTACTGCAATGAAAAACATGGACCTAGTATGTCCTCGCATTCGTTGCACTTCATCACAATATAGTCAACAATTCTCCTAATCCTCTCCCTGATGACGCCATTCTCTTATAGCAGATGTCCAATTTATTGCAATCTGGCCTCCAAAACTTGTTTGGCCGTATGATTTTGCTCTTGCAATTGTTGCAAGTCCTCTTCTAGTTTCGACATCAATGCATAGCAGTGCTCTCTTTCTGCTTTGAAGTTCTTTGCTTGTTTGGTCATTTCATTCTCAAGGGTATTGATCTTTTTCTTCAGACCCGTGATTCCTTTGTCATACCTTTCCATCAACTGCTGAATGAAACTTGCCCACTCTTCTACATTCTTAGCAAACTTTGCCGGGCTTTTGCTAGCCTTTTCCAAATCAACCCCAGAATCGCACACTTTCCGTCTCAGGCTGTTGATGAGCTTCTTATCTTTTCAACTTCTGGCAGGGTTCTCAGCTACTATTTTCATCTTCTGGATTTGTGCTCGGAGGGCTTCATTTTCTTGGGATAACCTTTTCTTTTCACCCTCACCCGCAGCGGCTTGCATACCATTATCAAATTTAAGATCTCTAATTTGCCCTTCCAACTTGCTTATGGTACTCGGGTGTTCGCCGTCAAGTATAGGCACTCACTCCAGATCTGGCGAACCACTGCTTTATGAAATTGGCCGTCAGAGCGGATCTCGACTGCATGAATGCTAAGGTCTTCGTCCTTATGGATTATTTGGCATCTTCCTAGCTATCTCAAAACCCGATAGGGGGAATAAGGTTGGATACTTTTGAGACTCATCATGAGGAAGTGAGGATCGGTGGTGGGCATGTATATAATCTCATTAACAGGAAGCCAACCCAACGTCCTCTCTATCTGCTTTGCTGTTATAGAACGAAGGCGAGATATCCAATCTACGACCCCCTCTAGCATTTCGAACCCATTGACCCTTGTACCAAAATCCTCTATGTAGTTTTTCTTGTAGATCTATAGTTCATGTACCGAGGATGATGACACAGGTGCTCAATCATCCACATTTGTAGTAACAAATTGCACCCTTCAAAAAAATCTACTCCAGCTTTGCAAGCTGTGAGAGCTCAGAATATTTCAGATACTATCATAGGTGCAAGGGTGCTCTTGGCATTGATGATCAAAATATTGACGACTCCGGCTACCCGTAGATCAATATTCCCATCCTTCCTGGGAAACACTAGCAGACCTAAGAATGCCACCATGAAAGCGAAGTATCTATGCTTTTTCCACTTTATTTGGTTCCTTTTGCTACAGATTCTGCTTTCCGGATTTTCAAATCCCCCTATATGCCCGTACCGCTGGTATATGAAGTGTAGAGTGGAAAATCCACCCGCCAAATCTGCATACTGGACCTACCTGCTTATTTTTAGCAAATCCAGAAACTTGTGAGGGGTGACGGCCCTTGGAGAGACCATGTATTTATGTCTTAGACCCTCGATACTCCCAACATAACCCGCTATCTCTTCCAAAGTAGATGTGAGTTCGAAGTCCGAGAAATGTCGAACATTGTGAGCTGAATCCCAAAATATCACCAGTACTTTTATTATGTCTCCCCTAGGCCTGATCTTTATTAATCCGGTGAGCGCCCACAAGGCCACAAGTAATGGTTGACCATGTCTCGTCCTTGCCCACCCAAATATTCCCACCACATGTGTAGTTCCAACAATCTTGGCCATAACCTTCATTGGTAAATTTTGACTCGTGCTCATTCTGCATATTTAGATTAAGGTGATTGGTTTAAAGACAAAGTGAATCTTATTTGAAAACTGATAAAAAGGGTTTATTTTGCAAAAATCAAATAAATCAAGGCTACTTTTGTATTTAAGGCCCTTCAGCACTTCGAAAGGGAAGATTTTAGGGATGTGTTTGCTAGGTGGTCCAAAATTGTCAAAGAAACCGTCGGGGGCTATTCTAGTAAAAACGGCCTTTCGGCGCCGGGGGAGGGACGCTATTTAGACAAAAGGACATCACCCACTTTATTTATGATAATAGTGATGACACTTTCAAATTTTTGGTTATTTTTGCAAAAAATGGGGCTGGACCCTATGAGGGTTGCTTACGTATCCCACATCTGGTGAGAATCAAACCCGCGTAGTTCGGCCAGTTTTGATGCAATAGAAAAATATAAACACTTTGAAATAACTTTTCTCCTTTTTTCCTCTTTTTTCAAAAAAATTTGGTAGAGTTTCAGGATATTTTGGATACCAGTTTTTGGGAAACGGATGAAATTCTCTCTCATACCCCGAACTAGATTTTTCTTTTGATTTTCCTTACCTAATCTAGAAGCCGGTCAACATGCAAGCCGAAATAAATAAATGCACAGGTAGCATGTAAAAATGCATCAGGTTGGTCTTTTTATTTTCGGGTACACCTGTCCTAGACGGACCCAGCCCCTGTGTTGAGTCCTCAAAGTCAAATGCACATGATGCAAATAAGCGTTCCTACTACGGATCCGGCATTTGGCTTTGTTATTCTAGGTTAAAAATCTGGGTGTATTGTTCTAGACCTGGCTTACCCGAGCGGACAACTCGAACCAGGGGGCTACGTACCGGGAACCAAAAGGCCATCCGGCTTTGTAACTGATCCGATCTACATTCTAAATTAGGGTGTGACACTAGCAGAAAAGAAGTCATGCCAATATGCACTTCCTAGAAGATTAGAAGAGAGGGGTTTCACAGCAGTTTATATACAGTTCAAATAATATCAAAGCGGTAAAAAGCGACATTTAGGACATTAGGCCCAAGCATGTAATAAGAATCAGATAATAAACAAAAGCCAAATATAACAATTATTCTAAGCTCGAATTCATGAACCCTGAACCAGAGATTTTGGGTTCGGTTCCCCAACAGAGTCGCCAGAGCTGTCACACCTCTTTTGTCTACCCCGAAAAGGGTATAAGAGAGTTTTTTCAATTAAAGTGACAGTAATCAAAACGAGATTATTCATTTAAGTTAAGAGTCACCACTTGGGATAATTTATGGTGTCCCAAGTTACCGGTTTAAAATCCCAAATCGAGGAAGTTTGACTCTGTTTTACATGCCGCGAAACACAGAAATTCGAGTAAGGAATTCTATTAACCCGGGAGAAGGTGTTAGGCATTCTCTGGTTCCGTGGTTTTAGCACGGTCGCTCAACTATTATTATTGGCCTATTTATTTGATTAATTACATATCTTTTATACCTATTGTGCATTTTTCACCTTTAACCGCTTTTAATTAATTATGAAATTATTTTGGAACAAGTTACAATTGTCGTACGCTCGTTTTTTTGGTACACATTGTGAATCGTGTCACAGAAACCGTACCCACAATCTATGACATGTTTAATTTTATTAACATTTTTAGAAGTTGTGGCCGGGTAACATAAATATACCCCCGGATTTGGAAAATTATGTATCACAACTACGTCACGGGAACCGTACCCGTACCTATGATAATTTATTATAACGCACCTAAAGGCTTCTACGAATGTTCATGTTTAAACTAAGTTTGAGAATTCAATTCAAAGTGATACGAATTATGAGAATAGTTAGTGATATAAACCAGGCCCTTAATTATTTAAAAGAATTCTGGGTCAGTAGTAATGTCACGACCCAAAATCCCTCTGAAGGAGTCGTGATGGCACCTAGTCTCTAAACTATGTAAGCTTAGCATTTACTGAAATAACATTAGCATTTACTGACTTCATATTAAATAACTCTCAATAAATCACAATTCCCCAAAATTGGTGGTACAAGTCATAAGCCTTTCTAAGAGTACTTATATAAAATAAATACAATACTGTTCCAGAACAAGAAGGAATCAACGGAACGTAAATACAAACGAAGGTGACTCCAAGACCTGCGAATGCAGAAACAGGTTACCGTGAGTCTCCACCGCGACCATCTGCACAACTACTATCGATCAATACCTGGATCTATACACAAAATGTATAGAAGTGTAGTATGAGCACACCACGGCGGTGCCTAGTAAGTATCAAGACTAACCTCGGTGGGGTAGTGATGAGGAACATTCAAGACATATACTGGTCAAATGAAATGAACAAGATATGATAGTGAAATATCGATATAAAGATAGCGAGATAATATCAACAGTGGAGAGAAATCAAAATACAAACAGTAGGAACAATAAAGGGAGAACACGAGTAGTAACGAACGATAACCAAGTAAATCAAATAACTAGGTAAATCAGATAACCAAGTAAGTCAGATAACAAAGTAAATTAGATAACCAAGTAAATCAACACCGACATAACAGGAACAAAGACAAGTAAGAATGTATTCAAATAAAGAAAGCAATACTAACTCAATCAATCACATCATATCTAATACACAATCCCAACCATCTCAATTCGCGGTTTCTCATATCATAATTCCAACTTCCGAACCTTCAGCACACATGGCATCTTGTGCCCCCATAATTTCCATCTCATTTCTAACAACAAAATCCACATTCTATACAATACATAATGTCCGTACAAATACACTTAAGATGTTCAAGAAGTCTCATTTACCTAATATAAGTAAATTACAATTTCTAAACTAATTAGGTAAGCCAGCGAGAAAAGATGATGTTGTTTCTTTTGAAATCATTTGAGTAAAGAAGGTACCCCTTTCAATTAAAATACAATATCAAATGGATTATTACCTTTAACATGTGAGTTAATAACTTAAGGCTTAGTAGAAATTCTTTTTTTAAGTAAAATACATCCTTAGGCGGTTTAAGGGAATATAATTGAGAAACTAATTGAATTAAAGATGTAACAATTATTGAAGTTTGAAGTATTGGAATGTATATATATAAATACGGCGAGGTATTGAAAATACTGTAGGTTCTAAAATAAAGGATCACAACAATAAAGGGATTTAAATAGTTAAAGCACTTTAATTGATAACAACAAATAAACACAGCAACAGAAAGCGCACGACATCACCCTTCGTGCTTTTACTCTCGTTCTTACCATAAAAATCAATATTTGTCGTGCCCCCTTTTTTCCCTCTTATGCAATTGGAAGATCGGGTTTGTGACATTTGGTATGGAACAACTCATTCCTTTTGGGAACTGGGTGTTGCAATTTTGAAGAGTCGTCACCTAATGATTTAAGGTGCATTAGGACACATATAAGATCTACTCCTAAGCTTGTTTGATAACCAGAGATCGGGTAAGGGCTTGAAATTATCCTAAGGGAAAGGTGTTAGGCACCTCTCAGGATCCACTAGTGTGGTTCCCGGCTAGATAGTTTATTGTGAGTTTGTATAATTTAGCAAATAGACAAATATAGGCTCATTTAGTAGGGGATTTATGTTTAAACACATAAGAGTTTGAAAACAATTAAAGGCTAATTTTGAGAAGAGAGAGTTATAATTTCTACAAATACTTGAAAATATAAAAGAGGAAAAGGAGGGGGGAGGGGTCCTAGGTTTATTTATAATATGGATCACATCAATGTGATACTTGGTATGACACTCCTCAGAAGAGGGGATACACGTGGCATTAGCGCACCGGTCATCATATCCATATCTACCCTTCCCACCCCATTAAGGTATTAAAGCGCGGATTGGTCTCGATGTCTATTGCATGCTACTATCCATCCCTTCCTAGCAGTCTCAGAGGATTTTTAGGACTACTATTCCTAAAGGGGAGGGATAGTAGGCTGATTTTAGGTTTTAAAGATGAAAAAGCTAAGGCGACATACAAAACATATAGGGCCTGTACATTAGGGGAAACATAAAACAAATAAGAGGCTTATGTATACCTCCTCAAACAAAGCACATAGATAGCATAACTTAAACATACATCTATGGTTTGAATTTAACATACTAAGGTAAGGGAAATTTCAATTGTTGAGGCAGACTAGTTTATTACATAACTCAGATAAGAAGTCCGAATCTGGCCTGCCTGCTGGTTGTAGCAATTAACAAAGGCGGATTCAATTCTTTGGTTTTTATCACCTAAGGCTTTCCTAAGCGTTTAGGAGAGATCCTATAGACATGGTATCTATTCAGAATGAAGCGAAACAGTAATAATTGAAGACAAACGATTTGGATCCTATAGACATGCTTTCTAAACCACATTAAAGTAAAGAGTAAGGTTGTTTAAAACTGATTCAGATTAAAACTGATCTTAAATTGGTTTCAGATCCTATAGGCAGGATATCTAGTGTTTCTCATTTTAATTCCTATAGACATGATATCTAGTCGAGCGTGAATTGAAGCATGTAGTGTCCCTATAGGCATGATTTCTACGAAAGGGGGTACTGAAAATGATATCTATTTTTTAGCCCGTTAGTTCCTAAGCATGGTGTTTAAGTGTGGTAATGTAGAAATTAAGACAAGTCCTATAGACAGGTTCTCTAAATGTGGAATTCAATATGCAGAATTTAGGTCCTATAGGCATATTCTCTAAATTTAGAACATTCAGGAATTTAATGAAATTGGATCTTATAGGCATGGTATCTAGATGCAGAATTAAACATGCAGAACAACAGATGATATCTAAATTGCAGAATTGAACATGTAGAATTTTAGATCATATAGACGTGATATCTACCCTTGAGCATGCATAATTACCCATCCCTTTTCACTAGCCAAGCCCCCAAATGTTTATTACAAAATTATTACAGACTAGATAATGTACTACATCAAGGAAGCATAAAAGAAAAGTTACAACCAGAGGAAGCATGATTCTTGACTTCCTCTCTGAGTTATGGAATAAACCACCTCAAATGTTGTTGTTTCAAAGCCTTTCTCAGACTTGAGTGTGTTAAAGTTCCCTAAGGGTCTCAAGAGGACCCCGACAGTGCTCACACCCAAGTTGCATAACCAAATAGAGATGAGTGCAGTATGGAAGGGTCATCCCTTATGTGTCCAAGTTCAGAGGGAGCTCACGAGTCTCAAGGCAAGGCTCACACGAGAGGGGCAGAACTTAAGTCTAAGAATATGGTGGAAGTGCAGGAGTAGAGATTTAGAACTGAGTGGAGAATGGAGAGGGGAGAGGGGAAAGTTGAAAACAGTAAT
This sequence comes from Nicotiana sylvestris, assembly GCF_000393655.2. Classification (NCBI taxonomy): domain Eukaryota; kingdom Viridiplantae; phylum Streptophyta; class Magnoliopsida; order Solanales; family Solanaceae; genus Nicotiana; species Nicotiana sylvestris. Next base: position 134,626,102 of record NC_091059.1, on the reverse strand, counting down.
AGTAAAGGTAAAATCACAGAATCAGCAATTGCACAAAAGGGTCAGGGTTTGGGAAATACATTGCAAGGAGCATATATCCTTAGGCAAGGACCAGGTTTGGGCACGCACAATAATAGATGGTGTTTTCATGCCTATAAACCAACCAGAACACACAACATATAGAGGGGATATGAAGCTTATGATCCTAGGGAATCAGGTTTGGGTCATGCACAACAATGTTCAATGTTGTCATGCCCCAAACCAACCAAAGATACCAAACACATAGGGGATGTGGAACATATGACCCAGGGAGGGTCAGGTTTAGGTCATGCACAACAATGTATGATGTTGGCATGCCCTCAAACCAATATACAAACACATAGGGGGTATGGGGTATTGGGGTTCATACATGAGAAAACATTATTTCAGAAAAAGGAAAGGGCAGATCATAGCATGATTGATAATGAAACTCGATTAAACATAAGCAGGAAACATGTATGAGTGAAGGAAGTAGTAAAGAAACATGTTGTTGTTGATGCTGGAAGAGTAATTAGGACATACCAGTAAAGAAAGCAAATACAGAAAGAAAAAGTAGGCAAGTTTCCCACAGCCTAGCATTGGCTTTCAACCGGCTAGACAAGGTAGCAACACAAGTAGTAATAGAGAAGAGAGAGAGAGAGTTTGAGTGAAGTGTATGTTTTTGAACTCAAATGGTTCGTGTCTTTGAAAGGAGGGGGTGCAGGGTATTTATAGTTTTTTGAAAATGAGTGAAGGAAAAGTAATAAGATACAAACATGGAAACAATCATAGGTCAAAATCAATTACATGGGTGATTCCCTTTAATTAAGGAATCATTGTTTAACAGATTCAAATAAAGAAAGAGATCAGTTTAGATACAGACTGATTATTGCCATTAAAGAAGTGGTACAAGCATTCAGTAAGTAATCAAGTCTAAATACAGAATATACTTATTTTGGAAATAGATTCAATAAGGTAAATATTACAATAAAGGGAAAAGAATCAATCAATTTTCAACGAGCGAGTGAAATCATGGTTCATAAAAGGAAAACTTTAGAAATCAGTCACAAGGTGAAGATTAATCGAGGAAGAAATTTCAGCATATAAATAAAGTGAATAGGGTCATCAGACATGCGAGGCCAAACAAAAGAGATAATCACAAACATGCAATAGTGGCAGAAATAAGCTAGTAGTAAAGCAAACATTCGAAGCATATTAATCAAGTAGGTCAAGTCACATTGAATAAATAGTGAAGAAAAAATAGAGTATTAGAAGCATGCAAAGGTCTCACAGTAACAAATGAGAAACCTTTTAAAAAGTTAGGGTTTCAAGCATAGTCAAGTTTTAAAGATAGTAGAAACCCAGAGTCAGAGGAATCACATAAAGGAAAAGGGATTCTGAAATAAGGAACTTCAAATCGAGTTAGGCATTTAAACGAACAGTTTCAGACCCAAGACCACAGGGTTTCCAACAATAGTCGAGCCCTAAAAATAGATCAAACAAAACTTAACCAAACAAACACTCATCTAACAAACAGCTTTTAGAACTCAATTGAGACCTACAATAATTTAGGGTTTTCAACAACAACGAGTTCGAAAGATGGTAAATAGACGCGTCAAGCAAGATTTTAAACAAAAAAACACACATCTTAAACATATTAAAAGTCAGAGAAAAAATTTTGAAATAACTTAACAGGAAAAAACCCTAATAGGAAAAAGACAAAAAGTCATTTTTGAAAGCAAAATTGAAGAAACTTCGAGAAGATGCTTAAATGTTCACAGCAAGCATAAATCTAAAGTAGATCTGAAAGAAATCAAAAGATCTTAGATATTAGGGTTTCAAAAAACCCAGAAAAGATGAGAAAGTCTTCGAAAGTTACCGATTTACCCAGGAAAGTCAAAGGTCTGACTTGAATGACCATGGCCGGTCGGAGAAAGGTCAAAGATGACCGGAGAAGGGCCATGAACTAAAATCGAACGAAGACTGGACCAGAGTTCTTCATAGTCTGGCCTTGAAACCATAAGGACAAACACATAGGAGCCAGGGAAGGCTGGTACAGGTCTCCGATGACCTCGGAAGGCCATGGATTAGGGCGGATTAGGGTGGCGGCGGCTAGGGTTTAAGTGGTGTTGAAAAGAGTGTTTGAGAGGAAGGGGATTCTAAGGCAGCGGTAAGTGATATATGATAGGGTTTTGGGGTCGTTTGGAATTAATTAAGGCAAGGGCGACTATTGGCCGTTGATCTGAGTGAACAACGGCCTGGATTAAAACGGGTAAGTGGGGTGGTTTATGAAATTGGGTTTGGGCCTGGTCCAATGAGTTCAATTGGGTCGAGAATCGGGTTAAAATTGGGGTAGGATTTGGGCTATGATTGAAATGAATTTGGGCTAGTATTTAAATAGTCAATTTCCTCTTTTAAAATTATAAAAAATAGCAAATTGATTTCTGGAAATAAATTAAAGGTACTAAAATTATTTATAACACATAATTATCAATTTAAAAATACTGGACTTAATTTTTTTATAAATGTAAACACAATTAAATCTTAAAAGGGGCTAATATTGCCATTGTATGCAATTTAGTTTTAAAAATACTAAATAAATTTGTAAAAATATCTTAGCTATATTTTAGTATAAATATGAGAATTCAATAAATAAATCACCAAAAATAATAATTTTGGGAATTATTATTGGGTTTTTATGAATAAAAATAGGGGAATAAATTGGTTAAAAAACCTTTAAAAAAATAATAAAATATTTGGACACACTTATACATGCATACACATGTTGTTTTGAAAGTATCTTGCATATTAAAAAATATATAGGGAAAAATTGGGTATCAACAATATTCACTTTTATTCTTTCTTGATGTGGCGAGCAACCCGATCCCAAATCATATAATACCGTTGCGGTGTGCAACCCGATCCCATTTCACATAATACCCTTGCGGCGTGCAACCTGATCCCATTTAATAAAATACCGTTGCGGCATGCAACCCAATCACATTTCACATAATACCCTTGCGGCGTGCAACCTGATCCCATTTCACATAATACCATTGTTGCATGCAACCCGATCCCATTTCACATAATACCATTGCGGCGTGCAACCCGATCCCATTTTATATAATACCGTTGCGGCGTGCAATTCGATCCCTAAATACAATTCAACATCAAGCATAAAAGAATCCCGGCAAGGGAACAAAAGTATAAAACCAACATCCCGGCAAGGGAGACAATATTATAAACAATAACATCCCGGCAAGAGAATTAACAAGTACATCAAAAGGGTCAGAGAAAAGAAACCAAGAAGCACGATAACCTCAACAAAACAACAAGACATAATAAGGACATGATACTACACCGGTAACCACAATAATTGGACATGTAACATATTTTCATGAAGTCATAGAAGAACTCACAATAAAGAAGTATCCAAAATAATAAGGGAGGCAATCACTTCAATTAAGACAATTAAGGGTCACTGTAACATGTAGGAATTAGAGGAAAGTTAACAACATCATATGAAGCATATAGAGGTAATTCAAGCAATTATTAAACCCAATCATAACATGATACTTTCCACATAATGGACATAAGGACCTAAGAACCCTAGAGGCAAATTTTTCACAAATAAATCCGAGCAGACACTCGTCACCTCGCATGCACGGACTACAATTAGCATAAAAGACTCAAATCCTAATGGGAAGTCCCCCACACAAGGTTAGGCAAGATACTTACCTCAATCCGGCCAATTCAATACTCAATTTAGCTTTTCCTTTACCAATTCAATAACACTCAGCTCAATCTATCCAAATACGACTTAAATACATCAAACAATGCAAGAGAAAACAATTTCAATTAACAAAACTATGATTCTTATACAATTTGCAAAAAGTAAACAAAAGTCAACTCCCCGGGCCCGCACCTCGGAACCCAACAAAATTTAAAAAATCAAACACCCATTCCACTATGAGTTTACCCATACAAAAATTATCTAATTCCGATACCATTTGGTCATTCAAATCATCATTTTACATTTTTGAAAGATTTCATAGTTTTCCCCAAATTTTCCTTTAGATTCTCATGAACTTGATGTTAAATCTAAGATATAATCACAAAATATAGTTGCAAATTGATTAGAGACACTTAGCCAATGATTTGGAGAAGTTTGAGTCTTGGAAAATCGCCCATGGAGGTTTAGGGTTTGAAAAAATTGAAAAATGGGTGAAAATCTCGTCAAAAACCTCACTTAACAAGTCTCAAATGTCGCATTTGCGACCCAGGGTTCGCATTTGCGACCCATTGCGAACCCTCACAAATTGCAAACAAAGCAGGACTGGCAGAAGTACCATTTGCGACAAAAAGTTCACATTTGCGAACTGGGGATCGCAAATGCGATGAAAAAGTTTGTATTTGCGAACATACCAGAAACCAGCAATTTTTCATGACACGAAAATGAGCATAACTTCCTCATACGATGTCCAAATTTGATGATTATTTTTTATATGACTACGTAATTTTAATATGGATCTAATGGTTCAAACAAAACTGAATTTGAATCTCATTTTCTCAATGTGGTATTATTGTTGCTTGAAGAAACAACGATGAAGCATCCAAGAACAAGCGCAACATAGCCTAAACCTATCCGAAACTCACTCAAGCCCTCAGGGCTCCAAACAAAACATGCACGCAAGTCTAAAAACATCATACAGACTTGAATGTGTGATCAAATTATCAAAATAACATCAAAAACTACGAATTTAACCTCAAAACTCATGATTTTCTCTAGGACACTCAAATTTTCTAATTTTTCAACCGGACGTCCAAATCACGTCAAATCAATTCTGGTTCTCACCAAATTTTACAGATAGGACTTAAATATCTATCATAACAAACTTGTACAGGGCTACGGAACCAAAATACGGGCCCGATACCAACGAGTTCAAACATTAATTCATTTCTTTATTTCCTTTAAAAACCAACGCAATAGTTTTCTTCAAAAATTATTTTCTAAGGCTAGGGACCTCGGAATTCAATTCTGGGCATACGACCAAGTCCCATATTTTAGTGTGGACCTCCCGGGATCATCGGTATATAGATCCGGGTCTGTTTACCAAAAATATTGACCAAAGTCAACTAAAAACTAAATTTTAACTCTAGAAATTACTATATTTTCATATTTTCACATAAAAGCTTTCCGGTTTCACGCCCGGACACGCAAGTCAATACACATAATATGAAGTTGCTCGTAACCTTAAACTGCCGAACCGGACGCGATTACTCAAAACGACCAGTTGGGTCGTTACAAGTAAGCCCCCTAAGTTATTTGATCAGAGAAATACAGCATTGAAGCTGCTTGGGCTCGAAATTGAGTCCAGAAGTAACGTAACTTCAAAAAAAAAACCTTGCCAGGCTTAATCTGATTAGGGCTATCTTATTATGGGCTAGCATCAGGCCCAACAGTCTAACAGAAAAAAAAAAAACTTCAACATTTATTTCCATTTTTCATTATATTAACAGAATTTTTTTAAAAGATGCTGAAGATACTTGGGCTCGAAATGGAACCTCAAAAGCGAGAGGATCCAAGATCCAATCGCCTTGGGCCTGATTTTAGCAGGCTGCCTCACATGGCCAAACACCGGGCCCAATTGTCCTAAACAAAGGGCCTGTTGGTGTCCAAGCCTCAATTGGGCCTGATTTCATTTGTGCACAGAAATTCATTACCTAATTACTAAAAATGCAGAGTACTAATCAACCATTATAAGTTAATTTATTCAAACATGCTGCTAATATCAATCAACAAAAGATCAAGTCCAAAATTCGTTCATGAATTATCCTAGACCTAAACATGCAATCATGTTAATAACATTGAACTTCAAAATAATTTAACTGAGTATACTCTACAATTCAATAACATACATACAATATACTTTCAATAGTTCTTAGCAAAGTCCTAATAAATTATAACCGTTAGACATTGTAGACTGTCAAACCATACAAGAAACAACTACATTAATTTAATCCTTCAAACATAAATATTGTGACTAAATTATAGAATAGAACATCAATTTCAGCAAGCATAAACAAAATCTGGAAAGAAACTACGAAACCAAAATAGAAGATATCAAACAAAGAAGAAAATATGAAGTTCTATTCAAAGACAACATGTTACAACTTCGTCTTTGTTAAAGCTCATGAGAATACCTGGAGATAGCAATGAACAGAATAAGGTGAGGACTTCAGCAAGAAAAATAAATGGAGATCAACAGCCAGTCAACAACAGTAGCAGCTTCAACTTAATCTACACTCAAACCAGAAATTTCAGGAGAATTTTTCTAAGTTTTTGCTAAAAATCAAAGGAAAGTATAACCAACCACTAATGGAATAGTGACTGAACCTTTTAGTGCTTTTTTAGGTTTCTTCATCCTCTCTAATGAATGAGAAATGTTCTATAGATGGGCATCCAAAATGCCATGTGTTGAAAAGGATAAGAGAATTATTCCCTTCAGCCACAACAGGCATCTTTTAACAGAATTGGACAACTGGTTATCCTTCATTGGCTTCAGTATTTTGTGCTGGCCAAATAGGGTCAGCTGCCCATATTCTGGATGCTTCCAAAATGGACTTATCTGAATTCCTTATTTACCCACCCTTCAAACAAACCCCTTTAAGTTTTCTTTCTTGTTCAATTAACCCCTACAAGTTCTTAACGACTTACAAATTATGGCAGACAGAAGCAAACAAGCAAATATCAATAGACAAATGAAACAACAAATAACAAAGGTAGATAGTATAATTAAATTATAAACATCTGAAATCTTAAAATAAAACCTAGACCCTAAAAATGAACCAAGTTCATGATGAACTCCATAAGGACTCTTCAGAAACGAACATATTTGATGACTAGCATAGGTAGACGAGTTAAACAAATAACAACAAACAAAACACTGTCAATGCAAACTAAACAACAATTATGAAGAGAACAGAGAGGGAGAACAAAAACAAGAAAAGAAAAATACTACAAAGAATTCAGCCTAAACAGTTGAACTAATGTTAATGAACTGTAAATCATATTTGTTAATTAATCAAAGAAAAAAGAAAATCTAATCCACACAGTACTTGCACAAATCAAACAAAACCAAAAACAAAACCCTATAACTACTTTTAATTCTCTTAGAACCAAACAAAACGCAAAAGCAAAACAAACAAAGGAAAGGATAGGAAAATACCCAAGGAGAAGAGCGAGGTGAAGCCTGAACTTGGACAGATTTCGAATTGGCTTGAAACTAACTCCAAATAATTTTTCTTGGCAAGAAAAATCTATTTGGGGGTGAGCTTTAAACTAAACGAACAAATATTCTGGCGAAATCCCTATAAACATGCAAATCTAGATTTTCTTCGAATTTCAGATCTGGATTTCGGGGAATTTATAGGGTTATTTGGGGAAATCAACAAGGGATTTGAGTTTAGGAGGGAGTGGAGGTTATGAGGTGTGAATTTGGGTGGGCTTAAAGACTGGCAGGCGCCGTGAAACGATTTTTGGCGGGCGACGGCTAGGGTTTGAGCCGTGGGAGTTAGAGAGAAAAATAGGGCGGCTAGGGTTTATAGGTTAGAGACGGGGAGGGTGAAGTGAATGGATCTCTAGGGTATGGGGGTGTTAGGAAAATTATATAGTGGGCGGGTGGTGAGTTCCCAGCCGTTTGATCAACGGAGATCAACGGCCGAGATGGCCGTTACTCAAACGGCGTTGTTTTAGGGTTTAAGGGGCGAGCTGGACCGGGTAAGGGATTGGGCTGGGTTGATTTGAATGGATAAACGGTTTGGGCCACTGATTTTTGGTCTTTTGAGTGGCCCAAATCAAAACCAGCCTATTTCTCTCTCTTTTTGTTTCCTTTCTTTTCTTTTCTTTTTTTTAATTTTAATCAAAAAATCCTAACTAAATCAATTAAATCCTAAATTAGTCTAAATTATAAAATCAAGCTAATTATCTATTTTCAATGTTTACAAAATTAATTAATCCTAAATTACTAAAGAGAAAAATTACTCATCTAATGTTAAAAGCTAAAGATGAACAATATTTGTGATTTTCATTTTAATGAATAATTAATAATCCTAACTTACGAACACAAAACCTTATATGAAATGCATGAAATTTTGATATTTTTTTGGGGTATTTTCTATGCTTTTAATATATGTAAAATTCAACTAAAAATGCAAACAATTAAGCAAATATTCCTAGAAATTTTATAAAATTAAAATAAACTACAAAATTCTATTTCGTGATTTTGTAAGAGTATTTTGGGTCAGGAAAAATTCATGTGCTCACAACCCTAATGGGTGGGGAGACGACCAATTTATAAAGGTTCTCATTTAATTCGGTACGTCCATCAAGTAACCGATCGGACGTGTGAGATTTGCTCATTAATTAAATATTAATTATGGGCCACCAATAAATTAATTGTAAGAAAATCTTACATTCAATATATATGGAGCCAAATTTGAGAGTTTTCTCTTTCGAAATAATAATGAAATTTGATGTGTATATTTGAAACTATACATTCTCTCATAGCTAGCATTTGTTCTGTACATGATGATCGACAAGTTTCCTACATTCATCATAAGTGTTGTCCAATCTTATCCAACCTGCTTTGTCTTGGAATTGAAGAGAAGCAATTAAAGATTCATATAGATTGACGTAATGCACAGTTGTTGTTTATATATTGCTCGAACCCTTTAAAAATGTTGGATCCTTCAAATTGTGGTGCATTTTTTGAGGATCCCACATAAGTAATATTTATGGAGAGTCCAAGCAACATAGTTTGTTGTAGCAGTATATAGTCACAATCATATCCGGAAAAAGCTTTTGCCAATTACTTCTCTTGTATATGATGGAAAGATGCTGGAAAAACTAGTAAAAGGTATTCTTTTCTCTAAGGAAGAAAACTAGTTTATTTAAAGATGTGTCATTCCTAGAGATCGTAGTTCATATAGTTTAGAAAAAAGAACAAGAAATAGAGAATGAAAAAAGAGATGGAATAAATAGCCATGACTGGAATTTGGACATTGGGAACTATAAATTGTGTATGCTTAAACTTGTAGTCCAGCATTAAGAAACAAGTTTGATGGTTCATGCTTTTATGATTTTTTGTTGAAGATCAGAACTCCCATGTTAATTCAAAGAATGATGAAGAAGGTAGAGAGAAGAAGAAGTGAGACGAAGAAGAAAGGTTTGTTTTATAAAGAAAGATTTGAGCTTATGTCTGAAGAAGCTTTGTTGAGATACTAATCTTATTTTGAGGAGTGACGTATGTCAACATCATGAGCTTGATTCTAAAATCTTAAGATCAAATCTGGCACGTTGGTTTGAGAAGAGAAGGCTAAATCATAGTCATTCATTTAATGGCTTCCATTTCAGATGTGGAAAGGGACCAGAAACTTTCACATGTGAATAGCACATGTACACACATTATAAAGAATAATTTCTGTTAGTTAGTTACACAGTTAGCTAATAGGAAATAGTACAAATGTATAATAATATTTATTTATATTCTTTTGTATCTACAACATAAATTTGTATGTAAACAGACTACTGTGAATAAAATTACACTGAAGAAATGTTCACAGTCTCAATCTTTTCTTTCATAGTATCAGAGCAGGTTTAGCTCGATCCATTCACAAATTATCTCAAATCTCTATCAAATTTCTTTTTCTATATATATTTATGGATTCAATCATGACAGGTACAGAAGCTGCGACTGATATTTCCGTTTCTGGATCTACAAGCAGTATAGTGACCAATGACTCCAATCACCCTTATCACTTGCACTCTTCTGATACTCCAGGAATGGGTTTGGTGAGCTCAACATTGGATGGAAGAGGATTCCCAGGATGGAAAAGATCTATCCTCATTGCAATCTCAGCCAATAGCAAATTTGGTTTCATCAATGGATCTTGTGCTGAACCAATAATGGATGACAAAGATTATCCATTATAGAGTAGGTGCAATGACATGGTCACCTCTTGATTGCTCAACTCTTTGACCAAAGAGATAGGTGATAGTGTCATTTACTCAAGAACAGCTAAGGACCTTTGGAGAAACCTGTAACATAGGTTTGGGCAGTCAAGTGGAGCAAAGCTATACCATCTACAAAAGGAAATTTCAAACATAATTTAGGGAAACAACAGCATATCAGGTTATTTCACTACTCTTAAGAGACTATAGGATGAACTAGACTCTATTAACTCATACTTAGGGTGCACTTGTGCATGTAATTGTGATGGTAAGAAAAAGATGTCTAAGTTCATGGAAGGCCAAAGGGTCATTCCATTCCTAATGGGGCTGAATGATGCTTATGCACAAGCAAGGGGAAACATTCTCATGCTTAGTCCTATTCCTAGCACGGATCAAATTTACTCACTCTTACTACAAGATGAGAGCCAAAGGGAGATATATATGATCCCACAGTATCCTACTGATGGGGCTTCCTTCATGGTAGGAACACAGAACAAATTCTCACAAAAAACAACCAAGTGTAAAAAGGGTGGAATTCTCAACAAAAATCAGGAAACACACAATATAAGTCCAAGTCAAAAAAGTCTAAGTTTAATACTAATGTTACTTGCAGCCATTACTCAATAGGACATGTAAGGGCTGATTGATATAGACTTATAGGATTCCCTGATGAATTCCAATTCACCAAGGGTGTAGACTTTCAAGGAGCAATAATAAGATCAAATGTTGTAGTATCAAATCAGCAGGGTGATGGAAAGTCTGGTGACAACAATGAAGGAAATCCAAACAATCAGACATAATTTTTCAGTAAAGAACACATCTCTGAACTGGCAAACATAATCAGATAGGTACAAGTTGGAAGTACAAGAAATGCAACCTCAAAGATTAGTGCAAATACGTTGCTGGTACTATTCTATAATATTCAAGGATATGTCATGCTGTTTTTAATACTAAAACCTGTATAATTGATTCAGGTGCCTCAAAAAATATGTGTTTTGATTCCAACTCTTTCCTAAGTCTGTAACCTTTACCTGTGCCTTTACATATAAGTTTGCCTAATTCTTTTCAGCTATTTGTCACACACATAAGACAGGTTTGTATTCAGCCTAATATGATTCTAGAAAGAGTTCTTTATGTTTCATCTTTTAAGTATAACTTGTTATCTATTCATAAGTTATGCACTCAATTCAAATGCATCAACCTTACTTCTTGTGAATGTCTATTGTAGGTCCTTTTAATAAGGAGGGGACAAGTTTTTGATGAAGTAAGATATGGATTATATCTACTCCAGCCTAGAAGTTCAGAGTCTAGAATTCTATTTAGTCAAAATGTAATTTCTATTCCAAAAGGAAGTGATTTCAGTCTAGTACCTAGTGAAGTTTCCTTTTTAGTTTCAGTTTTTGCGAATGCTGTTTCAGATGTAACTCAGTGGCATGTAAGGTTGGGGCATTTGCCCTTTTCAGTAATGAAGAGGTTCAGTTTTGTTCATTTTCCTTCAGATGTTAATAATGTGTGTGAAATTTGTGCTAAGGCAAGGCAAACTAGGCTTCCTTTTCCCATTAGCCAAATCAGAACAACATCTCCATTTGACCTTATTCACATAGATACTTGGAGTCCTTTTAGGACTACATACAATGGTTACAAGTATTTTTTGAACATAGTTGATGATTTTAGTAGGACAACTTGGACCTTTTTATTAAGTACCAAAAGCAATACTTCTCTAGTTTTAAAATCTTTTCTTTCTATAGTTGAAAGACAGTTTAACAAGAAAGTAAAAAAAGGGTTAGATTAGACAATGCTTGGGAATTGGGAAAGAGAACACGAGAATCTAGATTCTTTCAAGAAGAAGGGATTCTTCATGAAACCTCTTGTGTAGCTACACCTCAACAGAATGGTATAATTGAGAGGAAATATAGGTACCTTCTAGAAATTGCAAGAGGATTACTATTTCAATCCAGGGTTCCTCTTCAATATTGGGGAGAATGTGTTTTAACTGCCATATTTTTGATAAACAGGTTCCCATCCAAGGTGTTGAAAGGGAAGACACCGTATATAGTTTTGTTTGGGAAAGAACCTATATATGAGGTTCTAAGAAGTTTTGGTTGTTTGAGCTATGTGTCCACTTTATCTCAGAACAGAGGAAATTTTGAACCAAGAGCTACGTCTTATGTATTCTTAGGATATGCACAAGGTCAAAAGGGATACAAAGTAATGGACATAGATACAGAAAGGGTATTTGTTTCCGGGGATGTCAGATTTCATGAAGAATTATTCCCTTTTCACTAAGCATACTCTTCCACTTATTTTTCTTTTTGTTCTAATCCTACTAACCATACCCTTGCACCAGATATACCAACTACCAATACCTCCTCACCAGTTCCTAGTGATAAACCTCCTCTACATCAACTACAACTTGTTTCCTCACCAAATTCACCTCGTTTGGACACTCTTTCTACACCTATTAAGACATCTGGTTCTAGCCCTCTCTTACTTAGAGTTCCACATTCTTCACCACATCCTGCAGCTGACCTTACACCAATCCCAGGTGAGTCTTGCACTCCTTCCTACTCACCTGTTCACACAATATCCAAAAATGTGACTCCTACACCTCCACCACATATCAGAAAGTTTGACAGAGTTTCTCAAAGGCCTACCTATTTGAAGGACTATGTGTGCAATGCTATTATTCTCTCTAATCTCACTGATTCTTGCTTCACTCAGCCTGCTACACCTAATGTTTTCTCGTTTGGAGCTCTCTCCACTACCAATCAATATCTTGTTCAATCACTATCTATTATTTCTGAACCTAGTATCTATGCCCAAGCTTCCATACACCTAGGATGGAAAGCAGCCATAGAAGCAGAATTACAGCATTACAATTAAACCACACTTTGGGATGTGGTAGATTTGCCTCCATGGAAAAAGGCTTTACCTTGTAATTGGGTATACAAGGTAAAGCATTACCCAGATGAAACTGTGGAAAGATTAAAAACTAGGTTAGTAGTCAGGGGGTACATTCAAAGAGAAGGGATTGACTATTTCAAAATATTTTTACCAGTAGTAAAAATGACCACCATAAGGTGTCTTTTGACTGTGGCTGTGAAGAAAGATTGGAGAGTGTCACAACTTGATGTGAACAACGTATTTCTACATGGGGAATTGCAAGAAGAAGTTTATATGAAATTTCCTGCAGGCGTGCTTCCACCCAAACCAATTCAAGTATGTCTCTTGAAGAAGTCACTTTATAGGTTAAAACAGGTATCTAGATAGTGGTATGCCAGACTTGTAGGAGCTTTGAGTTTTAAAGGTTATTCTAGTTCACTCAATGATTATTTTCTTTTCTACAAACACAATGGAGCTCTTGTTTCTATCCTAGCAGTCTATGTCGACGATATCCTACTCAAGGGGGATGATGCAACATAGATTGAACAAATCACTGGTTTTCTCAATTCAGAATTTAACGTGAAACACTTAGGTTATATTCATTACTTCCTAGGCATGGAAATACTCAGAGAAAAACAGGGGTGCATTATCAGCCAAAGAAAATTTACCTTAGAGTTGCTACAGGATTTCGATTGTTTAGGAGGTCAGATTTCTTCACCTCTTGACCCTTCCACTAAGCTTCAAGAAGATTTGGACCAACCAATGGACAACCCAAGCTTTTATCGCTATCTAGCTCGTAAGCTTAACTATTTGACAAACACCAGACTTGGCATCTCATTTGTTGCTCTATCTCTGAGCCAGTACATGCAAAGGCCTTGCCTTTCTCATTTTTCTACTCCTCAACGTGTGTTAAGATATCTCTACATAGATCCCTCACAAGAAATTGTTTTGTCTTCACACCATTCTTTTGATTTGCTAGCTTTTTGCGATACTGATTAGGCAGCCTGTCGCGATTCTAGACGATCAGCGAGTGGGTTCTTCATTACCCTTGGAGATGCACCTATTTCCTGGAAATTCAAGAAGCAGGCTTCCATTTCTTTATCATCTGTCGAAGCTGAATATCGCTCCATGCGTCGAGTAACGGCAGAGATCACTTGGCTCTTTCTTTTTTTGGGCGATCTCACAGTCCAGCCTACCTTACCAGTGCCTATCCATTCCGATAGCCAGGCGACGATTCACATAACTTACAACTCAGTCTTTCATGAACACACCAAACATATGGAACTGGATTGCCATTTTGTTCGTCAACAATTTCGCTCTGGTTTAATATCTCTTTCTTTTGTCCCATCCGACTGTCAGCTCGCCGATTTGTTTACCAAACCCTTATCTGGGGGTCCTCATCGCCATATTTTGAGCAAGTTGGGGGTCCATTCTCTCCCCTCCATCTTGAGGGGGGATGTTGTAGATCAGAACCCCCATGTTAATTCAAAGAATGATGAAGAAGATAGAGAGAAGGAGAAGTGAGAAGAAGAAGAAGAAAAGTTTTCAGAGTTTACAAAGAAAGATTTGAGCTTATGTCTGAACAAGCTTTGTTGAGATACTAATCTTATTTTGAGGAGTGACATGTGTCAACATCATGAGCTTGATGCTAAAATCTTAAGATCAAATCTGGCACGTTGGTTTGAGAAGAGAAGGCTAGATCATAGCCATTCATTTAATGGCTCCCATTTCAGATGAGGAAAGGGACCAGAAACTTCCATGCGTGAATAGCACATGTACACACATTGTGAAGAATAATTTCTATTAGTTAGTTACACAATTAGCCAATAGAAAATAGTACAAGTGTATAGGAATATTTATTTACATTCTTTCGTATCTAGAACATAGATTTGTATATAAGCAGACTACTTTGAATAAAATTGCACAGAAGAAATTTTCACAATCTCGGTCTTTTCTTTCATTTTTTAACTGGGATTGTTACACAAATAGACCACATTGTTTACTTTTTCTAGTCGGCATACATATATTAAACAATGATTATACACATATTATACATATATTATATATCCACCGGCTATTTTTAGTTACGAGATTATGTGAACGGCTATTTGAGTTAATTCTTCTTTTTAAAATCCCAGACAGAAATCCGATGAAATTGAAAATACTTTCTAAAATATATGGGGGTAAAAGGTCTGAACCATTTTGCTTTTACATTTTTTCTAACCAGATCTTCCATTTCTGGAGACTGATGAATGATGAACATTGATCTGCTAGCCAGTTCTATCCTTCCAGTTAGTTAGCAGGTTCCAGTATTTCAAAAAAGTAAATATCAAGTATATTCAAAATATTGAAGCTTTAAAGAAAAAATATCATAAAGAAAAATGAGGTTTTGAACTTCAAAAGAAAACTAAAAAAGAAAAAAAGAGCTATAGAAGTCCCATATTTGCATAACACAATAAATTGCGTATTTTTCTTTACTTATTGAAACTTTTGGTATCCGATACATACTAATTAAAGGAAATGTTTGATCTACCAAACATGACTATTTCATTTTAACAGTTAATTTTGAGGCAAGAGGCATATTTGTCCCCTTAAAAAAGTGAAAGAGAATATTGTTTTTAAAATTCCAAAGGTTAAGTAAATTAAGTAAAATTCACATTAAAAAATTTGACAAAGATAAGATTATCTTTCTTTTCTTAGGTTTTCCTTTGGGGTTTTGACACAGTTACCCACAAAAACAAAACTATTTATCCTTGTCTACCCATTTGTTTTCCTACCCATAAACTAATTATATTTCCTACCCATAATAGGTTTCGTGAGGAGTTTTTTCTTTATTCTCCAACTCTTTTTTATTTCTATGCTTCTTTTCTTTTCTTTTTTCTTTTTTTTTTTCTTTTCTCCTTTTCTTTTTTCTCGTTTTCTTCTTATTTTTTCTTTTTTCCTTTTTTTCCTTTTCTAATTTCATTTAATTTCTTTTTTTATATTCTTTTTCTCTTCATAATCTAATTTCATTTACTGTTTTCACTATTTTTTTATATATTATTACTAAAGAAAAAATCAAATTGTATACCAATTAAATGTAGCTAATACAATCAAAAAAATATTAACTAACATATGATACCAGTATAGTATATATGTATACCAACAGAGCATATGATTGCTCTAGAATATTGCTACAACTACTTGCAACTATACTACTGTACCAAAACATTAAAGGATGCAATAAAAGTATGAGAAAATTACATACTCATGTTGCAAGCTAAATATTCGCAAAACAACTTGCTCACTCCATATACTAACATGGTATATAGTTGTATGAGGTCGTTCCAACAATTGCCTATAATTATAAAACTATTACATAATACACATAATTTATGTCCATCGTCACACAAAAATTCTAGCACTGCAAATCATGTTCATATAAATAATTTCATAATAGAATTCACTTAAAATGCAGCTAAAACAATCAAAACAAACTACCATATGATACCAATATGACATATAACTATACCAACATGGTATACATCTTTACTGGTTAATTTCCGGCAACTATATGACTATACTACTATTACATAACACACATGCATAAAGAGAAAAATAAAAAAATAGTGTACCACATATTAATATAATAAAGTATTTCAAGAAATTGTACTATATTACTATTATTAAAAGAAAATCAAATATTGTATCAATTAAATGCAGCTAATACAACCAAAAAATGATTCAACTAGCATATGATACCAATATAGTATATAACTATACTAATAGGGTATATAGTTGGAATGAATTGTATACCCAAATGGTATATTTGTATACTATTTGGGTATACAATACAAATTCGTCATCTACTTTAGTTCAACTATATTTCAACCCAAATTTGTAAAATCTACTACAAAATCTCCATCAAATTGACTAAAACTTTAGCTACAACCTTCAATCAACTTTCCAAACAAACTCATCCAGGATCAGATCAAAACAATTAAAAACTCAAACAAACCAAGTTATGAGTTTCAAGTTTCAAGATCCTTCAATGATAGATTTAATTTTCTCACAATAAAATCTTTGAAAATTAGCATTAACATCATAATCAAAGAACAATACCTAATAAATTCCAACACCAAATACTTCAACACACATGAAAATTCAAATTTTAGTTAGATAGTACCCTTTTTTAAAAAAAACTTTTAAAAGATAAAATAAACTATGGAGCACAAAAAAAGGGGTGATGATAGCAGAAAAAGGTACAATACTAACAACACTGTCCACTATTGAGAAAAGCTAAATATTCTTTGGCTTCTTTTTTGGATTCACACTTTGCTGCTTAAATTAGATATGTCCATCGCACGCGAGAATAGTTGGGCGGGTAGTTAGTTGTAATAGAATAGGTATTGATGTAATTACATTTAAAATGGGTAATTACAGATAATTACTTTTGATTAGGTAGGTATATAGGGTAGTTTTCCCTTTTCGTTTACTTATTGTCCCCCGGCCTTACAATAGAGCATTGATGATGGCCCAAGTAAAGATCCATACGGAGGCCCAAGGGTCCAAAATCCACCAATAACTTTGGGATCTTTACATAAATAGCCGATGAGTTATTGTTTACTTTTCCTAATCGGTATATATAGATTACACATGATTAATATAATTATATATATATATATATATATATATATGTATATTCTCTAGCTATTTTTAGTTTAAGCAGTTGCATGGACGTCAATTTAGGTTAATTCTTTTAACCTTTTTTCTACTAATAACTACAGTCAAATCTTTTTCTAACAGATATCCTCTATAAGAAAGAAATATTTCACTATAACAACTACGTTTCTTTGAAATTATTTTTTCATATTATATTTTGCCTCTTTATAACAACATTTTACCTATAATAGCAGCACTTATCATTGTACCACAACTCTTTGTAAGACTACATTTTTATGACAACTCTACGCAAAATATTGGTTGAGTTTGTCATTCACTATAATGATACTAATTTTAATTAATTTTACTAAATTTACCGCTCCCATTTTTAGTCTTTTGTTTTATATTTAAAGCACTAGCTACATTTACTTTCATAAAAACGATTATACAAAAAAAGACAAATATACAATAAAATATCTAAGAAATTCTGTAATAATATTTTCTAAAATTAAGATACATGTGTAGAATAAAGTACCTATGCCAATCATTAGAGATTTGAAGTTTTTGAATTTTCAATTTGTTTTACAATACATAAATGCTTTAGAGAATTTAGTTCTTTGCAGGTACAATCTAACTATTTATGAATTTATTAATAATATATTAGTATTTTTAAAGTATTCATGAATAAAATATAAATATCTTATGAGATTTTATAATTTAAATATATTGTTCTTTTATAACATAAAGTTTGAAAAATAATGTTTTGCATAATTTTTACTTATAACGTTTAAATAAAATTTAAACGTCAAATATTATTATAGGTATATAATAGCCATTGTCTATACCAATCAAAAAATTATCCAAAAAGATAATATTATTATAGATTATCTTATGTTCCGTCGAGATGATAAAGAGGATTGGTGAAGTGAACGTAAAAGGAGAGAAGTACATATTTTTCTTTTTTCTATTTAAAAGAAGTAAAACAAAAATTGAAAACTAATCATGCACTCTAGCTTCTCTTTTCTTTGCGGCTGATTATCATTCTATTTTCCTTATAATCTAATTGTCACGGTTGAATTTTTTTTCTCTTCCTCTTATTTGTTCTTTCGTTGCACGAAAAAAATCTTAAGGGAAGCTTGGGAGCAACAATATATATAGTTGTTTTCGTGTGATATATAGGTCATGAGTTCGAACCGTAGAATCATCCATTAATATTTGTATTAGGATATGTTGTCTGCATCACATTTATTGGAGTACAACCCTTTCCCCGGCCCTGCGTAAATATATGATTCTTTGTGCATCAAGCTTTCTTTAACGAAATATTATCTAGTTTCATCAATCAAAGCAGCTGAAATACAAATAGGCAAGGAGCAGAAATTCGAATATTGGGTTGATTTAACGGTAGGGCTGCTTATCGGGTAGATCAGGGAAATATTTATATTTAACGATTCGACTTATCGATTATCAGCTTATAGATAAGGCTGCTTATCGAACAGTTATCGGATGGGTTATTGGCTAAATCAAATAGACAATGAAAATAAAAGGCACATGGACTGTAACTCAATGGAAATAAAAGGAAACTTAATATATATTCCAAATTCATACTCTTGCGTAACTTGAATCTGTCTGTAAGTATATGGACTATAACTCTAAAGTGCTGAATATAAACAATTGTCTCAAAATAAAAGTAAAAGATTATAGCACTCACGAAACAATTTGATAAGTTATGCATCTTTTGTTTTGATGATTTGACAAACTTCATGAGAGAATCAGACAAGGAACCTGATACAATTAGTTCCCTTGCGTTCAGAGTAACTAATCAGATGTCTGGTTCAATTCTCAATGAAATCAGATAAGGGAACAATAGAGGAAACAGATAGGGATCAATTCCCCTGGTCGTCGTGCAGTCAACTCTACAACTGTAAAATCTACTGCACTGTACCGTCTGGAAGTAGTACAGCAGCACAACTGTAGCTTGCTAAGGCCAAACTAAAGGAGACTTTATTGCATCATCCTTGATGACCTCTCACACACATATTATCAACATGAGGCAAGGGATTTCATTTGTCCAACAATTGCAAATTCAAAAATCATATTCTCTCAAGTGCTAACCACCACATCTCTCAAGAAGAAAAGCTGTTATAACCTCAAGGACCAGATCCAAAAGTTGAAGATATCTTAAGTCCTTAGGTTTGTTGAGTCTTTGTTATTTATTCTTCATTTGTAATCCTGGTCGAGAGAGATGAACCCGCACCACATTTTTTCGAATCGAAACCCCCAACTAGAGATAGAATTCCAGAACCTAAACAACTCAGTTGAGAGCTCCGTGACTGGTTCAAGGGAAGGTCAACCAATGATTGATAGGCCACTAGCCCTAGCTAGACTCCTGCTTCAAGTGCTGATTTGAATTTTTTAGTTGAAGGAGTGAGAATAGGCCTAAGAACTAAGAGTGTTATCCGTTCCTATGCCCCCTACCGAACCCGAGGATGAAACTTGAGATTCATTCTTCTCAAAACAAAAGCAGTACTGAAGATAGTAAGAAATCCTCTACTTTCAAGAAGTGTCTTTGTAGGACATATTCAAATCACTTTTTGGTTTAGTTTCTTGACTAAAGTTAGTCAAGGTTTGTTGCTTTGTAATAGAGTTATTACAAAGAGGCTTGCAATGTAGTTATTACAAGTAGGTGAAGGATTAAGAGTTTAATTCCTAGGTTATAATAGGTTGTAGTCTTAAGTTGATCGGTTAGTGAAGTTGAGAACCTACGAGTGCAGGTCGTAATTTTTAATCCCGTGAGCTGGGAGTTTTTCACATAAAATATTATTGTATTATTTACTTACCGTTGTGTGTGTGTTCTGTGGGAACTAATAGAGAACCAGGTTCTCTATATAATTTGGTGGACTCTTAATTTACATTAATTGGTATCAGAGCAGGTTCTTTCTATAAGGCTAACGCCTAGAAAGGATCTACATGGCTGCTCTACCAAATTTTGAATAAGGTCAAACAATATACAGACCACTAATATTTCAAAAAATAATTCGTAAAAACTGAGACATTCCCAAGAAGGGTAGCTCTAGCAGAAACACTAAAGGATACGATTGTTGTCACAAGTGCGGTAAGTCAAGATATTTCATCAAAGATTGTCCTCTCCACAAGAAAGACCATTACAAACACAATGCTGGCAAGATGGTTAATAGGAATCTGATCCCCAACAAGAAGTTCAAGAAAATAGTTGTCCTTGATAATATTGTAAAGAAAGCTCTGGCTGCCCGGGGAGATTCCTCTAGTCAATCTGAGGGTGATGATGAACAGGGAAACACCTCCATGATGGCCGTTGAAAGCAAAGCTGCAGAATATGATTCCATATTTGAATTGATGGCAAAATTTGATGAGGATGAAGAATATGATGACGATTAGGTAAACTTTCTGGGTGTTCAAGGAAATTTGAAGTCTTATTCTAAAAGGAAGCTTGTATCTTTAGCTAATGTCTTAATTGATGCTTATCACAACCTTATGTGACGACCCGGCCGGTTGTCTTAAGAATTAACACGCCGATCCCCTATTAATTTCTTTCCCCGAGTTTATTTCTGCTATTTTGATTTGCAGGGATGATTGGTTTTGAGTTTCGAAGAGTTTTGGGACACTTAGTCCCTAAATGAGCGCTTAAGTGTTGGAGAGTTGACCGTAGCTGGAGCAGTGTGAAGACGGCCTCAAATAGAAATCTGATGGTTCCGTTAGCTCCGTTGGGTGATTTCGGGCTTAGGGGTGTGTTCGGATTGCGTTTTGGAGGTCCGTAGCTAATTTAGGCTGTCGAAAGTTGAATTTTTGAAGTTTCCGGTCCGATAGTGAGATTTTGATCCGAGGGTCGGAATGGAATTCCGGAAGTTGTAGTAGTTCCATAGTGTTGAATGTGACGTGTGTGTAAAATTTCAGGTCATTTGGGCGAGGTTTGATACACTTTCTGATCAAAAGTGTGTTTTTAGAGTTTTTGGAATTCTTAGGCTTGAATCCGATGAAAAATAGGTGTTTTGATGTTATTTTGAGCGTTCCGAAGGTTGGAACAAGTTTAAATGATATTTTAGGATTAGTTAGCAGGTTTGGTTGATGTCCCGGGGGCCTCGGGTGTGTTCCAAGTGCTCAACGTACCATTTTTGGACTTGGAAAAATTGCAGATTTTCTGCTGTTGTGTTGTAGAGAAAACCTTCATCACGTTCGCGAGGGGGTATCGCGTTCGCGTAAAGCATCTGGGCGAAGCAGCTGAAATGTTCTTCGCATTCGTGATGATGTCCCGCATACGCGAAGGTAAGGACCCGTTGGTCTTCGCATTCGCGACATGGTCCTCGCGTTCGCGTAGGGTCTGCCTGTGTAAGCTACGTGTTCACGAGTGGACCTCGAGTCCGCAAAAGAGGAATTTGGCCAGCAGGACTTTTGTGCATCGCGTTCACGATAATAGTCTCCCGTTCGTGAAGTTGGAGATAGATATTTCTTATTAGTAGGTGGTGAGCATTGCTAGGAGGATTGAGGGTATGCATGCTAGGGAGAGAGAGGAGAGGGAGGCCAAGAGGTCTCGAGAGTCGGGACATTATTTTGGTGCCCGTACCCGAGCTGCAGGTCGTCATGGTAGGGGTTATATGAGTCGCCCTGTTCATTCAGCTCTTCCAGCAGCCAGTAGTGCTCTAGCTCCTCCTAGGCCTCAGGAGCCTTATTATGCACCTTCGGTTTCTAGCGCGCCTCCTGCACGGGGTGCTTTCAGAGGTCAGTCCAGCAGGCCTGGCCCGAGCCAGTCATAGCCACCACGCCCTTCCAGAGCTTGTTTTGAGTGTGGTGACACCCGTCATATGGTGAGGGATTGCCCCAGACTTGGGAGGGGTGAACCTCCATGGACTTCTCAGCCACAGCGTGCCCTGCAGAGTTCTCAGGCTATGGTTACAACTCCAGTTGCTACACCACCTGCTCAGCCAGCTAGAGGTGGAGGTCGAGGAGGTAGAGGTCGCCCTAGAGGGGGAGGTCAGGCTAGATACTATGCCCTTCCTGCTCGTACCGAGGTTGTTGCCTCCGATTCTATCATCACAGGTATTATATTGGTTTGCCACAAAGATGCATCAGTTCTATTCGATCCAGGCTCTACTTACTCTTATGTGTCTTCTTATTTTGCTCCATTTTTGGGTGTATCTCGGGATTCTTTGAGTTACCCTGTTTATGTTTCTACTCTTGTGGGAGCTTCTCTTATTGTGGACCGCATTTATCGGTCGTGTTTGATTGCTCTTAGTGATTTTGAGACCAGAGCTGATCTATTGTTGCTCAACATGGTAGATTTTGACATTATCTTGGGCATGAACTAGTTGTCGCCCCATTATGTTATTCCTGATTGTCATGCCAAAACCATGACGCTGGCTATGCCAGGTGTACCGTGTGTTGAGTGGAGGGGTACTTTAGATCACACTCCTAGTAGAGTTATTTCTTTTCTTAATGCTCAGCGTATGGTTGAGAAGGGGTGTGACGCGTATTTAGCTTATGTGAGAGATGTCAGTATTGATACCCCTTCAGTTGATTCAATTCCAGTAGTACAGGATTTTCCCGATGTGTTTCCAACTAATCTTCCAGGCATGCCGCTTGATAGAGATATTGATTTTGGCATTGATATGTTGCCGGACACTCAGCCCATTTCTATTCCTGCGCATCATATGGATCCTCCTTTGTTGAAGGAGTTGAAGGATCAGTTACAGGAATTGCTTGATAAGGGTTTTATTTGGCCCAGTGTATCACCTTGGGGTGCTCCTGTCTTGTTTGTGAAGAAAAAGGATGGTTCCATGCGTATGTGCATTGATTATCGCTAATTGAACAAGGTTATAGTGAAGAACCGTTATCCTTTCCCTCATATTGATGATCTATTTGACCAGCTTTAGGGTGCACGAGTGTTTTCTAATATTGATTTGCGCTCAGGTTACCATTAGTTGAAGATTCAGGACCCAGATATCCCGAAGACTGCTTTCAGGACTCAGTATGGTCATTACGAGTTCCTTGTTATATCATTTGGGTTGACCAATGCCCCAACAACCTTTATGCATTTGATGCACAGTGTGTTCCGGAAGTATCTTGACTCGTTCGTCATTATCTTTATTGATGATATTATGGTGTATTCCCGGAGTCGGGAAGATCATGAGCAGCGCCTGAGGAATGTGTTTCATACTTTAAGAGAGAAGAAGTTATATGCTAAGTTCTCAAAATGTGAGTTGTCATTGGATTCAGTGGCGTTCTTAGGCCATATGGTATCGAGCGAGGGTATTTAGGTGGATTCGAAGAAGATAGAGGTTGTGCAGAGTTGGCCCAGACCATCCTCGGCTACCAAAATCCGCAGTTTCCTTGGTTTGGCGGGCTACTACCGTCATTTTGTGGAGGAGGGGTTTTCATCGATTACGGCCCCTATGACCAGGTTGACCTAAAAGGGTGCT
Source organism: Nicotiana sylvestris (assembly GCF_000393655.2). NCBI lineage: Eukaryota > Viridiplantae > Streptophyta > Magnoliopsida > Solanales > Solanaceae > Nicotiana > Nicotiana sylvestris. Next base: position 134,602,120 of record NC_091059.1, on the reverse strand, counting down.
CTGTTCCAGTGGACAGAGGAGTGTGAGGCGAGCTTTCAGAAGCTCAAGACAGCTTTGACCACAACCCCAATTTTGATATTGCCTACAGGTTCGGGGTCATATAAAGTCTATTGTGATGCCTCAAGAATTGGCCTCGAAGTGATGTTGATGTAGGGCAGTAGGGTGATTGCCTACGCGTCCAGACAGTTGAAGATACATGAGAAGAACTACCCTATTCACGACCTTGATTTAGCTGCCATTGTTCACACTCTGAAGATTTGGCGCCATTACTTATACGGTGTGCCTTGTGAGATTTATACTGACCATCGGAGCTTGCAGCACTTGTTCAAGCAAAAGGATCTAAATTTGCGCTAGAGGAGGTTGTTAGAGTTGCTGAAGGACTATGATATCACTATTCTCTATCACCCAGGCAAGGCCAATGTGGTGGCCGATGCTTTGAGTCATCGGGCGGAGAGTTTGGGGAGTTTGGGTTATTTACCAGCATCGGAGAGGCCTATGGCGATGGATATTCAGGCCTTAGCTAGCTAGTTTGTGAGATTGGATCTTTTGGAGCCTAGCCGGGTTCTAGCTTGCGTGGTTTCTCGGTCTTCCTTATTTTACCGTATCAGGGAGAGGCAATATGATAACCCCCATTTGGTTGTCCTCAAGGACAAGGTTCAGCACAGTGATGCCAGAGATGTAACTATTGGTGATGATGGGTTATTGAGGATGCAGGGTCGGATTTGTGTACCCAATGTTGATGGGCTGCGAGAGTTGATTCTAGAGGAGGCCCATAGTTCGCGGTATTCCATCCATCCGGGTGTCGCAAAGATGTATCAGGATTTGAGGCAGCACTACTAGTGGAGGCGGATGAAGAATGATATAGTTGGATTTGTAGCTCAGTGCCTCAATTGTCAATAGGTGAAGTATGAGAACCAGAGACCGGGTGGGTTGCTTTAACAGATAGAGATTCCGGAGTGGAAGTGGGAGCAGATCACCATGGACTTTGTAATTGGGCTCCCACGGACTTTGAGGAAGTTTGATGCCATTTGGGTGATTGTGGATCGGCTGACCAAGTCCGCTCACTTTATTCCTATGTGTACTACTTATTCCTCGGAGCGGCTGGCGGAGATCTATATTTGGGAGATTGTTCGTCTGCATGGTATTCCGGTTTCTATCATTTCAGATAGAGGTACCCAGTTCACATCACAGTTTTGGAGGACCGTTCAGCATGAGTTAGGTACTCGGGTAGAGTTAAGTATAGCATTTCACCCTCAAACAGACGGATAGTCCGAGCGCACTATTTAGATTCTTGAGGATATGCTCCGTGCATGTGTGATTGAGTTAGGAGGGTCTTGGGATCAGTTCTTGCCATTGGTGGAGTTTGCTTATAACAACATCTATCAACCCAGCATTCAGATGGCACCGTATGAGGCTTTATATAGAAGACGATATAGATCCCCGGTGGGTTGGTTTGAGCCGGGTGAGGCCGGATTGTTGGGCACAAACTTAGTTCATGATGCTTTGGAGAAGGTTAAGGTGATTCAATATAGACTCTGCACTGTCTAGTCCAGACAGAAGAGTTACACAGACCAGAAGGTTCGTGATGTTTCCTATATGGTTGGAGAGCGGGTTCTACTTCGGGTTTTGCCTATGAAGGGCATTATGAGATTCAGGAAGAAAGGGAAGTTGTGTCCGAGGTTTATTGGCCCTTTTTAGATATTGAGGCGTGTTGGGGAGGTTGCTTATGAGCATGCTTTACATCCCAGCTTGGCAGGAGTTCATCCGATATTTCATGTTTCGATGCTTCGGAGGTATCACGGCGATCCATCGCACGTGCTGGATTTCAATTCAGTCCAGTTGGACAAGGATCTATCTTATGTTGAGGATCCAGTGGCAATATTGGACAGGCAGGTCAGAAAGCTGAGGTCAAAGAACATTGCATCAGTGAAGGTTCAATGGCGGGGTCAGCCGGTCGAGGAGGCTACCTAGGAGGCCGAGCAGGATATGCGCAGCCATTACCCTCATCTTTTCACTACTTCAGGTATGTCTCTATTCTTGTTCGAGGACGAACGAATGTTTAAGTGTAGGAGGATGTGATGACCCCGACCGGTAGTCTTAAGAATTAAAGCCCCGATCCCCTATTAACTGCTTTCCCCAATTTATTTATTCTATTTTGATTTGCCGGGATGTTCGGTTTTGAGTTTCAGAGAGTTTTGGGACACTTAGTCCCTAAATGAGAGCTTAAGTGTTGGAGAGTTGACCGTAGCTGGAGCAGTGTGAATACAGCCTCGGAATGGAAATCTGATGGTTCCGTTAGCTCTATTGGGTGATTTCGGTCTTAGGGGCGTGTTCGGATTGTGTTTTGGAGGGCCGTAGATAATTTAGGCTTGAAATGCCGAAAGTTGAATTTTTGAAGTTTCCTGTCTGATAGTGAGATTTTGATCCGAAGGTCGGAATGGAATTTCAGAAATTATAGTAGCTCCATAGTGTTGAATGTGACGTGTGTGCAAAATTTTAGGTTATTTGGGATCGAAAGCGTGTTTTTAGAGTTTTTGGAATTCTTAGGCTTGAATCAGATGAAAAATAGGTGTTTTGATGTTTTTGAGCGTTCCGAAGGTTGGAACAAGTTTGAATAATGTTTTAGGATAGGTTGGCAGGTTTGGTTGACGTCCCAGGGGCCCCGGGTGTGTTTCGGATGCTCAACGAATCATTTTTGGACTTGGAAAGATTGTAGATTTTTTGCTGTTGTGTTGCAGAGAAAACCTTCATCGCATTCGTGAGGGGGTCTCACGTTCGCGTAGAGCATCTGGGTGAAGCATCTGAAATGTGCTTCGCATTCGCGAAGGTAAGGACCCGTTGGTCTTCGCATTCGCGACATGGTCCTCGCGTTCGCGTTGGGTCTGCCCATGTAAGCTACGCATTCGCGAGTGGAAATCGCGTTCACGAAAGAGGAATTGGCCAGTAGGACTTTTGTGCATCGCGTTCGCGATAGTAGCCTCGCGTTCGCGATGAAGGAATTACCTGGGCAGATATAAGATTTCAAAATCGAGGGTTTAGCCATTTTTTTCAAAACTTAAGCTTGGGAGCTCGGATTTGAGCGAGATTTTGAGGGATTTTCATAAATATCGATTGGGTAACGATTCTAGACTCCTTTTTGCTTGTAACCCATTAATCTAAACAGAATTCATCCTTTAATTTCGAAATTTGTATGAAAATTGGGGAAAAGTTCTTGAACCAAGAAATTGAGTTTTGATTTGGGATTTGACATCAGATTTGGATAATTTTGGTATGGTTAGACTCGTGAGAGTTTGAGGATTCTGAAACTATAAATTTTACCCGATTCCGAGACATGGGTCTGAGGGGCATTTTGGTCATTTTACATAATTTCGCGTATTAGCTTAGACTTTAATTGTAGAATCAGTTACTTGAAGTGTTATTTACATTATAAAATTGAATTGAATATATTTGGGCCATTTAGAGTCGAGTATTCGTGGTAAGGGCGGGGTTTCAGATTGATTTTTGAGCCGGTTCGAGGTAAGTGGCTTGTCTAACCTTGTGTGGGGGACCTTACCCTTAGGATTGGTATATTTGGTAATGGAAATGCCTTGTACATGAGGTGATGAGTGCGTACTTGTGCTAATTGTTGGGAATCCGATTTTCTTTAAGTAATTACAAGTATGTTTCCTTTCTGTCTCTATTACTTGCACTATTAAGCCTGCTGTTAGCTTAGGAAAGCATGTCTAAGTGACTTAATTACTTTATTTGGTCAACCTGCCTTACTTGAATTCTGTGCAGCATGCTAGGCTAGAATCACTTGTTGCCTTAATATGAAGTCTTGTCATTTTTGTATATTTGCCTATTGCTGCTGTGTATTTATTTTGGGATTACGGATGTGGGATTCCGGTAGCTCCCCCTTATCTGTTTATTTTGGGACTATGGATGTAGTATTTCGGTAGATCCCCCTATACAGTTATATGAAACTATGGCAATGCACCTGGTAGATTCCCCAGTACTGGGTAATTACATTTGGGACTACGGAACGGGATTCCGTTAGATCCTCGCGCACTATAAGTTGGACTACGGGACGGGATCCTGGGAGCTCCACTGGATATGTACATATGGGACTACAGGACGGTATCCTGGAAAATCCCCGGTTGTTATTATTGGTGGTGAGTTGTATTTCCTTTCCATGTTTACATTATTTCCATGTAGTTGTTGCTGTCTTGTACATCCTGTGTTATTTTACTGCCGTACTTATTTATATTGTTATGTTCTTTACTGTTGATCTTTATATTTTAATTAACCTCAGTAGGGCCATGACCTTCCTCGTCACTACCTAACCGAGGTTAGGCTTGGCACTTACTGAGTACCGCTGTGGTGTACTGATGCCCCTTCTGCGCATGTTTTTTATATGCAGATCCAAGTACCGCTACTCAGGCCTACCATCCTTGAGGGAGGCTACTGCTCTAGAGACTTCGAGGTACATCTACCGTGTACGCAGACTGAGAAGTCCCGTTCTATTTCTGCATTTAGTATTTAGCCCTTCTGTACTTTTCTGTTCTTATTAGACATTCCGGAGTTAGAGCTATGTAGTATTGATCTTAGTTTGCGATTCGTGGGTTTCCGGGTCTTGGATTTATGTATTGGTATTGAGGGTTAAACATGGTGTAAGCCGAGCGACATATTTAAACACTGTTACTACTTTATTTTTGTCTTAAATTGTTTACTTCCGCAAATTTTGGTTTTTCTTCCGCAAATTAGGCTTACCTAGTCGTAGAGACTAGGTGCCATCACGATGGTTCACGGAGGACGAACTGGGGTCGTGCCACCTTATTTGTGATAAAAAATATTTTAACTAAGGAAATCTGAGAGTTAGAACAAGAGAGAGATGATTTGGTGGTTGTAGTTATAGGTTTGAAAAGAAACAGTGGAGGAAACAAAGAAAAAATATCCTCTTTAAAAATTCAATGGAAAAATGCATGAACTCCTCTAAAGGAAAGGAAGTGGAAAGTGAGACACATCTTAAGTTTGAAAATGAACTCAAAGATATAAACTTGAGTCTTGCTACTGAACTTGAAAAGAAAAGATAACTTCAGGAAGATTTAAGAAGGGTTAAAAATGATCTAGATAAATCTCTGAAGTGGACCTGGTCTTCTGATACAACCACTTTCATGTATAAAAGTAATGGGGGAAACATGCAGGAATCAGGTTCCACAAGGAAACATCCCCATATAACCCACATAGCAAGTATGTTACTGTGCTTGATAATTGGCTTTGTACTCACTATGGTAAGATTGGTCATTACAAAGATTTTTGTAAAGCAAAGTTTCAGTACCAACAGAAAAAAAAAGTTTTTGTCGAAAAAGTTTCTACTACTAAGGAACCTGATTCTCTGAAAAAGAAATATGTGTTGCTTGCATGGACAAAAAAAATCTGATTCGCCCTACCCTAATTAAAAGGGACCAAAACTTGTTTGGGTTCCTAAGACTAATCTATGATTCCCTTGTGCATGCAGTAGTAAAAGGAAGTAGATGGTACATGGATAGTGGCTGCTTTAAAACACATGACTGGAAGTATGGATGATTTCCTTTCACTCAAAACCCTGCAAAGTGAGAGTGTGTCCTTTGAAAATAGCAAAAAATAATCCATTGTAGGAGTTGAAAAAAATTAGAAAAACACTCACTCACTCAATTGAAAGTGTTTTATGTGAATGGCTTGAAATATATCCTATTGAGTGTCTCTTAAATATGCGAGAGGAAACAAAGTGGAATTCTTGTCAAAGTCTTGCACTGTCACCGATCTTATAACTGTCTCAATGCTGATGATGATGATGAACTATGGCATAGAAGATTGGGACATGCAAGCTTCATTTTGTTGAACAAGTTGATCAAGAAGGACCTGGTTCGTGGGCTGCTGAAGTCAAAGTTCAAATATCACAAAGTGTGTGATGAATGTATGAAAGGGAAGCAAGTCTGGTCCTCATTCAACCCAAAGAAGGAAGTGAGCACCTCCAGACCACTGGATCCTCTTCATATAGATATATGTGGACCTATGAGGATGCCCATCAGAGAGGAAAGGAATACATCTTTGTTATTGCTAATGACTGCTCAAAGATTCACATGATAAGAATGATCAAGATAAAGAGTTATTAAAGGTATAAAGAAGTCACTGATATGGAAAGCGGGAAGGTAGATCTAATGAGTCAGGTTAATGAGTCTAGTGAAGAAGATATAGTAGAACCTCCAGCTGATTCAGAGGAACCTGGTCCCTCCATCACAACAACTGAAGCAGAAAATAGAGTTGATGATGTTGTGCAAGGCACACTTAATACTGAGCAGAGAAGTGGTACTCACACTTCCATGGATGTCAATGATGGGTCTCACACGGCAGAACCTGGTCCTTCTCACCCTGAGACTCAGGTGTTTAACTGGAAGCACAAAAGCTCACATCCTCTTATAAATGTCATCACTCCTCTAGATTTAGGAATTTAGATTAGATCAAAGACAAGAAACATGTATGCTTTCTCAGCTTCCTTGTCTCAAATTGAAATGAAAAACATCAAGAAAGTATAGAAAGATGCTGACTGGATTGTTGCCACGCAAGAGAAGCTCTATTAATTTGAGAGGAACAACATGTGGCACCTGGCTCCTCGACCTTCAGATAGAACTGTTATTGAAACTAGGTGGGCATTCAAAAAAAAAGCTTGATGAATTTGGCAATACAACAAGAAATAAAGCCAGGTTGGTGGTCCAAGGCCTTAATCAAGAAGAATGAGTTGATTATGATGAAACTTTTGCTCCAGTTGCAAGAATGGAAGCCATCAGAATTCTCATTGCTTTTGTCTCTCATATGGAATTCAAACTATTCCAAATGGATGCTAAGAGCGCATTTCTGAATGGATATTTGAAGGAGGAAGTTTTTGTCAAACAACCACCTGGTTTTGAATGCCATGAACATCCTTAACAAGTCTTCAAGCATGACAAGGCTCTATATGGATTGAAGCAGGTCCCTCGTGTATGGTATGAAAGATTGTCTAGGTTCCTGCTGGAGAATGATTTTCACTAATGGGAAAATCTACAACACTCTCTTTCTCAAGAAAAGAGCGAGGAACCTGCTGATTGTGCAGATCTATGTCGATGACATCATTTTTGGTACAACAGATGATTCCCTATTTGAGGTGTTTACAAAGCTTATGGAAATCGAGTTTGAGATGATTTATGGGGGAACTAAACTTCTTACTAGGGCTACAAGTGAAGAAAACCTCTAAAGGAACAATGATAAGTGATGAGAAATACATTATGGGAAGCGAGTTTAAGATGAGTGACGGGGGAACCGAACTTTTTCCAAGGGCTACAAATGAAGCAAACTTCTAAGGGAACAATGATAAGTGATGAGAAATACATTAAGGAACTTCTGAAAAGGTTTGAGATGGAAAGCGCAAAGACCATTGATACTCTCATTGCTACCACCACTTGTCTAGACATGGACGAACCTGGTTCCCCTGTAAATGAAACTATGTATTGGGGTATCATTGGATATCTGTTGTACCTAATAGCAGTAGACCTAACATTGTGTTTAGTTTTGGGTTGTATGCTAGATTCCGATCAAGTCCTAAAGAATCTCATGTGGAAGCTGCCAAAAGAATTCTGAGGTATTTCAAAAGAACGCAGGACTTGGTCCTCTATTATCTCTCAGGAGATAATTCTTACTTTATTGGGTATACTAATGTTGATTATGCTGGTTATCTGGTGGATAGAAAGAACATATCTAGCATGACACACTTTTTGGGATCTTGCTTGATTTCATGAGATACAAAGAAACAAAGTTTTGTGGCCCTATCTACTACAAAAGCTGAATTTGTGGCAGGTGCCTCCTGTTGTGCCCAACTACTGTGGATCAAGCAACGATTGGAAGACTTTGGTGCATTTATAGCTTGAACCCAGTACAACACAAAAGGACAAAACATATTGATGTGCGACATCACTTTTTAAGGGATAATGTTGAAAAAGGTCTGATTTGTATGAGGTTCTGGAAGATGGAGGACTAGGTAGCAGACATCTTCACCAAGGCGCTGAGCAGTGAATACTTTGAAAAATATCGTCTGGAGTTGGGATTGATCAAGCTTAACTAAGGACCTGGTCCCTCAATGATTGGCTATGTTAAGAAGGAAAGGTACAATGCTAAAAGTGGTTTTTGGTGATATCTAACTTAATCTATATTGTTACAAGTATACATACATGACAGTTTCAGGACAAAACAAGTAAGAGTGACGTTGCACTTCTAGAAGTTTTCGCTTAAATTTTCAAAAACTATCAAGAAACCTAGTTCTTGTGACTCAGGTTAGTAGTGTCTTCAATACTTATATGCCTTTTTAAACTGCTGAAGTGTCATATCATTAATATATTCCTGCCTCTCTCCAAATTTTTGAAGTCCAAAATGTTAAACTATTTCTGAAGTGGCCCGTTGCCCCCAAAAAACCATTTCCTTCTCTCACACCAAACCAAAATCGATTCTTTTATTCAAAACTAAAATCAACCTTGTCTTAGAAAGAATCCTTCTCTCTAAATATATCAGAATTGAACCCAACTCTGCCATCTTCCAAAATCCTAACTCCATCTGAATCAAAATCCCAATAAGGCTTTGGTAGATTTTTATTGGAATTCAACTAAAAAGGAACAGGGTAGATCTAATATTCTGTAGAGTAAGGCGAAAATTATTGCTAGGTTTATAGAAGCCTTGAAGGATGGAGGAATTGATGAATGTGCTGGAAAAAGGGGAACTGAATGAGGGACCTGATTCCTCTAGTCTGTCTTAGGACATTAATTCTGATGATGACTTCTTTTTTAGCTCTATGTTTAAATGAACTTCTGATCCAATAGAAAGGATTGATAAAAAGTATATTGATTGATGATGAAGTGGCGTGACCTGCTGATATGGTGAATATAGAAGAGAGAATGAAGACGAAAAATCCTCACGCGTAAGAAAGAATTCAAAAAAGATCAAAATGGAGAAAAACAGTCGGCTGAGAAAGATGCAAGAGATGATAAGAGTGAACAAATTGATAAGAAGAAGAAAGAGACATGGCCGCTTAGGAAAAAGAAAAGGTAGTGTGAGTGAGGAACCTGGTTCCTTATAGAAGCAAAATGTTGAGTTATCGGGTTTGGAGAGGTAGAAGACTCTGAAGTCTCAAAAAGTGTTGTTAGGCAGAGTGTTGACTTTGATATTGCTGAAAAATGGAAGAAATTCTTGATATTGTTGAGTTCCAAAAATATAATCGCCTATTTGTTCCTCCAAATCCCAATGTTTATGATGAAGAAGTAAAAACTGGGACTGAGTTTGTTCTTGTAAAGGAGAATTTTGCGGAGATTCTTGGTGATCTGATTGATGGTTCAACCATAGGTAGAGAACTAGATCCCCTTGGACCCTTGGTAGAATAGAATGCTCAATTGAAGGGTGAGAATGAAAGATTGAGGAAACAGATGGAGGACCTGAGAGAGCATATGATCATTTATCAAAGGTTGTGAATGAAAAAATGGACATGCTCATCAAGGCCTTAGCCCTTTACTTTCATTCCTACCCAGTGATCCATGTCTTTCACTCAGTCCAAATTCCTTCGAATTCATCTCTTCTTTTGATCCCTATGTTTGATGATATTGGTATTTTAGTTGTTTAAATTGTCATATTCTGTATTGTTGAAACTACTGTACTTTTATTATAATTACTCCTACTATGCGCAATTACTCTATTTTGTGCAATGATATTCACTTGTTGTTCTTATTATTGTTTATGTTGTATTGCCCAAGTGACATGAGTTAATATTGCTAAACTTCTTTTTAGTTGTGCTTCTTCTGTTATTATGGCAAAAGGGGAAAGTTACATAGGTGTCAACATGGGGGAGGAACAAAATCGAATTGATATGTTGTTGTGCATGAAAGATAGATCTGCTTTGCAGGAGGAACGTTGCTGATAACATATTGATTATAGGTCTGATCCGCAGGGGAACATGTGAGGAATCTGGTTCTCATGGGGAACACCAATTTTGAGTTTGTCATAAAAAAAGGGGAAAATTGCTCTAAATTACGCTATTTCACGTTTTGATGATTTGGCCAGGTTTTTGAGGAACTAGGTAGGGACCAGATGTGATCAGTACATGTAAGGAATCTGATTCTTAGGGGGAATATCAATTCTGGGTTTCTCATCATGAAAAGGGGGGAAATTGATAAGTTATGCTATTTTGTCTTTTTTGATGATTTGCTGAATAGTCTCGAGGAACCAGTTGTGACCAGTTCCTTTAGTCTGACTCTCATGGGGAATATGGCTGATTCGTAGGGGGAACAATGTGGAGATCTGGTTCTCAGGAGGGATATCAATTCTAAGTATGCCATTATAAAAAAGGGAAAAATTGATAAGTTATGCGTCTTTTGTTTTGATGATTTGACAAATTTCATGAGAGAACTAGATAAGGAACCTGATATAATTAGTTCCCTTGCGTTCAGAGTAACTAGTAAGATATCTAGTTCAATTCTCAATGAAATCACATAAGGGAACAACATAGGGAACAAATGGGGATCAGTTCCCCAGATCATCATGTAGTCAACTCTACAGCTGTAAAAGCTGCTGCACTGTACCATTTGGAAATAGTACAGCAGCACAATTATAGTTTGTTAAGGCCAAACTAAAGGACAATTTATTGCATCATCCTTTATAACCTAACACACACATATTATCAACACGAGGCAAGGGATTTCATTTGTCCAACACTTGCAAATCCAAAAATCATATTCTCTCTAGTGCTAACCACCACCTCTCTCAAGAACAAAAGTTATTGCAACCTCAAGGACCAGATCCAAAGATTGAAGGTATCTTAAGTCCTTAGGTTTATTGAGTCTTTGTTATTTGTTCTTCATTTGTAATCCTACACTACTTTCAAGAAGTGTCTTTGTAGGACAGATTTAAACCACTGTTTGGTTTAATTCTTTGACTAGAGTTAGTCAAGGTTTGTTGCTCTATCAGTTCCCATAGATCACACACACACAGCGGTAAGTAAATATTACAACAATATTTTATGTGAAAAACTCCCAGCTCACGGGATTAAAAATTACGACCTGCACTCGTAGGATTTCAACTTCACTAACCGAGCAACTTTAGATTACAACCTATTATAACCTAAGAATTAAACTCTTAATCTTTCACCTACTTGCAATAATTTTCGGTTTGTCATCATCAAAAAGAGAAAAATTGCTCTAAGTTACGCTATTTCATATTTTGATGATTTGGCAAACATTCTCGAGGAACCAGGCAGGGACCAGGTGTGATCTGTCATGATCCAAAATCCGTTAAAGGTCTTGATGGCGCTGGACACCACTGTCAGACTAGCCAACACTAAATAGTTAATTAAATTCTCATTTCAATATTTTTGAAATCATAAATTTCCTTTAATTTAACTAGTAACAGATGAACTTTATACAATAAATAATAATATTTTTCAATTTCAATACTGAATATCCCTTAATCATCCTAGAACCCGGTGTCGCAAGTGCATGAGCATTAATTAGGAAATAACATAAAATACAGTAACTGTCCGGAATATAAGTTTACAAAGAAAAGAAAATACAAATAATCTAAAGGAGACTCTGCTGTATGCGGATTGTAACATAAGGTGCAGCTCACCTAAGTCCCCGTATCAACCGCGCCGCTGCGCCTATTAGGCCACTAGTCATACATGTGCTTGTACAATAAAATGTACAGCAAGTGTAGTATGAGTACAAAAACAACACATACCCAGCATTTATCCAGTCTAACCTCAAAGAAGTAGTGACGAGAGGTCGACTCCTCACTTATTATAGGCTATAAATAAAATATCAATGATATAATTAAGCATGGATTACATAGAACGGCTGTAAGCTCAATATCATGAAGTAAGGAAACAATTCTTTTATTAATAAGAAATTTTCAAATTTATTTCACATCATTTAACAATTTATATCTCGGGCAAATGAAGCAATATTAATTATTATAAATTCCCAAGCAACTAATTCAATCATGCGCAAATCATGTCGAGGTTGTACAACCCGATCCAACATAAATATTTAAATTGTGCACTGCTGAGGGTCGAATGGCAAGAACCAACATATAAATATAAATTGTGCACTACCGAGGGTCGAACGCACGAACCATAAATGCATCTATTTAACCTGCCAAGGCGAATGGCCCGCTTCCATGAGAATAGTGAAAATTTACCCCACTCGCGGAATATAGTTGCGACTCGGTTGAACATATATTTTCTCAAGTTATTATAATATTTCTCAATTCTTTTTCAAAAAAATACGAAATTCAAATGAAAGCTTTTAAAATCTCAAATTCCTCCACTCCTACTCTTTTCAAGGCAATTAATAAGCAAACTCAATCTCGCTTCTTCTCAAGGCAAATAATAAACATAAATCGAATAATAATATCAACAAGGCATGGTATAAACGTAAAACTACCTGGACATAGGCATAACTAGTAGCTACATACGGACTCTCGTCACCTCGGTGTACATAGCTCTCACAAATAGAAGCATATATTAATTTAGTTCACCTATGGGGTTAATTCCCTCTTACAAGGTTAGAAAAGAGACTTACCTCACTCTGCAACCAAACTTAAGATTCCAATAAACCTTTGCTTCGTGAATTCGTGTCCGAAAGACACAAATCTAGTCATAAACAATTCAATATACTCAATACAAATAGTAGGATTTTATTCCATATGAATTTACGAATTTTCCGGATTAAAATCTGAAATTCATTAAAAAATTAATAGTGGGACTCGTGTCTCAAATCCCGAAAAAACTCACGAAATCCGAACTCACATTCCGATACGAGTTCAACCATACAAAAATTATCGAATTCTGACATTGGGTTGGCTTTCAAATCTTAAATTTTTGTTTTGGGAAGATTTTACAAAAATCCCAATTTCTTCCACCTAAATCCGAAATAATTGATTAATATGGACATGAATTTATGAAATATAATCACTTTCGGATATAGAACACTTACCCTAGTCGAAGTCGTGAAAATTCCCTTTGGAATCGCCCAAATCCATGACTCAAAACTAAAAAATGAGTAAAAATGGTTAACTCCCGTTTTTAAGCATTCTGCCTAGGCAAGTCGCATGTGTGAAATGCGACATTGCCTGATTTTCGGGCAAATATAAATTGCTATTAGCCTTCGACCAATCGACCATAACTTTCTGTACAAATGTCCAAATGATGAATGGTTTAACTTTCTGGAAACTAGAATCAAAGAAATACAACTTTCATGTTTTGATAATTTTTAGATTCTTTATAGATTGCGAGATATAAGCTTCCAAAGTCGGCTCCATGCATCCAAAATTTCTGGCGAACAGCTTCTGCAACAAAAAAATTCCAGAAGCTCCCTTTGTCCGAAATCCATTCCGTTATTCCGAAATCCACATGAGGCCCATGGGACCTTAATCAATTATACCAACATGTCCCAAAATACAATACAAACTTAGTTGAGGCTTCAAACCACGTCAAACAGCACCGAAATTACGAATCGCGCATCAAATCGAATTATGAGTTTTCAAATTTACCAACTTCTATCTTTTGCACCGAAACATATCAAATCAATCCGGAATGACTTCAAATTTTGCACATGAGTCATAAATGATATAATAGAGTTGTTCCAATTTTTAGAATCGGATTCCGACCCTGATATCAAAAAGTCAACTCTCGGTCAAGCTTTCGAAAAATCTTCTATTTTCCAACTTTCGCTAAAATGCGCCGAATTATCCTACGGACTTCCAAATCTAAATCCGAACATGTGCCTAAGTCCGAAACCACCATAAGAAGCTATTCCCAGACTTGGAAATCCAAACGGACATCGATAATATTGAAATGCATTTCAACCCAAATTTATGAAATTCTTTTAAAATGCCAACCTTCCACAATAGGTGCCGAAATGCTCCCGGGCCATCCAAAACCTGATTCGAACATACGCCCAAGTCCAAAATCATCATGCAATCCTGTTGGAACCTTCAAATCGCAATTCCGAGGTCGTTTACTCAAAATCAACCATTAGTAAGATTCTTCCAACTTAAAGCTTCCGAAATGAGAATTCTTTTTCCAAATCCACTCCGAACTTCCCGAATTTCAATTTCGACCATGCGTACAAGTCATAATACTTGAAGTGAAGGTGCTCATGTCCTCAAACCACCAAACGACACGTTAGAGCTCAAAACGACCGGTCGGGTCGTTACATTCTCTCCTACTTAAACATACGTTCGTCATCGAACGTGCTAAGAACAACTTTGGAGTTGTCTGCAATCATAGTTTAACACCTCGTGCACCTACCCATGCTACCACAACCCAATAGAGCACATTAGCTCGAGAAAATCTGAAGATTCTCCCTTTTAATTAATCAAGTTAGCCTTGGAGCCAAATTCCAACATCTGAAATTCTCTACCAGGTCTGTTCCCAACATACGAACACCGTATCAATCATTACACAAGGTACTAATACATGATTGTATACTCTTACCGAATTCTGTCACAACCCCAGTTCACCCTTCATGAACTGTCATGGCGGCACCTTGTCTCTACGACTAGGTAAGCCTAACAAATGCTGAACATAAACAAAACTTGCAAAAGAAATAATCAAAAGCCCAAAATAACCGAATGAAAACAATAGTTAAAATTCCGCTCGGCATATACAACACAACATTCTCAGAATCAAGTACACTATCCCAAAACCTGAAAACTCACGGAACCACAAGCCTTTAGATATCTACAATGTCTAACTCCAGAATATCTAACAAGGGAAAAAATACAGAAGGACAAATTTTAAAAGCTAGAATAGAAAAGGGACTCCTCGGTCTGCAGACGCGATAGATGTACCTCGAAGTCTCTAGAGCAGTCGCCTCGCCTCACGGGTGATAGGACTGAGTCGCAGTACCTGGATCTGCACATGAAAAACAAAACATGCGCAGAAGGGGCATGAGTACACCATAGCGGTACTCAATAAGTACGAAACCTAACCTCAGTCGGGTAGTGATGAGGAAGGTCAGGGCCCTACTGAGATTAAATAAAATATAAAGATCAACAGTATAGAAATGAAAAGATAAATAAGTGCAGCAGTAAAATAACACAGGATGTATAGGACAACAATAACTATACAGAAACAAGGTAAACACAGAAAAGAATTACAGCTCAACACCAATAATAACAATCGGGGATCTTCCAGGATACCGTCCTGTAGTCCCATATGCATATATCCGATGGATCTCCCGGGATCCTGTCCCGTAGTCTAACTCATAGTGCGCGGGGATCTACCGGAATGCCGTTCTGTAGTCCCAAATATAAATACCCAGTACTGGGGTAATCTACCAGGTGCATTCCCGTAGTTCTATATAAATGTGTAGGGGGATCTACTGGAATCTCACATCTGTAGTCCCAAAATAAACAGAGAAGGGGGAGCTACCAGAATTCCACATCCATAGTCCTAAAATAAACACACAACAGCAACAGGAATATACAGAAATGGCAAAATTCCATATTAAGGCAACAAGTGATTCTAGACTAGCATGCTGCACAGAATTCAGGTAAGTCGGGTTGAACAAATAAAGCAATTAAGTCACTTAGACATGCTTTCCTAAGCTTACAACAGGCTTAATGGTGCAAGTAATAGAAACAAGAAAGGAAACATACTAGTAATTACTTAAAGAAAACTGGATTTCCAACAATTAGAACAAGTTCACACTCGTCACCTCACGTACAAGGTATTTCAATTACCAAATATACCAATCATAAGGGGAAGTCCCCCGACACAAGTTTAGACAAGCCAGTTACCTCGAACCGACTCAATAATCAATCCGAAACCACACTCTTGCCATGAGTACTCAACTCCAAATGACCCAAATCTATTCAATTCAATTTCATAACGTAAATAACACTTCAAGTAACTGATTCTACAAAGAAATTCTAAGCTAATACACGAAATTAGGTAAAATGATCAAAACGTCCCTCGGGCCCACGTCTCAAAATCAGGTGAAATTTATATTTTCAAAATTCTCATACTCTCATGAGTTCATGCATACCAAAATTATCCAAATCTAAGGTCAAATTCCAACCAAAAGTCGAATTCTAGGTCTAAGAACTTTCTTCCAACTTTTCCCCAATTTTTCATCTTTAATCTGAAATTAAATGATGAAACCAACTATAGATTGATGGAATATGACTAGAAAGGGTTAAAGAATCATTACCCAATGATCTCCTCTTCAATTTCTTCTCAAAATCGCCTTTTCCCAAGCTCCAAACTGATTTTCCAACTTTTGAAACTAAACCCTCGAAATTTCATATTTCTGCCCAGCTATTTCCGCATATGCGATCTTAGGACTGCATCTGCGGTCCCACTTCTGCGAGGACTTCGTCGCATCTGCGACTTTCACTTAAAAGCCAATTTTTGCATCTGCGGTTACCCGTCCGCAGGTGCGGTACCGCTTCTGCGGTGAATTACCCGCACCTACGGAACCTGCTGGTCCTCCCCAAATTCGCATCAGCGCTTGCTCCGCAAACCGCAAGTGCGGTTATGACAGAAAACCAGCTGCTGCTGCAAACTTCTAACTCCAAAATCGTTCCGTCAACCATCCGAATTTATCTCGAGGCATTTGGGATCTCAACCAAAAGCACCAACAAGTCACAAACCACTACCCAAACTTGTACCAATCCTTAAAACACCTAAAACAACATTGAAACCTCGAATTAACCATGTATTTGAGCCTAAGAACTCCAAAATTCTTAAAACACACTTTCGATCAATAAGTCTATCAAGCCTCGTCCGAATGACCTGAAATTTTGCACACACGTCACATTCAACACTATGCAGCTACTCCAACTTCCGGAATTCCATTCCGACCCTTGGATCAAAATCTCACTATCGAACCGGAAACTTTAAAATTCGACATTTCGGCATTTCAAGCCTAAATTAGCTACGGACGTCCAAAACACAATCTGAACGCGCCCCTAAGCCCGAAATCACCCAACTGAGATAACGGAACCATCGAATTTCCATTCCGAGGCCGTCTTCACACTGTTCCGACTATGATCTACTTTCCAACACTTAAGCTCTCATTTAGAGACTAAGTGTCCCAAAACTCCCCAAAACTCAAAACCGAACATCCCGGAAAATCAAAATGGCAGAAATAAACTTGGTGAAAGCAGTTAATAGGGATCGGGGTGTTAATTCTTAAGACGACCGGTCGGGTCATCACATCCTCATACACTAAATATTGGTTCGTCCTCGAACGAGCATAGATACATACCTGAAGTAGTGAAAAGATGAGGGTATCGGCTACGTATATCCTACTCGGTCTCCCAGGTCGTCTCCTCAACCGGCTGGCCCCGACACTGAACCTTTACTGATGCAATGTTCTTTGACCTCAGCTTTGTAACCTTCCTGTCCAATATTGCCACTGGCTCCTTAACATAGGATAGATCCTTGTCCAACTGGATTGAACTGAAATTCAACACGTGCGACGGATCACCGTGATACCTCTAGAGCATTGAAACATAAAATACCAGATGATCTCCAACCAAGCTGGGAGGTAAGGAAAGCTCATAAGAAACCTCCCTAACATGCCTCAATATCTCAAAAGGGCCAATAAATCCTAGACTCAACTTTCCTTTCTTCCCGAACCTCATAACGCCCTTCATAGGCGAAACCCAAAGCAGAACCCGCTCTCCAACCATATAGGAAACATCACAAACCTTCCGGTCCACGTAACTCTTCTGTCTGGACTGGGCTGTACAGAGTCTATCCTAAATCACCTTAACCTTCTCCAAAACATCTTGAACCAGGTCTGTGCCCAACAATCTAGCCTCACCCAGCTCAAACCAACCCACCAGGGATCTACACCGTCTCCCATATAAAGCCTCATATGTTGCCATCTGAATGCTAAACTGATAGCTATTATTGTAAGTAAACTCTGTCAATGGCAAAAACGTATCCCAAGGTCCTCCAAACTCAATCACACACGCACGAAGCATATCCTCAAGAATCTAAATAGTGCACCCGGACTGTCCATCCATCTGCGGGTTAAATGTTGTACTCAACTCCACCCGAGTGCCCAACTCCTGTTGAACGGCTCTCCAGAACCGTGATGTGAACTGAGTACCTCTATCGAAGATGATGGAAACTGGAATACCATGCAGACAAATAATCTCCCGGATATAGATCTCCGCCAACCATTCTAAGGAATAAGTAGTACACACAGGAATAAAGTGAGGGGACTTGGTCAGCCGATCCACAATCACCCAAATAACACCGAACTTTCTCAAGGTCCGTGGGAGCCCAACTACAAATTCCATGGTGATTCCACTTCCACTTCGGAATCTCTATCTGCTGAAGCAACCCACCCGGTCTCTAGTGCTCACACTTCACCTGATGACAGTTGAGACATCGAGCTACGAATCCAACTATATATGTCTTCATCCGTCCCCACCAGTAGTGCTGCCTCAAATCCTGATACATCTTCGCGACACCTGGATGAATGGAATACCGCGAGCTATTGGCCTCCTCTAGAATAAATTCTCAAAGTCTATCAACATTGGGTACACAAATCCGACCTTGCATCCTCAATATCCCATCATCGCCAATAGTCACATCTCTGGCATCACCGTGCTGAACCTTGCCCTTGAGGACAAGCAAATGAGAGTCATCATACTGTCGCTCCCTGATACGATCAAATAAGGAAGACCAAGAAACCACACAAGCTAGAACTCGCCTGGGCTCCGAATGATCCAATCTCACAAACTAGCTGGCTAAGGCCTGAATATCCATCGACATAGGCCTCTCTGATGCTGGTAAATAAGCCAAACTCCCCAAACTCTCTGCCCGGTGACTCAAAGCATCGACCACCACATTGGCCTTGCCTGGGTAATACAAAATAGTGATGTCATAGTCCTTTAACAACTCTAACTACCTCCTCTGGCGCAAATTTAGATCCTTTTGCTTGAACATGTGCTGCAAGCTCCGATGGTCAATATAAATCTCACAGGGAACCCCATATAAATAGTGGCACCAAATCTTCAAGGCGTGAACAATGGCAGCTAACTCAAGGTGGTGAACATGGTAGTTCTTCTCATGTATCTTCAACTGTCTGGACGCGTAGGCAATCACCCTATCGTCCCGCATCAACATCGCTCTGAGGCCAATCCTTGAGGCATCACAATAGACCGTATAAGGCCCCAAACCTGTAGGCAATATCAAAACTGGGGCTGTAGTCAAAGCTGTCTTGAGCTTCTGATAGATCGACTCACACTCCTCTATCCATTGGAACGGAGCACCCTTCTAGGTAAGTCTGTTCATAGGGGTTACAATCGATGAAAACCCCTCAACAAAACGGCGGTAGTAACCTGCCGAGCCAAGGAAACTGCGGATCTCTATAGCTGAGGATGGTCTGGGCCAACTCTGCACGACCTCTATTTTCTTCGGATCCACCTGAATACCCTCAATCAATACCACGTGGCCTAAGAATGCCACTGAATCCAACCAAAACTCACATTTCGAGAACTTAGCATATAAATTCTTCTCTCTCAGAGTCTGAAGCGTAGTCCTCAGGTGCTGTTCATGATCTTTCTGACTCCGGGAATACACCAGAATATCAACAATAAAGACAATGACGAAATTGTCAAGATACGGACGGAACACACTGTGCATCAAATGCATATAGGCTGCTAGGGCATTGGTCAGCCCAAATGATATAACAAGGAACTCTTAGTGACCATACCAAGTCTTGGAAGGAGCCTTTGGGATATCTGGCTCCCGAATCTTCAACTGATGGTAACCTGAGCACAAATCAATCTTAGAAAACACCCGTGCACCCTGAAGCTGGTCAAACAGATCATCAATACTAGGCAAAGGATAAATGTTCTTAACTGTCACTTTGTTCAACTGGCAATAATCAATACACATACGCATAGAACCATCCTTTTTCTTCACAAACAAGACAAGAGCAACCCAAGGTGATACACTGGGCCGAATAAAACCCTTATCAAGTAATTCATGTAACTTATCCTTCAACTGTTTCAACTCAGAAGGAGCCATACGATACAGATGAATAGAAATGGGCTGAGTGCCCAGAAATAGATCAATGCCGAAATCAATATCTCTATCAGATGGCATGCCTGGAAGATCAGCCGGAAACACATCGCAAAAATCCTGTACAACTAGAATTGAATCAACTGAAGGGGTATCAATAGTGACATCTCTCACATAAGCTAAATATGCATCACACCCCTTCTCAACCATACGCTGAGCTTTAAGAAAAGAAATAACTCTACTGGGAGTGTGGTCTAAAGTATCCCTCCACTCATCACGCGGTACACTTGGCATAGCCAGCATCACTGTTTTGGTGTGACAATCAAGAATAGCATAATGGGGCTACAACTAGTCCATGCCCAAGATAATATCAAAATCTATCATGCTGAGCAACAATAAATCATCTCTGGCCTCAAAACCACTAAGAGCAATCAAACACGACCGATAAATGCGATCCACAATAAGAGGATCTCCCACAAGAGTAGAAGCATAAATAAGGGAACTCAAAGAATCCCGAGATACACCCAAATGCGGAGCAAAATAAGAAGACAGAGCTTGGATCGAATAGAATCGATGCATCTATGTGACAAACCAGTGTAATACCTGTAATGACAGAATCAGAGGTAACAGCCTTGGTACGGGCATAGTATCGGGACTGAACTCCCCCTCTAGGGTGACCTTTACCTCCCTGACCTCTACCTCTAGCTGGTTGAGAAGGTGGGGTAGCAACTGGAGTTGTAACCATAGCCTGAGAACTTTGCGGGGCACGTTGTGGCTAAGAAGTCTGTGGAGGTGCACCCCGCCAAGTCTGGGGCAATCCCTCACCATATGACGGGTGTCATCACCACTCAAAACAAGCTTTGGAAGGATGTGGTGGATGTGACTGGCTCAGGCCAGGTCTGCTAGACTAACCTTTGAAAGCACCCCGCGTAGGAGGCGCGCTAGATACCATAGGTGCATAATAAGGCTCCTGAGGTCTAGGAGGAGCTGGAATACCACTAGCTGCTGGAAGAGCTGAATGAACAGGGCGACTCATATAACCCCTACAATGACGACCTGCTGCTGGGGAATGGGCACCAGAAAACTGGCTCGACTCTCGAGACCTCTTGGCCTCCGTCTTCTCTCTCTCCCCCTAGAATGCATACCCTCAATCCTCCTAGCAATGCTCACCACCTGCTAAAAAAAATATCCATCTCCAACTCACAAGCCATGCTAGACTTGAAGCTGGGAATAAAGCCCTCAAAATCGGCGAACCCTCTCGCGAACGGTAGAAACCAAGGCTGGTGCATGCCTAGCCAAACTGGTGTAACAGATAGCATACTCTGAGACGGTCATAGAACCCTGGTGCAAATGCTCAAACTCGGCGCACCATGCGTCCCTGAGGCTCTGAGGAACATACTCTCTCAGGAACAAATCTGAAAACTTAGTCCAAGTCAGTGAAGCAGCCTCATCCGAACTGTCTAACTCATAGGTGTGCCACCACTTATAAGCGGCTCCTCGAAGCTGGAAAATAGTGAAGGAAACCCCGCTCGATCCTAATATACCCATGGTATAGAGAATTCGGTAACTCTCATCCAGAAATCCCAGAGCATCCTCCGATGCTAGACCGCTGAATACAGGAGGCTTGTACCTCTTGAACCTCTCAAGCCTCATCTGCTCCTCCTTGGAAGTCGTTACCCTGTCCTCGAGCTAAACTGGCACTACAGGCGATACATGAATAATGTCACGGACCTACTCAACATGCACTCGCTGCTCAGGAGTGCGGGCGGCAGGAGTCTGTGCTCCTCCCCTGGCCTGAGATGTAGCTGCAGCAAGGGGAACCAACCCTACCTGAGCCAGAGTGGTGTCGATGCTCATGAACTGTGCCAGAGTCTCCTAAAGAGCTGGAGTAGTAGTAGCAGTAGGCGTGTCAGGTGCTTGGACTCCGGCTGGAACTACTGGGGGTACCTCAACGGCAGCTCGCGCAGGTGCTCTGGCTACACCACGTGCGCGTCCTCGGCCTCTACCCCGGCCTCGGCCTTGGACGGCTGTAGTAGGGGGCGCAGGTTCCTGATCATCTCGGGTAGCATGTGTCCTCACCATCTGTGAGATAATAGAAGACAGAAGTTTAGAATTGTGATGTCAAAATATTGCACGACAAGGAAATCAAATAAAGTCAAATTTTTTCCTAACAATTACATAGCTTCTCGTAGATAAGTACAGACGTCTCCATACCGATCTGCGAGACTCTAATAAACCAGCTTTTGATCCATGACTCCTATGAATCTAGAGCTCTGATACCAACTTGTCACGACCCCAGTTCGCCCTCCATGAACTGTTGCGACGACACCTATTCTCTATGACTAGGTAAGCCTAACAAATGCGGAACATAAACGAAACTTGAGGAAGAAATAATCAAAAGCCCAAAATAACCGAATGAAAACAATAGTTAAAATGCCAATCGGTATATACAACACAACATTCTCAGAATCAAGTACACTATCCCAAAACCCAGAAACTCACGGAACCACATGCCTTTGGATATCTACAATGTCTAACTCCAAAATATCTAACAAGGGAAAGAAATACAAAAGGGAAATTTTTTAAAAGCTAGAATAGAAAGGGACTCCTCGGTCTGCTAATGCGGCAGATGTACCTCGAAGTCTCTAGAGCAGTCACCTCGCCTTATGAGTGATAGGAGTGAGTCGCAGTACTTGGATCTGCACATGAAAAACATGCGCAGAAGGGGCATGAGTACACCACAACGGTACTCAGTAAGTGCCAAGCCTAACCTTGGTCGGGTAGTGACGAGGAAGGTTAGGGCCCTACTGAGATTAAATAAAATATAAAGATCAACAGTATAAAACAGAATAGTATAAATAAGTGCTGCAGTAAAATAACAGGATGTACAAGACAACAATAACTATATAGAAACAAGGTAAACATGGAAAAAAATTACAGCTCAGCACCAATAATAACAATCGGGGATCTTCCAGGATACTGTCCTGTAGTCCCATATTCACATATCTAATGGATCTCCCGGGATCCTATTTGGTAGTCTAACTCATAGTGCACGGGGATCTACCAGAATGTCATTCCGTAGTCCCAAATATAAATACCCAGTACTGGGGGAATCTACCAGGTGTATTTCCGTATTTCCATATAACTGTGTAGGGGGATCTACCGGAATCCCACATCCGTAGTCCCAAAATAAATAGACAAGGGGGAGCTACCGGGATCCCACATCTATAGTCCCAAACAAAAACACAGCAGCAATAGGAAAATATACAGAATTGACAAAATTTCATATTAAGGCAACAAGTGTTCTAGTCTAGCATGCTGCAGAATTCAGGTAAGACGGGCTGAACAAATAAAGAAATTAAGTCACTTAGACATGCTTTCCTAAGCTAACAACAGGCTTAATAATGCAAGTAATAGAAACAGGAAAGGAAACATACTAGTAATTACTTAAAGAAAACCAGATTTCCAACAATTAGAACAAGTACGCACTCCTCACCTCACGTACAAGGTATTTCAATTACCAAATATATCAATCCTAAGGGGAAGGTCCCCCCCCCCCACGGTTAGACAAGCCACTTACCTCGAACCGATTCAATAATCAATCTGAAACCACGCTCTTGCCACGAGTACTTGACTCTAAATGGCCCAAATCTATTCAATTCAATTTCATAACGTAAATAACACTTCAAGTAACTGATTCTACAAAGAAAGTCTAAACTAATACGCAAAATTATGTAAAATGACCAAAACGCCCCTCGAGCCCACATCTCGAAATCAGGTAAAATTTATATTTTCAAAATCCTCATACTCTCACGAGTCATGCATACCAAAATTATCCAAATCTAAGGTCAAATTCTCAACCAAAAGTCGAATTCTAGGTCTAAGAACTTTCTTCCAACTTTTTCCCAATTTTTCATTTCCAATCAGAAATTAAATTATGAAACCAACTATAGATTGATAGAATATGACTAGAAAGAGTTAAAGAATCATTACCCAATGATCTCCTCTTCAATTTCTTCTCAAAATCGCCTTCTCCCGAGCTCCGAATCGATTTTCCAACTTTTGAAACTAAACCTTCAAAATTTTATATTTCTGCCCAGCTGTTTCTGCAGATGCGGTCCTCTGCGGTCCCGCTTCTACGAGGACTTTGTCGCATCTGCTACTTTCACTTAAAGGACAATTTTCATATCTGCGGTTACCAGTCCGCAGGTGCGGTACCGCTTCTGCGGTGAATTACCCGCATCTGCGAAACCAGCTGGTCCTCCCCAAATTCGCATCTGTGCTTGCTCCGCCGCTTTTGCGGCTCCGCACCTGCGGGACCCAAACCGCAGGTGCGGTTATGCGAGAAAACCAGCTACTACTGCAAACTTCCAACTCCAAAATCCTTCTGTCAACCATCCGAATTCATCTCGAGGCCTTCGGGACCTCAACCAAAAGCACCAACAAGTCATAAACCACTACCCAAACTTGTACCAATCCTTAAAACACCTTAAACAACATCGAAGCCTCGAATTAACCATGGATTTGAGCCTAAGAAGTCCAAAATTCTCAAAATATGCTTTCAATCAAAAAGTCTATTTAGCCTCGTCCGAATGACCTGAAATTTTGCACACACGTCACATTCAACACTACGGAGCTACTCCAACTTCCGGAATTCCATTCCAGCCCTTGGATCAAACTCTCACTATCGAACCTGAAACTTTAAAATTCGACCTTTTGGCATTTTAAGCCTAAATTAGCTACGAACTTCCAAAACACAATCCGAACACACCCCTAAGCCCGAAATCACCCAACCGAGATAACGGAACCATCGAATTTGCAATCCGAGGTCGTCTTCACACTGTTCCGACTACGATCAACTTTCTAACACTTAAGCTCTCATTTAGGGACTAAGTGTCCTAAAACTCTCCGAAATTCAAAACCGAACATCCCGACAAATCAAAATAGCAGAAATAAACTTGGGGAAAGCAGTTAATAGGGATCAAGGCGTTAATTCTTAAGACGATCAGCCGGGTCATCACAAATTCACACCATGCACCGCGTTATTCACATGACCATAATAACATCCTCTGATAATAGTAGTCAAAATTCCACAAATCTGATGCCCACAACACACCATATAAAGCATATAAGTTCCGTTTCAACTCCCGCATTACTTTCACGACAGAAGAGATGTGTAGAAACTCATAACCACTTGCTAAATCGGAATTCATGGAGTCTCTCCTCACGACGAGAACCATTACCTCATTCTGGATTGAATATCAATATTTACTCTTTAATGTGCCTCATATAAATCTGATAGCACTGATCCTAGGTCCAATAATCTCATCTCACCTAGTACAAGCTGCTCAGGCAATAAGCCACCTCAGACACTGGCAAAAGTCTCATATGACGCCACAATGTGCCAACCAGTTACAAACTCGAATGTGATACATAAGGAAACAAACTCTGGAAAGAATTTCTCAACCCACGTAACTAGTTTAACCACCCGAAAGGATGTTATGAACCTTCCTCAGTGTTACTTTGTATGAGTCCACCATACTATAGAGAACCTAGTCCTCTATGAGTTTCCACTAAAAATACTAATGAACCGAACTGTATAGAGATCTGGTCCTATATCAGTTCCCTCAGTGCTAACTACTGAACTAGTATGTAAATGAGACAGATGATTTTTACGTGGAAAATCCCAACTCAAGGGGACAAAAACAACGACCTACACCTGTAGGCTTTCAACTTCACTAACTTGTAAACACCTATTACAAGCCACTTTGTAAAGACTCCATTACAAAGAATTCAACTCAACTAACTTGTGGTACTCTCACCACAAGCCACATTGTCACTCTCTAGTTACAAAGACATTAACTAACTTGTGATACTCTTATCACAAGCTACTTCGTCACTCTCTAGTTACAAAGACTTTAACTTATGACTAAACCCAGTCACAACATAAACTCAGAGAGTTTACAGATATTTGGTTTACTAAAACATAGCTTCTAAGAAAGCAAGATAGGAGTTCCAAATGAAGAACAAATAACAAAGACTCAACAAACCTAAGGACTTAAGATATCTTCAATCTTTGGATCTGGTCCTTGAGGTTGAAACAACTTTGTTCTTGAGAGAGGTGATTCTAGCACTTGAAAGAATATCACTAAAAATGCTTAAGTCGTTGTCTTGTGCCTTGCACCAGGTTGTTATACTACAAAAGACATTACCATGGTGATGTCAATTCACAATGGTAGTGTCAAATCTTGGTTAATACATGCCTCTTCCCAATGGGAAGTGACTGTTGCACTGTCGCATGTAAAGGTGCAGGCAGTCACTTTTTGCACTTGCTTTCTAGCTGTATAGTTGACTTATACTTTTGTCAGGGGAACACCAAGGGATCAGGTCCCTAATCTGGTTCTTGTGAATCTGAAGGCAAACTGCCCAAATTATCTTGAGTTGATTAACTTGAATGATTGTACTAGGCATGCTTCAGTTCCTTTATCTGGTTCAACAACCACATATGTTTCTCCTGAATGATTGTACAAGGCATGCTTCAGGTCCTTTATTTGGTTCTATACAGAAAGTTTGTTAGATCATTAAAACATAGCTTAAAAGACCTTAAGCCCATCAATTTCCCCCTTTTTTATGATGACTAACTTTTAACATTGATGACTATTTAAATTAACCAGATAAGGTACCAACAACCGTATATGTTCCCCCTGACTCTATGCTTCCCTATTAATTACTTGCTACAATTTCAGTTTAATCGATTCTTCCCCCTTTTAGCATCAACAAAAAGACATAGTATGATAAAACGGCATAAAGAAGTCTAAAAAAGCTAACTCATGCCGCATATGTGCACACAACATGATAGAAAAGAGAAGTAAAAAGGAAAACAAGCATTGTAGAAGCAAAAGAAGAGTTGTTTCATTGATAAGAAATTAGACTGTTTCAATAGGAGCAACAACGGTGAAATCCAACATGCCATCACAAAAAAACAAACAAATAGAAAACAACAGCCACAAAACATCAGAGCAAAAGATAACTGGCCACTGAGAGGATCCTAGGGGGCATTAGAAGAGGGAGGCTTGGAAGAGGAGGCAACAATAGTTTTGAGAACCAGGTCCATGCGGGCATTTGCAGATAGCTGTTAGTCAAGCAGTTTCTCCCGCGGGTTATCCACTTGTTGCCTATGTTTAGAACTAGTCTCATACCTGCCATATCCGAGATTGCCGAGTCAAACGTGCGACCTCACAAGACTTTTCTAAGTTCTCAAATTCTCCTGCCTAAGGCCACTGTCATTTGGAATGATCTTCATTGAACCAGGTCCTCCCACAGATTCCCACTTTTGTTCTCTAGACATTTCAACAAACTTCCCATTCCTGCTTGCAACCTCCACAATGTCACCTTCAAACAAATCTTTCTCAACCACAAACTTTTGGACTTTTGTAGATCTTTTCACTAAGGAACTAGGTTCCTTCACAGCATCTTTATCAACCTCAACAACTGGAATGTGTTTATCAGCCACAACGTCCCCCAATATTAACAACCTCTTCTTCTTTTTCTTAATACTCTGCTTACTCTTCTGCAAGGCAGACTCAAAAGCCTCTTTCTTCTGCAACCTCCTGGTTTGTTTCAGCTGAAAGAGAATCAGGTTCTTCAACAGGTTTTTCTGTGGCAGTGTCATGAACCGAAGACTCAAAAAGGACTAGAGTCCGTTCATACCCTAAGAATAGAGTTTCTTCCCCCTAAGATTCAGGCAGAGGGGAGACTCCTTCATTCATAAGACCCTTAGCAGCGATAGCCATGATATTTAGTGCCGCTTCTTTTTTTGGTGACTCTGTGGGAGCCACTGAGCCTAGAACGGAGGAGTTCAAGTACTGATCGGGATCTTCCTCAGAGACCTTTGATGTCTAAGGAGTAACACTTTTGGTTTGTTTAGAAAAAGGAGAAGTAGTAGGGTTTGCAACACATAGAAGTAAGACAGGGTTTGACGGAGAAGTAGAGGTGACTGGAGATGAAGAGGAAACCGGTATGGGTACAGTAGTATCAGGGATAGTGAAGAAGTGGGTTTCTGGTGGTAGTGTTAAGGGATGTAGATTGCTCGTTGACCATGGTGAGAGAAGTGGTAGAGAGTTCTGAAGGAAAAATTAAAGAGATGCAAATGGAGATAATTGTTTATAACTATTGGGAGTGTGAAGGTTTTATGGAAGAAACAACTAATGGTGAGAGGGGAGAGGAACGAGTTCTGAAGAGTTTTGAAACGACGGTAGGTTTTTAGGAATACATAACGTGCAGAGTAAGTGAAAGGATTTGAGAGACAAGACGTGTTATGTAGACTCTGAAAAGTCGGATGATGTGGCAGTTGAATTAATTTTGCTATCCTTTGAATAAGCATGTGATTAACACATTACTACTAACCTATGGTACAGGAACCAGGTTCCTGACCTATTTTTGTAAAAAGGTTTTGCATCTCTCCTCCGAAGATCAACATTGTACCTTTAGCTTCTATGATCATCATGCGTGTTTACCTGCAACGGTATAGATGTGAGTTAGGCTTGGTCAGAAACACTTTAGCCAATTTACCTTAATGTGACTATCATAGTCATGTCAGCATAACCAGGTTCTCAATTAGGTTTAAGTAACCCCAGTGCCATCCTGTTTCTCAAAGTGTTCCCTTCTCAAAGCTTTGGTGAAGATATGTGCAATTTGATCTTCTGTGCAACAAAATCTCATACAAGTAAGATCCTTTTCCACATTGTCCCTGAGAAAATGGTGTCTGACATCAATGTGCTTAGTTCTCTTATGTTGAACCGGGTTCTTTGCCATGTTGAGAGCACTGGTGTTGTCATATAGAAGCGGTACACAATGAATGTATACACCAAAGTCTTCCAATTGATGCTTGATCCATAGTGAATGAGCACAGCACGAGACAGTTGCAACATATTCTACTTCAGCTGTTGAGAGAGCTACTGAGTTTTGTTTCCTTGTACCCCATGAGATAAAACATGATCCAAGGAAACGATCCATTCCAAATGTGCTTTTCCTATACACCAAATAGCCTGCATAATCAACGTCAACATAACCAATAAGGTTGAAATTGTCACCTGAAGGATAGTACAGAACCAGGTTTTGTGTGACCTTAAGATATCTTAGAGTTCTCTTAACAGCCTTCAAATTAGATTTCATAGGATTTTATTGGAACCTTGCACATAATCCCACAGTAAATACAATGTTTGGCCTACTGGCAGTAAGGTAGAGTAGAGATCCAATGATTCCCCTATACATTGGTTGATTCATAAGTTATCTAGAATCATCCATGTCCAGCTTAGTAGCAGTAGCAATAGGGGTATCAGTCACCTTTAATGCTTCCATATCAAAGCTTTTCAAGAGTTCTTTGATGTATTTATGCTAACTGATACATGTTCCCTTTATGGACTGCTTCACTTGAAGACCTAGGAAGATAGTCAGTTCCCCCATCATACTCATTTCAAACTCACTTCCCATGAGTTTAGCAAATTCTTCACATAATGAGCCAGATGTAGCTCCAAATATGATGTCATCCACATAAATCTGAACAATAAGCAGGTTCCTTCCCTATTTCTTCAAAGGCAATGTATTGTAAACTTTTTCCTCAAGTGAAGCCATTTTCAAAGAGAAACTTGGATAGTCTCTCGTACCAGGCTCAAGAGGCTTGCTTCAATCCGTATAGTGCCTTATCCAATTTGAATACATGTTCAGTATGTACATGACTTACAAAACCTGGAGGTAGTTTGATATATACTTCTTCCTTGAGAAACCCATTCAGGAAGGCACTCTTCACATCCATTTATAATATGGTAAATTCCATATGTGAATCAAAGGTAATAAGGATCCTAGTAGCTTCAATGCGAGCTACTGGGTCAAAAGTCTCATCATAATCGATCCTTTCCTCCTGATTGTATCCTTGGACAGCAAGCCTTGCTTTGTTCCTTGTAGTATTTCCATGTTCATCCAGCTTATTCCTGAATACCCACTTGGTCCCTATGATGGTTCTATCTGAGGGTCTAGGTACCAGGTGTCATACCTTGTTTCTTTCAAATTGATGTAGTTCCTCTTGCATTGCAATGGATTTCCCAGCACTTCTTGTTATGTTACTTGTGGAGTGCCTTGCAGTGCATCTCTAACTCTTTCTTCAGCTTCAGTGGAAGTAATTGAAGTACTAGGTTCCTCTTGAGAAGTGGAATAGGATGTTGCATTGTCTTCACCTGTCTTCTTCAACTGACTCATCATATCAGCCTTCCCGTTTGAAACATCAGATATTTTCCAGGGACCAAAAGTGGTTCATTATCTTGATCATCACTGTTTCCTCCTTTGTTAGAGGAGGGTGTCTCGTTGAATAGCACATGAACACTTCTTTCCACACAGTGTGCCCTTTTATTGTAGACTTTGTGGGCTTTGCTTTGAGGGGAGTATCCCAGAAGGATTCCTTCATTTCTTTTTGCAACAAACTTCCCAAGATGGTCCTTTCCATTGTTGAGAACATAACATTTGTATCCAAAGGTTCTCAAATGAGTTATCTTTGGTTTTCTTCCATTGAGTAGCTCATATGGGGTTTGTTTAGGAGGGACTTCTTGACAAAGGCCACAAATACCTCGAAAGTCTCATCCTTTGTTCTAAGAAATAGTGTCCATGTGAATCTTGAATTTGGAAGACCACGAACCAGGTCTTTCTGAATCAATTTATTCAGAAGTGAGAAGCTTGCATGCCCCAATCTTCTATGCCAAGTTCTGTGTCATCATCAACTAACTTCAAGCATCTCATATCACCGGCTTGTAGAGATTCAAAGTCAGCAATGTAGATGTTCTTGTATCTTTTGGCTACTAAGACCACTTCGCCAGTTACTGGATTAGTAACTGTGCACAGTTTTGATAAGAACTCTACTTTGTTCCCTTTATCACATATTTGAGAAACGCTCAAGAGACTGTACTTCAGGCCATCTACATAGTACGCGTTCTCAATTTAGTGTCAAGCGACTTTCTAACTTTTCCAACACCAAGAATGTACCCCTTTTTTTCAAAGGATACATTCCTTTCCTATAGGGCTTTCGTAAGAGAAAATCCATGGTGCTTGCAGTCATGTGCTTTGAGCATCCACTGTCCATGGTCCATTGTAGTTCGCTTCCTCTCACTATTCCCTGCACATGTAAATTATGATTTAGATTTAGGAACCCAAACTAGTTTGGGTCCCTTGTAATGAGAAAGGGATGAATAAGAGATTTTCTAGTCCATGCAGGTAGCATTCATTTTTTGCGAGTGGTACCTGGTCCCTCTTTAGTAGTCACTTTTTCAGCAAACACTTTATTTTTCTGTACAGATTGAACCCTAGCCTGGAAATTTTCTTTGAAGTGCCCATTGTTCCCACAGTGGGTACAAAGCCAGTTATCAGGAACTATGACGTACTTGATGTGAGGGTTGTAAGGAGTTTTCTCCTTTTGGAACCCGATTCCCAGCCTGTTTCCACTAGTGTTTAAGTACATGGTAGTGACAACATCTGAGGACCAGGTCCACTTGAGAGATTTATCAAGATCAATTTTTACTTTCTTCAATTCAGCTTAAAGCTGCCTATTTTTCTCGAGTTCACCACATAGACTAGTTCTCACATCATTTAATTCTTTTTCAAGTTTGATGTGTGTCTCACTAGCTACTCCCTTCCTTTTTCAATACTTACATGCATATGTTCAGATTTGAGTCCCTGAATGGTTTCCTCTAGATCTGTGATAACCACCAAAAAGTCATCCATTGCTTGCTCAGTATCAGGAATTTTCTCTTCTAGGGCATTCTTTTCTTTGCTTAGGTTTTCTATGGTTTTCTTCAAATCAACAACCACTACCATCAAGTCATCTCTCTCATTTTCTACACTATTTATTTTTTCAGTTAGAGCTTTCTTTTCTTTTTCAAGATTAGCTATGGTCTCATTTAAATCCGCCACACAGACTACCAGATCATCTCTAGATTGTTTAGCATCTCCTAGCTTTATGGTCAGGACATCCTTATCATTAATAAGACTATAATATACATCAATTAGAAAATTTGCTAATGACATCAATTTCTTAGAAGAGTAGGACTTCAGATTTCTCTTAACATCCCTGAAACTTACCTCATCATTATCATCCTCTTCATCATCATCAGACTGAGCCATTAATGCAAATAGTGAATCATATTCCTTTACTTCATGTTCCACTGCCATCATGTAACTCTTTTCTACATCTAGTTCCCCTTCTGATTCACTGGAGGAGTCTCCCCAAGCAGCAAGAGCTTGCTTCACAACATTGTCAGCTGCACTTTTTTGGCTAAATCGTTTATCATGAACCGGGTTCCTTTTTGGTGCTTTGTTAGAGTTTTGTTTGTAATGCTCCTATTTCAGAAGTGGGCAGTCTTTGATGAAATGCCCTGGCTATCTGCACTTGTGACAGAGATCATAGTTTCTTGGTTTGCTTGTACTACCTCTCTTAGGTATACCACCATTTCTTCGAACCATCTTTTGAAATCTTTTAGTAAGATAGTCCATATCACTATCTTCTTCACTTGAGTCATTGTTTTCTGCCTTGAGCACCAGGTTCTTCTCCTTCTTTGGCTCTCTTCTTTCACTGTCTCTCTGTCTTTTCATCTCGTATGTCTTCAGATTTCCAATCAACTCATCCATGGTTAGAGTTTGTAAATCTTTAGCTTTGGTGATAACATTCACCTTACTCTCCTAAGAGTCAAGTCGAACACTGAGAACTTTCCTTAAAAGTTTGTTTTTGGGAATAACTTCTCCATGTAAATGAAGTTCATTTATGATAGATGTGAATCTAGTGTGCATATCTTATATAGACTCATCATCCTTCATCCTGAAGAGCTTATACTCGGTGGTGAGCATGTCAATCTTGGACTAATTAACCTAAGTAGTTCCTTCATATGCCGTTTGCAATACTTCCCATATTTCCTTAGCAGAATCACATGCTGAGATTCTATTGTACTCATCAGGTCCTATACTACATACCAAGATTTTCTTGGCACGAAAGTTCTTTTCTATAGCTTTTCTGTTAATATCACTGTATTCTTTTCTGTTTTTCAGCACCATTGGTCCAGTTTCTCCAAGCTTCTTCATAGGAATATGTGGACCATCACAAATGACGTCCCATAGCTCTGAATCTTCTGCCATTATGAAATCATGCATACGAGTCTTCCACCAGCCGTAATACTGACCATTGAATCTAGGGGGTCTGTAGGTTGATTGTCCTTCCTCAAAGTTAGGTAGAGCAGCCATTAAGATCCTTTCTAGGTGTTTACCTTTTATAAAGAACTTGCTCTGATACAAATTGTTAGTTTGTATGAGTCCACCACACTATAGAGTACCTGGTCTTCTATGAGTTTCCACTGAAAATACTAATGAACCAAACTGTATAGAGATTTGGTCTATTAGTTCCCTCAGTGCTAACTACTGAACCAGTATGTAAATGAGACACATAATTTTTACGTGGAAAATCCCAACTCAAGGGGACAAAAACCACGACCTACACATGTAGGCTTTTAACTTCACTAACTTGTAAACAACTATTACAAGCCACTTTGTAAAGACTCCATTACAAAGAATTCAACCCAACTAACTTGTGGTAGTCTCACCACAAGCCACTTTGTCACTCTCTAGTTACAAAGACTTTAACTAACTTTGATACTCTTATCACAAGCCACTTTGTCACTCTCTAATTACAAAGACTTTAACTTATGACTAAACCTAATCACAACATAAACTCAGAGAGTTTACGGATTTTTGGTTTCCTAAAACATAACTTCTAAGAAAGCAAGATAAGAGTTACAAATGAAGAACAAATAACAAAGACTCAACAAACCTAAGGACTTAAGATATCTTCAATCTTTGGATCTGGTCCTTGAGGCTGCAACAACTTTGTTGAGAGAGGTGATTTTAGCACTTGAAACAATATCACTAAAAATGCTCAAGTCATTATCTTGTGCCTTGCACCAGGTTGTTATACTACAAAAAACATCACCATGGTGATGTCAATTCACAATGGTACTATCAAATCTTGGTTAGTACATGCCTCTTCCCAATAGGAAGTGACTGTTGCACCATCTGCTGCACTGTCGCGTGTACAATTGCAGGCAGTCACTTTTTGCAGTTGTTTTTCAGTTGTATAGTTGACTTATACTTCTGTTAGGGGAACACCAAGGGATCAGGTCCCTAATCTGGTTCTTGTGAATTTCAAGGCACATTGCCCAGATTATATTTAGTTGATTAACTTGAATGATTGTACCAGGCATGCTTCAGGTCCTTTATCTGGTTCAGCAACCACATATGTTTCCCCTGAATGATTTTACCAGGCATGCTTCAGGTCTTTTATCTGGTTCTATATAGAAAGTTTGTTAGATCATCAAAACATAGCTTAAAAGACCTTAAGCCCATCACTCAGAAAATGAGAAGCAAAACATACAAGAATAGATATGGGAAACTGTACTCAACATCACATTGTTGCGGTATGCAACCCGATCCAAACAACATACCTGTGGCGGTGTGCCACCCGATCCACACATAATAATCTATAAGGAAATACTTATCGAGCTAAAATGCTCATACCTGCAAAATACCCAAATATCAACCACAAGCATGCGAAGTGCATAATCCAAATCCTAGGGATATGGATAGCGCCATAAGCTACGAAACTCAAGCCCAACTAAGGTGCAATAAATGACCTGCATCTCGAGAGCCATCCTGCTCATATATCACCATAAACTACACGGAATATCGATACAAGTTTGAGTAATTAAACCACCTCACAACCCACACGACACAATAGAGTATTACATGAAAGAGATGACGATAGAAGTAACATCCAAGGCCCGAAGACTCCTTCATAAACAATGCTATGCTGAAATGAACACATCCGGCATGATATAGAGCCCACATTCACATTTAGGTCCATCCACGGACCTCAAGCCGATTCTGACAATACCGCACTAGGCTAATAACGTTTCAAGGATCCACGTTAACCTTTTTTCCCGTGACACACAAAAACAACCGTCAAATCCAGAACAAAAAAAAAACCCCTTTCACAACCAAATGAATAGAATGCCTTCCAGGCCTAAACTCTCACATTAGCGGTAGTACCACAATCTCCCTACTTGGTTTCAATCTTCAATAAATCAAGTGACTACATGTCACACTTATACAATCTTCCTGTGGGATACGCTCCCATGACCTTCCGCACTAGGTAACAAGTCTGCAGATCCATACCACCGGCCACACTAATGATTTAAAGCAAATCTAAGACCCACAAATCCGTACACAAGGCCTCTTACACATGACACCGATCTCAACGACTCTAAAGACAATACTAGCTTACTCTAACCATCTGAATTCTTTCCTGCTCATCCGAGCTTGTGACTTCTTGTCAACACCGAACCGCAACCTTGATCCTGAACTTCAAATTCCCATGCTACTCACTGTACCCAATTATGCCAATATGCAAAAGTACGAGAATTTCATCATAACTCTTCAACCACTAATAGGGTACACACTTCATCATATAGAAACCCTTCACTTAACTCATTTCATGAGAACCATTTCAACACATGGTTGAATCCCCATAACCATAGAAAACACAATTCTCCAATAGTGACCTAAACCACCCTAACTCTTCCGAGATGCATCTATACATAACCAGCCAAAATACTCGAATGCCTACAAATAAAATCAATTACGGCGGCTGTCAATCTTCGTACGCACCGCCATAAATCACATGCATGACTTAAAACGCTGAAGGAACTGATCACTGCCACCATCATGCCAATTCAACCATTGCTAACTGATCTGACTTCTTCTAAATTACTCCGGACTTGCCTTAGGAATAATAATAGCTCCATTCTAAACATAACAAACCCAAATCTACACTTATCCTGAGTGACCTTATTTCACGAGACCATGTTGTCTAAAAACCCATGAACCATCTCATACCCTTCTTGTGCGCATATTTGCATCTCCAACTAGTATACCCATTCTGACAATTTTTCTATGAATCTGGAGCTATTTTCTCCCATTCCTCCAATACTATACCACAGACCAAGATAACATAGAATACTACAAGCCCCTTCCATAATCCACTGCAAAAGCTCGATACTTAACCATACCACAGACTCGAAATCCTCATGCACCACACTTTAACTTTTGGGTTCACTAGCACAGTTTTTGAGAGTCACCCACTCTGACTTGTTTCCAAATATGATTAATTCCCAGGCTCTGCTAGCACATGAACACCCTCTCAAAGAAATACCTAGCTGAATCACTTTCCTTTTAGAATCGCCTCTACATGAAGCATAAATCCTGAGTCTTCCCAAAGCCAGAACATGAATGGATAAAGCTAATTATAGCATACATTCCTCAAATCATTTGCTCAAATCACCATTGATGTTTTCTTTCCTTAATCGTAATAACCCACCAATACACTGATAACCAGAAACCTCACAAATAGATAACCAAGCAATCCAATCGTAGGTGGTGGGCCTCTCCCACTTAGCTCGAAGCTACCATTTCTTAACTCAGGAACCCACCAAGGTTCGTTCTTCCTCTCTAATATGACCTCGCGCTATTGGGCCGCCAAATTCCTCGAAACCTTCCAACGATGTTGCACCGAGCACAATTACTATGAAACCAAAAACCATCCCGGGTCTATTCCCATTCACCAGTTGTACAAACTTGTTCACTCCCCATTGACATCAACTAAAGCTGCAATGATGCATTCGAATCCAAATTCATATTGTATCCGTCTTCATATCAAGCAACTCCTTTCCGTCGTATCCAACCCTCCGCATAGCAACAAATATGCCAAATTAAGCCTGTAGACCTAGTCACTGTCCACCATGAATCCCAAATCACTCTAAACCTTTCTCAAGGCGTGTAGCTATCCTATCACAGAACCCACATGCTACTCAGCCACTCTTCCACTTTGATCAAACTCACTCCTTTAAGAAACTACTCGACTCCTACTTCTCACACTTGGCCTTCTAGAAGTTTAACCACCACAAGACACCTCCCACATGTCCTTCCTCATCCTTCGTTGCCCAGTTGTTGCCTTAAATCAAAATCTATCTCTGTAGCACTTGAACCAATAGATTGCTACAAACTTTAGACCTTCCCGAAGACCATCTTTCTCGAGCAGTCAACATTAGAAATATCCATTTGATTCTGAAATTGTTACACTCTGTTATCTCTAACACCCACTTCTCCGGCAACATTTCACGATACCCTATCCCAAAAGCAAATTGATGAAGACATAACACTAGCAAACTTAATATATTCAAACAAGGACAACGACACCTTAATATAAATGAGAATTTCACCACGCTCGAAAATACCAAGTCTCATTACTCCATCCACCCAAACCTGAACATTTACAGCCTGACTGCCACGATCCATAAGTAAGCACCCTACCGTTGCACCAACACTGTGCGATATCAACGGACGATCATCATAACAATCGGTGCCCAACTTCAACACCATATGAATTACTAATACTAAGCTGAAACGACAGAACAACCTTTCGCAAGGCGACGACAATAGCATGATCAATTATGCAGGGAGAAACATCCTGCACCACATCTGTAGTACCATTATGATTCCTCAGTTTCCAATTGATAGCAAGCACTTCATGTCACACCTCTTTTTCACTACCCCCGAGAGGGTATAAGGGAGTTTTTCCAATTTAAGTGACGATCGAAACGAGATTATTTTATTAAAATCAGAGTCGCCACTTGGGATAATTTATGGTGTCCCAAGTCAACGGTTTAAAATCCCGAATCGAGGAAGGATTGACTCTGTATTACAATCCGCGAATCAGAAATCCGAGTAAGGAATTTTGTTAACCCGGGAGAAGGTGTTAGGCATTCCCGAGTTCCGTGGTTCTAGCACGGTCGCTCAACTGTTATTATTGGCATTATTTTCTGATTTTAAAACATTTTGAACCTATGTGCAATTTTAACTTTTTAACCGCTTTTATTTAATTAATTAAAGGAAGATTGTAACGTCATTTAAAATATGTTTCAAACCATGTCACATAAATGCACTTGCAGTCCGCAACACATTTTATCTAACGTTGAAATTTGGATTTGGGTCACATAAATGCGCACCCGAGTTTAGGAAGGTAAATTATTAAAACAACGTGCCTAAAGCAACTACGCATTTGTAATTTTGCGAGGGTCATGGAAATT
Source organism: Nicotiana sylvestris (assembly GCF_000393655.2). Classification (NCBI taxonomy): domain Eukaryota; kingdom Viridiplantae; phylum Streptophyta; class Magnoliopsida; order Solanales; family Solanaceae; genus Nicotiana; species Nicotiana sylvestris. Next base: position 134,563,816 of record NC_091059.1, on the reverse strand, counting down.
TAACTAAGTGAAACGCCTCGAATTCTATGGATCAAAACAAAATTAATTAAGACGAGGGTCGTGCAATTGTCATTTTTGTTTGGCACGGCGCACCTCAATTCTAATTTAAAGGAAAGAACTCAAATTATTTTCGGAGGGCCATGAACTATTTATGCTATCTAGTCTGGCTCACCCTGGCTAATTAGACTAACTAAAATAAGCTTAAGGAACCTACAACTACTTTTAAATTAATGCTTAAACCAAATTATTAATTAAGAGACTATCTGTACTTCATTCTTAGAGGTTTGGGCCTAATTTTAGATTTTAAAAAAACAGTAAGAGGGGATAAGCAGCGCCCGAAAAGAGCCTTAGGCTCAACCAACTGGCCTTTCATGTGAAGAAGCAAGAGCTGATTTCAGTTCCAGGCCCAAGGTAGGCCCAAAATGGGAGAGCTGAGCGATAAAACTCGAGATCGAGTCTTTAATCGAGCAACATACCAGCTTTGAAATGCAGGCTGCACCTAACATGGCTTTCCATACCATATAATCGTTAGACCATTACCACATAAGTCTTCAGCAGATTCAATAAGAGTTTGGCAAATACTTTAGCTTAAATTGCTTCTTTAAATATATGCTACGGCGAAGAAACTCACAAAGACTTATCAAAGCATAGAATCCTAAGGTGGCTCATGTCAATTTCAAACAACATTAACAAACTACTAAGATCACTTTCAGCACAGGTTCATGAGCAGAATATTTTACAGCAAAATAACTTTTCCTGTTGTCCTCCAAACAGCATATAAAATGTTATCATTCTATCCCTATCCTATACATATCCATTGCAACCAATCTAGATTACAATCTTCAATAAGCATGACCATTGCTATAGCCAAAAGAAAGTGCATTTTAAAATACAGTAATCCAGCCCAAATCTTCTACCATAGCATCTCAAAGATTCCAAATCAAAGACAAGCATGAAAGATAACTATTTCAAATTCCAAATCACCTAATATACTAGGAATCATATTATGAAAGACATAAAAGCGAGGAAATGTTGTAGAAACACAAGCAAATCGACTTCTACACTTTAAATCTTGATTTCCCATTTCATTTTCATCCAATCCAGTTCTACATTAAATAAGATTCAAGCCATGTACCTGATATTGAACAGGAAAACCAAAAAAAGTGAGATATCAACAGCAATAGCAGCAGAAATCAGCGCTAGTAGAGCCAATGGAACAGTGAAATCAGCTCAAATCAGCAATGAGACAGTATTTCTCAACAACAAGTCCAAACAAGCTTTAAAAAAAATACCCAGAACTCAACTCATTTTCAGCCCAGAATCAGAAAAACTATCACAGCTTCGGTGATGTTAACTGGACTATTCGGAATAACCAAAATCCTAACACAATTTTCAGTAGTTGCCTAGAGAACCTCAAGAATTACAAGCTATTTTCTGAATTTCGTTTTGGGAAGCAGCCATTTTAAGTTTCTGAATTTTTTACCTCTAAAGTTCTGCCTTGAATAACAAGGTAAAGTGCCTTTATATGCAAGGGAGTAGGGCAGCACTTAGGAATTAGTTTTTTGCACTTCAGCCCTTTTTGAATTTTGATTATAGCCTAGATATCCCTATTCAACTATCAGATTTTCCTATTAAGTCCCTACCCCAGCTTCTAGGAAACTTCCATTTCAGTTATACCAAGATTCTCCTAAGCAGACTACCCAAATTACCCCCCCCCATACCCCTGTTATTTACCCCTCCATTATTACCTTAGGCTAGGTTAAACCACAGTCTAACTAACCAAACCCTTTAACCAGGTCAAAGATGACCATAGTTACTCGTTAGGGCTCAAAACACTCAGAAGTGACCAAATGAACCAAAGAAGCTAATAAATCAAAAATTCAGGGAAAACACAATTACTTTCTGGTTTTAAGCTTGAATTATTTTAATTACTCAACTCCGCATTGAACTCTTTACTGTAAATCAACAATCAAACAAAGAAAACAAAATAAATGTAATTAAACCAACAGTAACAGGAAATACTATGGGGTAAAGGAATTTTAGGGCGACGTCGCTAGGGTTTATCAGGGATGAGGGGTTCTGAGAGATGAGATGGGGGGGGGTTCTGAGGGGGTGGGTACGTGTTTAGACATTTAAATACTAAAACAGAAGCAGTTCCGGACCGTTTGATCAGCTGAGATCAACGGTCAGATCAAAATAGACGAAACGATGTCGTTTGACCAAGTGGGAATCAGACCGGGTATTGGGAGCGGGTCTGGGCCGGAATTGGGGCAGGTTTTAGGGCGAAATCAATTGGTCCTGGGGAATTTAAATAGATATGGCCCAATTAAGACTCCTTTCTATTTCACTTCAATTTTCTTTTATTCATTTCTTTTTTTTTTAAATTCCTTCTTCTTCTTTTTTTTCAAAATTAAAAAATAAAACCTAAATTAAAATTGAAAATCAAATTAATCTATCAAATTGGATTAATTAACTCATAATTACCACAATTAATTAAAACCCAAATTAAAAGAAAACTACCAAAATTCAAAACTAAAATTAAAATTGTGAAATAAATTATTTTTGTGATCTTTCCATTTCTATGGGACAATTAAATTACTAATTAATTTTAAAATGCAAGATTAAATCTTAAATGCGAATGCAACATATTTTGTATTTTTCATTAATTAAATAAAATAAACGTGCACAGACAAATGCAAACACTTGACAGACAAATGCCACAAAATTGCAAATAATGAAAAACCAATTATTTTGTTTTAAACTTGTGGGAGTAATTCATATAGGGCAAAAATTACGTGCTCACACTTCACCTTGCATAAGATTGAATAGGAAGGAAACAAGGGCATAAGCCTCAAAGGAATCAAATCGCACGATAAGGAATCAAGAAAGGAAGTGGTCCTAACAGCCCCATAGCTTCTCGAAGATAAGTACAGACGTCTCCATACCGATCCGCAAGACTCTACTAGACTTGCTCATGATTCATGAGACCTAAGCGAGCCTAGTGCTATGATACCATGTTGTCACGACCCAAAATCCGTTAAAGGTTATGATGGTACCGGACACCGCTGTTAGGCTAGCCAATACTAAATAGTTAATTAAATTATCCTTTTAATATTTTCGAAATCATAAATTTCCTTTAAATTAACTAGTAACAGATGACTTTACAGACTAAATAATAATGTTTTGCAATTTCAATAATGAATATACAATAATCATCCTAGAACCCGGTTTCACAAGTGCATGAGCATTAATTATGAAATAAAATAAAATAAAATACATTAACTTTTCGGAATACAAATTTGGATAGGAAAGAAAATACAAATACTCTGAAGGAGACTCTGGTGTTTGCGGATCGTAACATAAGATGCAGCTCACCTAATTCCACGTATCAACCGCACCGCTGTGCCCACTAGGTCACCAGTCATACATGTGCTTGTACAATAAAATGTACAACAAGTTTAGTATGAGTACGAAAACAACGCGTACCCAGTAAGTATCCAGTCTAACTCAAAGAAGTAGTGATGAGGGGGTCGACTCCGACACTTATTATGGGCTATAAATAAAATATCAATGATATAATTAAGCATGGATTACATAGAACGGCTCTAAGCTCAATATCATGAAGTAAGTAAACAATTCTTTTATTAATAAGAAATTTTCAAATTTATTTCTCATCATTTAACAATTTATATCTCGGGCCAACGAAGCAATATTAATTATTATAAATTCTCAAGCAACCAATTCAATCATGCGCAAATCATGCGGAGGTCGTACGACCCGATCCAACATAAATATTTAAACTGTGCACTGCCGAGAGTCGAATGGCACGAACCAACATATAAATATAAACTGTGCACTACCGAGGATCGAACGGCGCGAAACATAGATGCATCTATTTAACCTGTCGAGGCGAACGACTCGCTTCCATGAGAGTAGTAAAAATTTACCTCGTTCGAGAAATATAGTTGCGACGCGGTTGAACAAATATTTTCTCAAGTTATTATAATATTTCTCAATTCTTTTTAAAAAAAATACAAAATTCAAATAAAAGTTTTTAAAATCTCAAATTCCTCCATTCCTACTCTTTTCAAGGCAATTGATAAGAAAACTCAATCTCGCTTCTTTTCAAGGCAAATAATAAACATAAGTCAAATAAAAATATTAACAAGGCATGGTGTAAACCTAAAACTACCCGGACATAGGCATAACTAGTCGCTACGTAGGGACTCTTGTCACCTCGTGCGTACATAGACCCCACAAATAGAAGCATATATTAATTTAGTTCACCTATAGAGTTAATTCCCTCTTACAATGTTAGAAAAGAGACTTACTTCACTCCGCAACCAAATTCAAGATTCCAATAAGCCTTTGCTTCGCGAATTCGTGTTCGAAAGCCTCAAATCTAGTCATAAACAATTCGATATACTCAATACAAATCGTAGGATTTAATTCCATATAAATTTACTAATTTTCTAGATTTAAATCTAAAATTCATTAAAAAAATTAACAGTGGGACCCACGTCTCAAATCCCGAAAAACTAACGAAATCCGAACACCCATTCTGATACGAGTTCAACCATACAAAAATTATCGAATTCCGGCATCGGATTGGCTTTGAAGTATTATATTTTTATTTTTGAAAGATTTTACAAAAATCTCAATTTCTTCCACCTGAATCCGAAATAATTGATGAATATGGACATGGATTTATGAAATACAATCACTTTCGGATATAGAACACTTACCCAAGTCGAATTCGTGAAAAATCCCTTTAAAATCGCCCAAATTCGAGACTCAAAACTCAAAATGAGTAAAAATGGCTAACTCCCGTTTTTTAAGCATTCTGCCTAGGCAACTCGCATGTGTGAAATGCGACATTGCCTGATTTTCAGGCAAATATAAACTACTACTAGCCTTCAGTCAATCAATCATAACTTTCTGTACAAATATCCAAATGATGAATGGTTTAACTTTCTGGAAACTAGAATCAAAGGGCTACAACTTTCATGTTTTGATAATTTTAGATTCCTTACAGATTGTGAGATATAATCTTCCAAAGTCGACTCCATGCATCAGATATTTCTGGCGAATAGCTTCTGCAATAGAAAAATTCCAATAGCTCCTTTTGTCCGAAATCCATTCCGTTAACCTTCTGAAATCCACCCGAGTCCCTCGGGACTTAACCAATTATACCAACATGTCCCAAAATACAATACGAACTTAGTCAAGGCTTCAAACCACGTCAAACAATGCGGAAATTACGAATCGCGCATCGAATCGAAATATGAGTTTTCAAATCTTTCATCTTTATCTTTTGCGCCTAAATAAATAAAATCAATCCGGAATGACTTCAAATATTGCACACGAGTCATAAATGACATAATAGAGCTGTTCCAATTTTCAAAATTGGATTTCGACCCAAATATCAAAAAGTCAACTCTCGGTCAAACTTTCCAAAAATCTTCTATTTTCCAACTTTCACCAAAATGCGTCGAATTGTCCTACGGACTTCCAAATCCGAACGTGCGTATAAGTCTAAAATCACCATACGAAGCTATTCCCAGACTCAAAATCCCAAACGGACATCGATAATATTGAAATACACTTCAACCCAAATTTATGAAATTCTTTCAAAATGCCAACCTTCCACAATAGGCGTGGAAACTCTCCCAGTCCATCCAAAACCCGATCCAGACATACGCCAAAGTCCAAAATCATCATGCAAACCTATTGTAACCTTCAAATTCCGATTCAAAGGTCGTTTACTCAAAATCAACCCTTAGTCAGATTCTTCCAACTTAAAGCTTCCGAAATGAGAATTCTCTTTCCAAATCCACTCCGAACTTCCCGAATTTCAATTCCTATCACGCGTACAAGCCATAATACCTGAAGTGAAGCTACTCATATCCTCAAATCGCCAAACGATACGTTAGAGCTCAAAACGACTGTCGGGTCGTTACATGATCAGTACATGTAAGGAATCCGATTCTAAGAGGGAATATTAATTCTGGGTTTGTCATTATAAAAAAGGGGAAAATTGATAAGTTATGCTATATTGTATTTTGATGATTTTCCAAACAGTCTTGAGGAACCAGTTGTTGTTAGTTCCTTTGATCTGGTTCTCATGCAGAATATGGCTGATTCGTAGGGGGAACAATATGGAGATCTGGTTCTCAGGGAAAATATCAATTCTAAGCCTATCATCATCAAAAGGGGGAGAATTAATAAGTTATGCGTCTTTTATTTTGTTGACTTGACAAACTTCATAAGAGAACAGAATAATAAACCTCATACAATTTGTTCCCTTGCATTCAGAATAACTAGTCAGATGTCTAGCTCAATCCTCAATGAAATCAGATAAGGGAACAACATAGGGAACGGATAGGGATCAGTTCCCCTGGTCATCGTACAACCAACTCTACATCTGTAAAAGTTGTTGCACTATACCTTCTGAAAGCAGTACAACAACACAACTGTAGCTTTCTAAGGCCAAACTAAAGGACATTTTATTGCATCATCCTTGATGACCTCACACACACATATTATGAGCACGAGGCAAGGGATTTCAATTGTCCAACACTTACAAATTCAAAAATCATATTCTCTCAAGTGATAGCCACCATCTCTCTCAAGAACAATAGTTGTTGCAACCTCAAGGACCAGATCTAAAGATTGAAGATATATTTAAGTCCTTTGGTTTGTTGAGTCTTTGTTATTTGTTCTTCATTTGTAATCCTATGCTACTTTCAAGAAGTGTCTTTATAGGACATATTTAAACTATTGTTTGGTTTAGTTTCTTGACTAGAGTTAGTCAAGGTTTGTTGCTTTGTAATAGAGTTATTACAAAGAGGCTTGCAATATTCTTATTACAAGTAGGTGAGGGATTAAGAGTTTAATTCCTAGGTTACAATAGGTTGTAATCTAAAGTTGCTCGGTTAGTGAAGTTGAAATCCTCTAAGTGTAGGTCGTGGTTTTTAATCCCATGAGCTGAAAGTTTTCCACGTAAAATATTGTATTATTTACATAACGATGTATGTGTGTGTGTTATGTGGGAACTGACAGAGAACCAGGTTCTATATATAGTTTGGTGTGCTCTTAGTTTACATCACAGTTCTAAGGCTCACCAGAACTCTACCGATCACTAGCACTTAGCCGGTTGGCTTGAATCAACTCTTTGTTGAGCTCACCACATGTATATGTAATCTCAATAACTTAGAAGATCTACTTACAAGTATATACATAGGGGTAAAAATATAAATATAATAATTCTTAACGGGGTTTACGGTTTATCCGATAAGGAAATTGAGTAATCCACCCCTAAACCGATATATTGCTAATTATAAAATTTCAATCAATTCACAAACCATTAATCTGATAACCTGATACCAATAAACCAGTAAATTAATTTTGCGGTTCGTTTATTAGTTATGGTTCGATTGAGAACAACCCTAGTTAAAGGTATTGTCATAAGTAGAAGTCTGGTGAGCCTTATCATTACTAAACTACCAGTTGTCATGCTTCTATGGTATGTGCCCCAGTAATTAATAACAAACTAACAACTAATTCTTAAATTGAAAGATCATAAAAGAGGACTAGATATTTAAGTATGTCGCGTAAATGACGAGCATAAGTTTGTGTTAACGCATGAGCTACGCGAGGAAAAAAAAAGAAGGAAGAAAAACATTTTTTAAGGTCTTCTAAATGGCCAAAGTGCTCTGACTGATGACTGAGAGACACGACTAGTCCGTTAGATTTTATTGACTATTGATCGTTCTGTGTCGTCACATCCACTTGAATGAAACACTATTTTATCATTTTAAAAGTATCATATATTTTTTGCAATTCATCACTTGCCATCGAACCCACCGTTGATCCCTGAACCATTTATATTATTAGGTTCGCAATTTTTATTGCGTACATATTTAATAAATTTTTCAATACATATATTAAGTTTGAGTAAAAATTATCAAACTCTGTCGAACTTATATCCGACCATAGTTTTGTATATAAAGCATTAGAGCACTAAAGTTGAGATAATTTCTGCGCCTCATCTACAGAATTTCAATATGTTAATGTGTTTCTACATCTCCGCATTCTATTTAGAGAAAAGGAACTCTCTCAAGTCTCAAGTAATTGTTTTCTCTTAAGGACAAGTGAAAGAAAATATTTTTCTTTACTTCATCAAATTTAGCTTACACATAAAATGGTTGTAATTCATAGGTATTGGTGGATAATCTTCTAACATGTACATAGTTTTGTACATCTATCTTAAATTAATTTTTATAGTTTCTCATTTTTTTCTAGTTAAACAACATATGTATCATAAGATTAATACATTATTTAAGTTTTCTAATTGAGCTAATAAAAAATTAGTCTCTTCTTTCAATCCACGGTTCAATTTTCAACCAATACAAGTGTTTGACCTAAAGGATATTGGAACCTTTTTGAATAAATCAATTAAATAAAATGAAGAGGTAAATCTCAGCTAAGTATAATAAACTCTAGAATATAAAATATAAGGGATGAACATGGTGGATAGTATTTTTTGATCTCATGAAACTGAGTGATTGAGCATTAAAAATGCCAACCTTGAATGTAGAAAGATATTACAATCAGTGTTCTTACCCCCTGTCTCCCTTACATGGTTTTTTCCTCACTATATATAATGGACAACCCCCTTCTGAACTCTAAAAGACATATCATAGAGAATATTCAAAAGTATATTCCTAGTTCCCCCTATTAGGCCTACACTACTGCAAAAGTCATACGTCATTTGTCCATTGTCGGTCATCGTAGTCCTCCATAGGACGTCATGCTGTGAAGATCTCATCTTTTTTCGTATTTGTCAGTAGTCGTGGTCATCCAAATTTGGATCCATATGGTTAGTCCCTCCGCTTGTCGAGGTTGTGACTTGGTGCGTCCTTGATAAGCGGACACCGCCCACTCCTGTGGAGAAATTTGGTTTCACGAAGCATCATGGCTTGGCCAAAAATGGAAGGTTAGCGTGCTCAACAAGACCCTGAGTGGTGTATCTTATCGGGAAATGATGTCACTTCCACGTGCGTCATCATTATACGTGTTTTTGAGACAAGGGCTAAGGGCTTGTCTCTTCGATTTTGGTCCCATTCTGTAGCCTTCCGCTTTGATTCTGGTGCCACCAAATCCTATAAATAGGTGGAGGTTTTGTTTTTTCAAAAAATCTTGGCCATTTTGTCTATGGTTATTCTTTCTCATCCCTCCCGTGTTTGCTCCAACGATCTCTCTGCTTCCTCTTCTTCCATTCTTCGTTCTTAGCTCTTTCTGTTATTTTAACACAGTTTCCGCCGTAGAGATGCCTAGACGCATCAATATTGTGAGGGGGTTTCTGACGCCACCCAGTTGTCCATGGCATTCCCCTATGGCGGTGAGGACATAACGGTGGAGGAGGGGGACAGCTTTCCCACCATGGAGGAGTTACTGCCGAGACACCCTATGTCTCGAAGCGACTTTCATAAGCATCCTCCTCCTACTCCTGCCCTCGTACTCTCCAAAACTGTGCAAGTCCATATCGATGGTCTCCATGCAAAATATAATATTCCCGCTCATGTTGATATAGTTCTAGCGGAAAGGGACTTCGTGGAAGTCCATAGGCCTGGGTACTGTTCTTTTTATGAGTACCCCATTGTGATTGGTCATTACTTCCCCCTTCTCCGGTTAGCGGAAGAATTCTATCAATTTTATCTGGTTTGCTCGGCGCAACTTTCCCCATACACGCTCAAAATACTCCTGATGTTGACAAAACACACGGAGTTGGCGAGGTGCGAGGTTACCGTTCACTACATTCTATACTTGTTTTCACCCAGCTTTCATAGGGGTACTATGGTACATTTGAGGCATCGTGGGACAAACGGGCTAGTGGTCGGAATCGATGATCGAGCGAGTTGCAAATTTTAGCATAAGTACTTCTTCGTCAGAACCGAACACATCAAGTCTGACCACGCTAGGTTCCCGGAGCGATGGAACGAGAATCGTAAGTGTCGCCACTTGTTTTACTCTTTCTTTTCTTCTTCATTCACCTTAGTGTTTATTTGCTTCTTGTTTGAAGCTATGGGGCATCCACCCCACCCTACTGAATGTATAAAGAATTGGGTAGCCCGTCTGCTGCCCCATGCAGCAGAGACTCGAGACTGGCCCGCTTTCATGAAATGCGTTGGGCTGCAAGTTTCATCTTGTAAGTGTCTTCCTTTGTATCACTCTTCGACTATATACCATTGTCTATTGATACGACTCTTTATGATGGCAGGTCGCAGAGCTTCTAGGCGGAGGTCCCCAGTCCCTGTATTTCGACAGGTTGTCGCTGCTGCAGGAATGCAATTTACTCTGAGTGAGTCCGTCCGAGAGGGTCGTGCTAAATCGATACAGATGGTAGATTCTTCTCGCGATATGGTCGTGAGGGAAGAGACCTCTTCCTTACTGATCTATCACCTTGTGGATGAGTCCTCTAATGGGGATAAATCGTTACTGAGGAAAATGAGGAGGGTGGAGCTTGGGAAGGCGTGGTTGTTGATACTTGTAAGAGTAGGACGGGTGTGTTGCAGACGGCACCTGTGCCCACTTTTATGGCCGATGCCATCTTGACAGGGAGGTCTCCCCAAACAAAAGGGGTTTACCAAGGAGGTAGTTCTGTGCACTCCGCTGAGGGTGGCGCATCGTCTAACATCGGAGGGGGCCTACGCGTCGAGAGCGAAGGATCGGGCTCAGATGTCAACCCGGGGGATGTTCACGAGTTTTTGGAGCATCATAGTCACATAGAGGTTAGAGTGGAGGGTTCCGATCGACACATAGTTATCCCTGAGGACTACAACGTGTTGTCGAACTTTGATCAGGTGGCATCTGCTTTAGCTCCTTTATGTGTTGCCCCTGAGAATGAGGCGCTTAGAGCAATGAGCGATATGGAGTTGTCTTAGAGCATCTCTGGCATGGCCTTGCGGGTAGATATCTTTCTTTTCATTTCTCATTGGGTTTGTGTTATTGTTTTTTGCCTGTCCTTTTGTTTTAACTTTACTTTTTATGCTAGACCTTTATCATAGAGATCGAACGTGAGTGCCAGGAAAGGAAAAGGACGGCCATTTATGAAAAGATATCTTCTAAATATCAAGAATATCGCACCAAGCATCGTGCGATGGCCGACATCTACAATCAGTATCCTGACTTCCAACTATTCTGCGAAGGGCTCAAGCAGAGGGAAGATCAATTGGTGCGTAAGGTCGAGGAGTTGAGGGAACGAGACGAGGACCTTATGAAGGCTATCGCCCGTAACAGTAAGCTTGAGGCATCCCTTAAAGTGAATGAAGATGAGCTTGAGCTAAGCAGGGGGTTAATGGCCGAGAATGCCGACCTCCAAGCAAAGGTGGCCAATTTAACTGTCGAACTGGATACGAAGGAGGCAGAGATCAATGAGCTTAAAGGTGAGCTGGGCGTGAGTGCTGATAGACTGGCGACTGTTGCCTCTGAGGCGGCTGTTTTGGAAGATGCCCTTTGTGTTTGTAGGTCGGAGCGGACCAAGTATAAGGAGGTGTCCGCACTTAAGATAGCGGGATTGAGGGGCGTGTTCAAGGGTTGGAGGCAGAACTGTCTGCATTGAACAAGAAGATGGATTCTTTGAAAGAGAAGGACGTACGGTGACAGTCGCAGCCTTCTACATCTTATGTTCCAGCTGATCCCGTCGTGCCTCGACGTCTATATGAGTTAGGGTTTACGCTGAGGCTCAGCTCGATGCGTACAAGGCTCTTCATGTTGATGGGAGGGCGTCTGAAGTGGAGCTTTGGGATGTACATGCCAAGGCTCGTGCAGCTCATGAGCCATGCATGTATGATCTTCTTACGCACGGAGATGATATCAATTATGATGATGCGAACAGACTCGCCTCCGACTCTTGGTATGAAGACGTGTATGCCACCGAGAATGATGTGTAGTATTGGTTTTGTACTTACTTTTTGCTTTGCAATTTTTGTAAGGAATCTTTGAGCCCTTATTAAAGACAAATATTTGTAACATATTTGCTGTGGATGGAGGTCGTTTTGGTCATACATCTTTGAGTCATTTTCTTTCTTTGATTGGTTTTTTTTTATGACTTATGTCGTAGTTACGTCGCTTCAACGCTTTGTTGAAATGCTAAACTTATTGTATTGAGTTTAGTTAAACTCTCTTTGTTGGCAATGGCCTTATCCATAGGGATATTGCTTTCGTGTAGGCACCGAAGTAGTATCCCGTCATAGTTTGAGTGATGTCGAACTCATTTTTTTATCGATGGCCTTAGCCATTAGGATGTTACTTTCGAGCTGGCACGAAAGTAAGATTCCGTCGCAGTTCGAATGATGTTGAACTCGCTTTTCGTTGATGGCCTTAGCCATTGGGATGTTACTTTCGAGCTAGCGCCGAAGTAATATCCCGTCGTGGTTCGAATGATGTCGAACTCATTTTACATCGATGGCCTTAGCCATTGGGATGCTACTTTCGAGCTTGCGCCGAATTAATATCCCGTTGTGGTTCGAATGATATCGAACTCGTTTTACGTCGATCGCCTTAGCCATTGGGATGTTACTTTCGAGCTGGCACCGAAGTAAGATCCCGTCGTAGTCCGAATGATGTCGAACTCATTTTTCGTCGATTGTCTTAGCCCTTGGGATGTTAATTTCATATACATAATGGAGTGATTTTATTCATATATCGGATATACATGTCGACTTCGTACATATAATGGAGATTATACCTAGTCCCTTCATTGCTCAGCCTGGAGATGTAATCGGTAGGTTGGGCAATGAACAATACTTCGAACCTCGAGACGTCCTCCTCGTCGCCTCATTAAAAACCTCCTCGAGAAATCCCAATTAGGACAAAAACCGGACAAGGGAAAAAGAGTACGACTTAGGTGGCGTCTTTTTAAAGAAGTGGAAGTATTTGAGGTGGGCGACATTTCTGTTATTTTGCAATAGCTTTCCTTCCATTGTTTCTAGTTGGAATGCTCCTTTACTTGCTGCTGCTGTGATTTTGTACGGCCCGTACAATTTGTTCCCAGTTTCCCTTCATTTGGGTCCTTTGCTGCTTGCGTTTTGGACTTTAATACATAGTCCCCGAATCTGAGTGGTCGTACTTTGGCCTTCTTGTACTTGTTGTTTTTGGCCACCATTCTTATGTGTGCCATATCCCGCCGCTCTTCGTCCTCATCCAGGTCTTGTAACCTACTTTCGTCGTTGCTTGATCCACTCTCATTGGAGTACCTCAGGCTAGGTTCCCCGACCTCAACGGGCATGACCGCATCGGTGCCGTCGACCAGTGAATACAACATCTCACCTGTGCTGGTCTTCGGCATTGTGCGGTAGGCCTATAGCACCTACGCTAGTAGTTCCGGCCATAGCCCTTTGGCGTCTTCAAGCTTTTTATTTAATATGTTTAATAATTTTTTATTGGAGGATTTCGCTTGACCGTTGCTGGAAGGATGATATGGCGTGGAGAGTATCCGCTTGATGTGCCATTTTTTTGAAGAACTCAGTCGTCATTTTTCCGACAAACTGGGGTCCGTTGTCACAAATGATTTCTTTGGGGATGCCGAAGTGGCATATGATGTTTTTCCAAATGAACGTGATGACTTCTTGTTCACGTATTTGAGCGAATGCACCTGCTTCCAGCCATTTGGAAAAATAGTCAGTTAAAACCAAAAGGAAGCGTACATTACCTCGCCCTACTAGGAGGGGCCTGACGATATCCACCCCCCAGTTTATAAATGGCCATGGGGAGGTGACAAAGTGCAGGAGCTCCCCCGCCCGGTGTATCACAGGGGCATATTTTTGGCATTGCTCGCATTTCTTGACGTACTCTGCAACCTCTTTTTACATAGTGGGCCAATTGTATCCTACACGAATAAGACACCCAACGAGGGCTCGGTTACCGTATGGGCGCCGCAGTGGCCTTCGTGTACCTCTTCGAGCACTCGTCTTGTCTGATTGGGTTCGAGGAATTTGGCTAACGGGCCGCCGAATGTCCTTTTGTAAAGGTCGTGGCTTATAAGACTATATTTGGCCACCTGTATTTAGAGATTTTTGGCTTCTTTTTTATCTTTTGGGAGTGTTCCTTCCTGTAGATATGATATGATGCGATTACGTCAGTCCCAAGTTAAATTTATATAATTTACCTCGACTTGGTCTATTGATGAGTGAAGAAGGGTGACAACGTTCTCCTTGGTGATGTTTTTGGTTGTCGCTTAGCGAAACCATCTACTTCAATGTTTTGTGCTCGGGGTATTTGTTCGAATCGGTGTTGGTCGAATTCTGGCAGCAGTTTTTGGATTTTAGTTTGGTATTTCTGCAATCTTTGTTCCTTAATTTGGAAAGTCCTAGTAACTTGGTTTACAACGAGTTGAGAGTCGCAGCCGAGGATGACCCGCCGAGCTCCATACTTGAGGGCCAATTTTTAATCCTGCAATTACGGCCTAATACTCGGCCTTATTCTTAGTAATTTTACGGCATCAAACGGATTGACGAATTACTTCGCCCGTTGGGACTTCGAGTACGAGTCCCAGTCCCGACCCCAACGCGTTGGACGCACCATCGGTGTAGAGGACCTAGAGGTCGGATTGCTTAGACGAAGTGCGAAGCGCTTCTTGCTCGACTTTGGGCAGTATCTCTTCGCTAATATCAGTGACGAAGTTGGCGAGAACTTGCGACTTTATTGTGGTTCGCAATTGATATGTTATATCGTGCTCACTCAGTTCTATAGCCTATTTGGCCAAACAACCCGATAACTCGGGTTTGTGCAGGATACTTTTGAGAGGGAAGGTTGTCACCACCTTTACTAGGTGGTACTGAAAATATGGTCTAAGCTTTCGTGAAGCTACGACTAGTGCCAGAGCCACCTTTTCAAGGTAGGGGTACCTTGTTTTGGTGTCAACTAAGGTTTTGCTGATAGAGTAAATTGGAGATTGCGTATCTTAGTTTTCTCGGAATAGAACTGCACTTACCGCGACTTCAGATGCAACTAGGTAGACTAGGAGGCACATTCCTGGGTCGGCTTTGGCGAGTAAAGGTGGCAAAGACAAGTACGCTTTTAGTTTCTTCAAGGCGTCGACGCATTCTGCATTCCACTGGAGGCCATTGCCCTTCCTTAGTACATTAAAGAATTTATGGCACCTATCCAATGACCGTGAGATGAACCTTGACATGGCTGCTATCTGTACCATTAATTTTTGTACTTGCTTTTTGCTGGTTAGTGTTTCGGGTATTCCTTTGATGGACTTAATCTGTTTCGAGTTGACCTCGATGCCTCTTTGTGACACTAGGAAACCGAGGAACTTTCCCGAGCTTACGCCGAAGGTGAATTTTTCGGGTTTAGTTTCATGTCGTACCGTCTTAATATGTCGAAGGCTTCTTTCAGATGACCGATATGATCTTCTTTCATCTTCGACTTAACCAGCGTATCGTCGATGTAAACTTCCATTGTTTTACCAAGTTGGTGTTTGAAGATTTTGGTGACCAATATCTAATATGTCGCCCCCGCATTTTTTAGTTCGAACGACATCACTTTATAACAGTATGTTCCCTGGTGAGTGATGAAAGTGGTTTTCTCCTTGTCTTCTTCTTCCATGAGTATCTGGTTATAACCCGAATAGGCATCCAAGAAGCTTAGCAACTTGTGTCCTACTATTGCGTCGATGAGCTGGTCGATGTGTGGAAATGGAAAAGAATCTTTTCAAACATGCCTTTTTTAGGTCTGTGATATCTACACACATCCGCCATTTTCTGTTTTTCTTTTTCACCATGACCACATTGGCGACCCATTGAGGATATTTTGATTCCCGGACGGACCCATTTGCGAATAGCTTATCGACCTCTTCACTGATGGCCTCGTTAATTGTGGCGTTGAACTTCCTTCTCATTTGCCGCACTGGTGGATATAGGGGGTCGATGTTTAACTTGGAGTGGCGATATCTTTTGGAATGCTTGGCATATCTGCATGGGAGAAGGAAAACAGATTGGCATGGTCAGTCAAGAACTTATGAAATTTACCTGGTTCCGAGAGGCTGTGCCCGATAGAAGACTTTTTTGTGTTGTTGTTGCGGTATAGCAGGACGGGATCAAGATTTTCTATTGTTGGTTCGGATGCTTCCACGATGTTGGTGTCCTTGATAATGTCTGTTCGCACGTTAATTTTGGCTCCCGTCATTGCTGATTGCTATGCTTCCGCATTTGTTCCTTTGAGTTATTGGGTGTGTGCGCAATCTTGGGCAATGCGATAGCATTCTTGTGCGGTGCGTTTCTCCCCTCGAATGCTGAATTTTCCCCATGGGGTAGGAAACTTGATCACTTGATAGAGACTGGAAGGGACCGCTCGCATGGCATGAATCTACGGATGCCCTATGATGGCGTTGTAAGCTATTTCCTAGTTCATGATGTTAAATGTCGTTTCCAGGGTGACTCCACCGACTAGGATGGGTAGCACTATCTCTCCAGAAGTCCGTTCAACTGCATTATTAAAACCTTCCAACGTTATACAATGCGGTATTATTTTATCTTTGATTCTCATCTGCACGAGGACTCGAGGATGGATAATACACACGCTGCTCCCGTCATTTACCATTATTCTTTTTACATCAGTTTCTATGATACGTAAAGTGATAACAAGAGCATCATAGTGAGGGAATGACAAACCATCGGCATCTGACTTATCGAAGATGATACTATCTTCGAGGTCATCATATCGTTCGTGGGTGATTGACCATTTGAGTTTATGTGTGGTAGTGAACTTGACATGATTGATCGCTGCATCGTCGCCCCCGCCGATGATCATTTGTATGGTGCGAGTGGGAGAAGGAGGTTTTGGAGGTCCTTGGGGATGTTCGCATCCGCGGGCGAAGTTAGTCCGTCCTCGATCGCTCAGCAGCTCCTTTAGGTGACCGTGGTTTAGAATTTGTACTACTTCCTATCGCAGTCCTATGCAATCTTATGTTTTGTGGCCCCTTTCTAGGTAAAATTCGCAGAAAGCGCTTGACTTCCGAGTGCTGGGGTCTGACCTCATCTTTTGCGGCCATTGCACCTTTGGACCGAGTTTCTCCAGGGCGTACACTATTTCTAAAGGAGAAACACAAACATTGAGTGGATAGGAGTGGAGGCATACCTTTCTCGTTTCAATATGGTGCCATATGTCGAGGAGGAGCATCTATGTGTTGTAGTGGAGGGGGGGCAGACGTCCTGACGTAAGGTTAATGCCTTTCCTGACCGGAGCAGGACCCCAACTGATCTCTTCGACCGTCGTTGTGACGATCTTTCCTTTCTTCGATTTGGAGTGACGTCAACCATTGGGTTGGTCCATTTAGATCGTCCTCGTTGGCTCTCACCTCGGCGTAGTAGGCGTTATAGATTTCTTCCTGAGTAGTTGGAGGGTATTTCATGAGCCTCCTTAGCAATTTTCTGGTCGCTCTCGACCTGTTTCTGTTTAATCCGTTTTGGAAGGCTGCTACTGCCATTCCTTTTGACACATTTGGCAGGCTCATTCTCACCCTGCTGAACCGATCTAAGAAGTCCCTGAGTCCCTCGCCGTGCATCTGTCTTATGGCAAATATATCATTTACCCTAGCCTCTGCCTTTTTGGCTCCTACATGGGCGGTGAAGAATTTGTCTGCCATTTTCTCGAATGTTGCTATCAAGCGTGCTGGTAGTTGAAAGTACCATGTCAAGGCTCCCCCTGTTAAGGTTTCGCCGAACTTTTTCAACAGCACTGATGGTACCTGCTCTTTTGAGAGATCGTTACCTTTTACGGCTGTAACATAGTGGATGATGTGGTCTTCTGGATTGGTAGTACCATCATATATCTGTAAGTAGAGCGGCATTTTGAAGGTCTTTGGAATGGTGTAAGGGGCTACTTCTTCACTGCATGGTTGCTCGATGAATCGACCAACATCGTGTTTTGGCAGCAACTTTGGAGCGCCTTGTATTTTATCAACTCTCTCCTGGTGATACCTCATTTGGTCATGGAGTGCCTTATTCTCATTTTCCATCTCCTCCATTTTCTTGAAAATGGCTGCAAGCGTATCATTGCCTGCGTTATCAACAACATAAGTGTTACCTGTACGGAGGGCGTCTTGCTCTCCCTCGTTTATCGTGACATCTGCATGTGCTACATTCCTATCATCTTGAGCGGGTTTATCAAGGATACTGTTCAGAGCACTTGTTAGCCATTCTTCCAGCAGTCTTCTTACTACCGGTGGTGCCTCTCCTGTTGAAGATTTGTGTCGCGCTCCCTTTTTCTCGCGAAATTGGGTTTGTGACATTGATAACTCTTTTAACAGTTATTAAAAGAGAATAGTCACCACCTAATGATTAAAGTGCATTAGGACACTAAGAAGAGTTTGATTTAGAAAACCAGAGATTGGGTAAGGGCTTGAAATTATCCTGAAGGAAGGTGTTAGGCACCCCTCAGGATCCACTAGTGTGGTTCCCGACCATACTATAATTGTGACTTTAAATAAGCAAGTAAGAGTTTCAAATATGAGGGGGTTTTCACATAATGGTTGCAAATAGATAAAATTAAAAGAAGTTAAAGGCACGCAGAAATTTGAGAAAAACGGTTTGAAATTCTGAAACGTAAACAACGAAATAAACAAGTAAAGGGAAGGGGGTCCTAGGTTTATAAATAATATGAATCACCCCACACAATGTCTAGTAATCGCTCCTCGATGAGGGGTTACACGTGACATTATCGCGTGGTCATCATATCCATATCTATCCTTTCTCACCCCGTTAAGGTATTAAAGCGCAAAATAGTCTCGTTTACTTATTGCATGCTATTACCCGCCCCAATTCTATCAGCCCCAGAGGTACTTGGGACTACTAATCCTATAATGGATGAAAAGTTGGCTTATTTGTTGTTTTAAATGTAAAAATACTAGGGCGACAAACAAAAAAACGTATAACAAGTATGGGGAGACACAAAAGCAATAAGGCCCAAACACACCTCCTTAAATGAAAGAAAGCATATAGTTTAGCATGTCTTGCGCGTACTGATTAAGGTCTGATTAAACTTAAAAGGCTGAGGCAGACTGATTTATTACATATTTCAGATAAAAAATTCGAATCAGGCCTGCCTGCTAGTTGTAATTAACAAAATCTGATTTAGTTTACAAGTTTACCTTATGGCTTGCCTAAGTGTTAGACGAAACCTATATGCATGATATCTACTGGTTTCAAAAAGAAGTATGTTGATTTTAGGAATAGAAATTGTTAGTTAATCAGGAAAGGCGAGTTTATGTTCTGCATACGTTAGGCATTATTGTTACTGATTTTAGAAAGTGAAATGATTCAGATTTGGTTAATAATTCCTATAGGCATGCTTTCTAGGCGTTGTTGATTTTAAACATTTTTTACAAACGTAACAAGAGTGTAGAAATACTATAGGCATGGTATCTAAATGTTGTTAGTTATTTAAACCCTATAAACAGGTTTGCCTAGTGACAGATGCATATGCAGGATTTGGATTTCTAGCATGGTATCTATATAAGATAGTGCAGAAACCTATAGGTAGGATATCTAAACGAATGCAGAAATGCAAAAAACCTATGAGCAGGATATTTATATGAATGCAGGAGTGCAGAAGCTATCGGCAGGATATCTATACTAATGCAGAAATGCAAAAAACTCTATGAGCAGGATATCTACCCCTTGCATGCATGGTTACCCCTCCCTTTTCACTAATCACCACAAAAGTTTATTACAAAGTTATTACAGTCCAAAAGTAAAGTAAAGGAGATACATCAGAAATTGAAAATTACAACCAAGGAGGGCCTGATTCAAACTTCATGTCTGAAGCATAAAGTAAACCAACTCTAAAGATCAAGATCCAAAGCCTTTCTCTCATTTGGATTTGTCAGAGTTCCCTATGAGCCTCAAGTGGACTCCGGGCAGTGCTCACACCCAAATGCATTACAGGATTAAGACATAGTGTAGTGCGGAAGGGCCAGCCCTCAAGTGTCCAAGTTCAGAGGGAACTCAAGGTCCCAAAGCAAGGCTCACAAGAGGGGGGCAGAACTTAGAAGCTAAGAGTGAGTACAAGTGCAGAGTTTGAAAAAGGGGAAAGGGGAAGTGGTAAAGAAGAAAGGAGATGCTAGTGGGCATACCTAGCAATGAGAAGTGTCGGCACACCCTACAAGCCTGTTAAAACACATTGTTTTGGGAGTCAGGATCCCCTTAAGGATCAAGTCCAAACATGAACAATAACTTGCATATTGCCATGTCTTGCACTACAACTCAAAGCACATAGAACGAAACAGGGGTGCAGGGATTCACAGCAGAAACAGGTAAAAAGAAATTAACATGCCAGTTAAACATTTAACTTCATATAGACAGTAAAGTAGACATGGATGTAAAGGCTGTAAGTAAACACATTGGGATGATGCTAAAGCTAAAATTAGAACATACCAGTTTTAAAGAAACAAGTAAGAAAAAAGCAGTAGTCTTGTAAAACCAAAGTGCAACAGGCAGTCAGAATACGAAAGTGTGAGTTCAGAAGAGATTGTAAAACTGTGAAGTTTGAAGTGTAAAAGTGTTGAGTTGAAAGTGTGTCCTCTGGTGAGAAAGGGGTCGTGCCCTTTTATAGTATAGAAGGCAAGCATAAATAAGGTAAGATAATAGTTTGAAAATCGATTGTCAATTAATTACACAAGTTTTCCTTTTAATTAAGGGATTCAGATTACAAACGGGTATAAACCCATTAAAGAAAGAAATTAATCAAACACTTTGTGCAAAGTAGTATAATAGGAGTAAATACATAAAGGTCTATTTAAGGACAAGGTCTTGACAGTACACGGTTTGTGCAAATAAGGCAAGGGAATCAGTTAACAGCCAAGAAATCAGAAGTCCAAAGATTTGTAAGAATGAACCGAGTCAAAAAAAGGTGAAGAAAGGTTTTACTTAAGTAAAATCATCAACAATTAATTAGACCTATTAAAAGGAATTCTGAATCAATCACAAGTTGGAAAACCCTTTTGAAGAAAGATTCATGACATATAAAAGCAAACAGACACATTAAACATGAGAGAAACTTATCATGCCAATCAGTTGAAGAGTCTAGTGTAGAAGAATCTAAAACAAACTCAGAATTGTGTGCAAACAAAGAAGTTCAAACTTAGTTCATAGACTCAGAGATTAGTCTGAAAGAGTCAAGGGTTCTCAAACAGAACCCTAGTTCAATCACATGACCAACCCTCGGCAGAACCCCCAAATTCTAGGATTTCCAGCTCGAGTCAAGTACAGAGATGAGGAAGCAAGTAGTCAAAACAAGCTCAGAGATTTCTTTCAGAAACTAATGAGAAAACAAGCAACTTCAGTAGAAAGTTCAAAGCAAACAGAGTGAAGAAATTCGAAGCATAATGAGAGTAGAAGAAACAGTAGAGGAAAACATGCTTAAACGGGTCTTTTAGAAGAAACTTAAAACAAGGTTCAGTAGAAGGTAAACAAAGAGACTTAAGAACTTAGTAGAGAAATACAGTAGAAAAACACAAGAACACCCGAAAAGTATAGCAAAAGAACATATAGGAAAACACAGTGAGATAAATATGTGAGAGCATGGTATAGAAACACAGTAGGAAAACGAAAGACAAAAAGCACAGAAGAACATGTGTGGTAAGAAGGAAACATATGAGCACAGTAGAGACAAATACACACAAAGAAAAGGAAAAGGAAAGTCAGAGAAACATTTTAAGGCGAAATCGTTTGAAAATTCAAATAGAGCATAGATACATAACAGATCTAAAAAGATCAGAGAAAACCTCGAAGAGTTAGGGTTTCAGAAGAGCCCTAGAAACGAGAAAGGCTTGGAAAAGGTCCGATCTGAATCGGAGAAGTTAGAACCAGGCTCAAAACACCATGATATGCCGGAGCAAGGCCGGAGATGGTCGTGAAACCTTGAATCAGCAGAGGTTTGGGCAAAACCTTCAAGGTTAGGCCTCGAATCTTCAAGTACCAGGCGTATAAGAGCAAGGAGGGGTGAGTGTACGGCTTCCATGGCCTGAGAAGCCATGGATTCCGGTGGTTTTGAGGTTGAAGACAGTAGGAGGCGATTAGGGTTTTGAGAACATTCGATAGAGTTTGAGGGAGTGGAGCATTTAGAAACGGTTGATAGAAGAGAAATGAGGGGATTAGGGTAGTCGTTTGGATTTAAAAAGGTAAGAATGGGTAGGGGTCGTTGATAAGATCAACGTCCAGGATAATAGGGGGTCTGGATCGGGTAGATTTTAGTTGGTTAGGGGCGGGTAAAATTGAATTGGGCTGGTCCGTTAAAAACATGAAATTGGGGTTTAATTGGGGGCTGATTTTAGGCCAAAATTGAAATAGTTAGGGCTAGATTTTAAATAGCCACTTTTCCCTTTTATTTTATAAAAAATAGTAAAATAATTTCTGAAAATAAATTAAAGGTACTAAATTAATTAATAATATATAAATATTAAATTAAAAATACTGGAATCAATTTCATAATTATAAAATGCTATTAAATCTTAAAATAGGCTAAAATTGCAATTATATGCAATTTAGCTTTAAAAATACTAAATAAATTTGTAAAAATGCGTAAAAATTACCTTAGCTATATTTTGGTATAAATATAAGGATAAAATAAGTTATTCACCAAAATGATAATTTTGGGAATAATTATTAGTTTTTTTTGTACTGCTAAAATGGGCAATAAATTGATTTAAAAATCTTTTTTAAAATTTAGGAAAAATACCAAAACACTCAGGCATACTTATATATGCATACATATACTATTTTGAGAGTATTTTGCATATAAAAATACATAGGGAAAAATTGGGTATCAACAGTTGCCCCTCTTTACCCGAGAAGGATGAAAGAGTTGTCGGGTAAAGATATGATGACCAATTTGACCGAACGAAATGGTTTTAAGAATTTGACCATGCTCTGGTTCCTGAGCTGCCTACATATCCCTAGTCTTACAGAAATCAGGCCATATGTAGTTCAGGATCCGTCGGCGGAATATGCCGATGAAGGTTTTCCCAAGGATGGACGCGATACTCAAGTTGGGATGGATGGTTAAAGTCTAATAGGGCTGCGGGAACTGGAGCGGGATCGCTCCTGCTGAGATGGTTGTTGCTCGCCGGTTTACCTGCAAATAAGCAATATAAGTGTACATTGTGCGAAGAATTTAAACATGATGCAATTTCCCATCGGACCATGAATGTTGTCTTCGAACGGTTAGGATGACGTCCTGGGACATGAAGCGTATGATAAGGAGTCGCAAGCCATGAAATGATGTTCTCGGGCTATGAACCATGATGCCTTTGAATAATGATACGCAAAAATTAAAATGGGTCCTCAGGCCATGAAATAACGTTCTCGGGCTATGAAAATGGTGCCTCTGAACAATGACGCCTTTGGACAATTTGGCGATCTTTCAGCCACAGAGCTGCAATAGATAGCAATATTTCAACCAATGAAATGCAATCAGTGGCGATCTTTCAGCCGATACCGATGTGAAATAAAACTGGCGATATTTCAGCCAATGCAAGATGTAAATAAAAGGTGGCGATATTTCAGCCAATGCAAGATGTAAATAAAAGTGGCGATATTTCAGCTGGTGCAAGATTTAAATAAAGGTGGCGATCTTTCAGCCATTGCAGGTGGAGACAGAGCTTAGTCTCGGAAGGCAGAATGGCAGCCTTATGCATTGTAGAGAAATGCAAATGTAGACAGAGCTTAGTCTCAGAAGGCAGAATGGTATCCTTATGCAATGCAGAGAGATGCAGATGGAGACAGGGCTTAGTCTCAAAAGGTAGAATGGTAGCCTTATGCAATGCAGAGAGATGCAGATGGAGACATGGCTTAGTCTCGGAAGGCAGAATTGTAGCCTTATACAATGTAGAGAAATACAGATGGAGACAGGGCTTAGTCTCGGAAGGCAGAATGGTAGCCTTATGCAATGCGGAAAATAAAAGGCGAATAGTAATAAAATTTCTTAGCTGATAGCTGATTGCGATATCGTGGCTACTGGGGATGTGGTGTGCAGTGAATAGGCGTGACGGTTCTGAGAGTTGTATTTCTGAGCAATGTGAGTGTATAATATGTTTCGTGATTTTGCGACCTGGGTGCCTGCATCCAAAGAAAAATTGTGAGTTTTGTAAAAGGGAAAGGTTAGTTCGTACCCCGTTGACTTTGCTTGACCTACTCGGCTCTATTTCGATGATATTGTGCGTGTATTTGGGGTAGCGTTGCTAAACAAAGCAATTTTGGTAACAGGCATGCATTATTTAGTAAAAATATAACATAAATACATAATCGAGAATAGTTTTCTTTAGATGAACCGATGACTGCGACGTGGTTCAAGACATTGTAACCTCTATTGATCCTGAATTTTGAGGGTCCTCCTCAAAATTCTGCCCCAGTTTACTGGGTTGCTATTTCTGACGACTGCTTGCGGTAAATGGCTGAAATTGGCTTCGGAATTTTGAGGGTCCTCCTCAAAATTCTGCCCCAGTTTCCAATAGTGGGGGAAAAGAAAATTTTATTGAATTGTGACCGAACTCATAGGGCGTATCCCCTCTTAAACGGAAATCAGGTCAGGCGTAGTTCAAATTACATCATATAAGGAAAGCAAAAAAATTACACATAGTATCGCTTTACTGCGTCTGAATTAATCGGCGTTGGCCATACTTTTCCGTCCATTTCTGCGAGAATGAGGGCTCCTCCTGTTAGAACCCGGTGAACCATGTACGGACCCTACCAGTTGGTAGAGAATTTCCCTTTGGCTTCATCTTGATGTGGAAAGATTTTCTTTAACACCAGCTGCCCCAATGTGAATTGTCTCGGCTTGACTCTTTTGTTGAAGGCTCTGGACATTCTATTCTGATAGAGCTAACCGTGGCAAACTGCATTCATTCACTTTCCGTCTATAAGAGCTAGTTGCTCGCAACGACTCTTCACCCACTTTGTGTCATCGAGCTTTGCTTCCTGTATGATCCTTAAGGAAAGAATTTCCATCTCAGCGGGAATGACTGCCTCTGTATCGTAAACCAACATATAGGGGGTTGATCCTGTCGATATGCGGACTGTGGTGCGGTTCCTAATAAAGTAAATGAGAGATTCTCGTGCCACTGCTTATGCTTCTCTATCATTTTCCTTAGTTTCTTCTTGATATTCTTGTTGGCGGCCTCTACGACTCCGTTCATCTGAGGTCTGTAAGCTGTAGAATTCTTTTGTTTGATCTTGAAGGTTTCACACATGGATTTCATCAAATCACTATTGAGGTTGGAGCCATTATCAATAATGATTAACTCTGGAAATCCGAACCGACACATGATACGGTCACGGACAAAATCTGCCACGACTTTCTTAGTCACTGCCCTGTCAGATGTTGCTTCAACCTATTTGGTGAAATAATCAATTGGTACTAGGATAAACCCGTGTCCGTTTGATACGGCGGGTTCGATTGGTCCGATAACATCCATTCCCCAGGCGGTGAATGGCCACAGCGAGCTTGTTATATTAAGCTCAAGTGGAGGCACCTTTATCCAGAAGTAACCAGCCCGGAGCATCTTCTTCGCTAAAACAAAGACATTCATATATGGACCGCAGGTCCCAGTGTGGATTTCTTCTAGCAGTTTAGATGTTTCTTTTGCATTGACACATCTTAGCAATCCTAAATCAGGAGTCCTCCTATACAAGATTCCTCCGTTGTGAAAAAAATTGTTGGACAACCTCCGAAGTGTGCATTTTTAGTATGATTTGCAAGTTCTAGGTATTCTCCTTTCGTCAAATATTCCTTGATATCATGAAACCAAGGCTTTTCGTCTGCTTCTTCCTCAACATGAGCATAATAAGCTGGTTGATCATGGATTTTTACCGAAATGGGATCAACAAAGCTCTTATCTGGATGTTGTATCATGGATGATAGGGTAGCCAATGCATCGGCAAACTCATTCTGGACTTTAGGAACATACTGGAACTCTATCTTTGTGAACCTCTTTCTCACCTCCTGTACGTGATGCAGATAAGGGAGTATCTTGGAGTTCTTGGTTGCTCATTCTTCTCGGACCCGATGTATAAGCAGGTCTGAATCCCCAATTACTAGCAACTCTTGGATGTTCATGTCAATGGACATCTTGAGCCCTAAGATGCAGGCTTCGTACTCGGCCATGTTGGTGGTGCACGGGAACCTGAGCTTGGTAGATACCGGATAATGCTGACCGGTTTTTGATACTAGGACTGCTCCTATGCCAACTCATTTGAAATTTGATGCTCCTTCGAAACACATTCTCCAACCGTCATAGGATTCTGCAATGTCTTCTCCTATAAATGATACCTCTTCATCAGGAAAATATGTTTTAGGGGTTCGTATTCTCCGTCCATGGGATTTTCAACAAGGTGATCTGCTAGTGCATGTCCTTTGATTACTTTCTAAGTCACGTAGACAAAGTCAAATTCACTCAATAGGATCTGCCACTTGGCCAGCTTGCCAGTGGGCATGGGCTTCTGAAAGATGTACTTCAAAGGATCCATCCTTGATATGAGATATGTAGTATAGGCACAGAAATGGTGCCTCAACTTCTGAGCTACCCAAGTAGTATAGGCATAGAAATAGTGCCTCAACTTCTGAGCTACCCAAGTCAAAGCACAATAGGTGCGCTCCAATAGTGAATACCGGGACTCATACGGGGTGAACTTCTTACTGAGGTAATAGATGGCCTTCTCCTTCCTCTCTGTTTCATCATGCTGCCCCAGAACACAACTGAACGCTCCATACAATACTGCGAGGTAGAGTAATAAAGGTCTACTTGGCTCAGGTGGAACTAGGACTGGTGGTGCTGATAGGTATTCCTTGATTCTATCGAAAGCTTTTTGCCAATCATCAGTCCATTTGGTAGCGGCGTCCTTCTTCAACACCTTAAAGATTGGCTCACAGATAACTGTTGATTGTGCTATGAATCGGCTGATGTAGTTAAGTCTCCCCAAGAAACTCATCACGTCCTTCTTGTTCTTTGGCGGTGGCAGTTCTTGAATAGCTTTGACCTTTGATGGATCCAGTTCTATGCCTCGGCGACTCACAATAAACCCAAGTAACTTTCCAGCAGGAACCCCGAATTCACATTTTGCGGGATTCAGTTTTAGATTGTACCTTCGCAGCCTATTGAAAATTTTCCTCAAATCTCCCATGTGATCAACGACTCTATTGGACTTGATAATAACATCATCTACGTACACCTCTATCTACTTGTGTATCATATCATGGAAGATAGTAGTCATGGCCCTCATGTAGGTGGCCCCTGCATTCTTCAACCCGAATGGCATCATCTTGTAGCAGTACATTCCCCATGGCATAATGAAGGTCGTTTTCTCAGCATCTTCTTCATCCATCCTGATCTGATGATACCCAGCGAAATAATCTACAAATGATTACAACTCATGTTTGGCACAATTGTCAATCGGGATGTGTATGTTCGGTAAGGGGAAGTCGTCTTTTGGACTGGCTCGGTTGAGATCCCGGTAGTCGACACAGACTCTAACCTTACCATCCTTCTTCGGTACTAGCACAATGTTGGCTAACCATGTCAGATATTCTACTACCCTGAGAACCTTAGCTTTGACATAATTAGTGACTTCTTTCTTGATTTTCAAGCTCATGTTAGGCTTGAACTTTCTGAGCTTTTGCTTTACCGGCGGACATATCAAATCGGTTGGCAGATTGTGGGCCACAATAGATGTACTCAAATCAGTCATGTCGTCGTACGACCAGGCAAATATGTCCTCATATTCCTGTAGAAAATCCGTATACTCTTCATTTTCTGACGGTGACAAATGAACACTGATGCGCATTTCTTTGATATTTTCTGCATCTCCCAAGTTAACAACCTCAGTCTCGTCTAGGTTGGACTTAGTTCTATTATCAAAATTCTCAACTTCTTTAACAATCTCCTCTGGTATATAATCTTCCTCTGAATTTATGTCCATTTGTTGTGTCGTCTCATTGCATGTCACAATCATTGGTTCATCAAGATAAGTAATAGTAATGGCCGAAGCTTTCTAGACTCTGGTAGTTCTGATGGTCTAGTTATTGAGGCATGCTCCTCGGCTTACAGGCAGTATGGAAGGGCCTTCCTCCCCCTCCTCCTCGAGAACAACACAACAATCCATGTTATTGTCCTCTAAGAACAAGTTTTTCACAACTGCTAGTACTTCCTCTTCTTCCGACCCATAAATAACATCGGCCGGCTGGAAAGTCTGCTCCAAATATGGTATTTGCTGCTCCAATGGGTAGTATGGACCATGCCATGGTGGCGACCAATTGTTGAATTCCTCCCAAGTATACTCGTATCCTAGACCGAAAGTGGTGCCATGTTTCTTTAGTTTGATAGGCTTGGCGATTCCTTGGAGGTTCTTACCAAGTCCCTTGCCAGGTTCATATCTGCTCCAGTTCAATATGCTTTCAATTTTGTTGTCCTACCATTTATCTTTGTCAACGACATTGACTCGCTCGATGTGGTGATAGGTTTCCCCGCCTATCTTTCTCCTTCCTCCGATCACTGGAATGGTTTGGTGACTGTATATGGGATTGCTACCATCGCCGTGAATGATCACCTCTTGGTGGTTCCATTAAAATTTCATCGTCTGATGCAGTGTTGATGTTACGGCCCCAGCGGCATGAATCCATGGCCGTCCCAATAGTAGATTGTAAGATGCCGGCACATCTATTACTTCGAAATCGACATCGAACCAAGTAGGCCCCATTTGCAAGCACAAACTGATTTCCCCAATGGTGGATCTTTGGGAACCGTCGAAAGCTTTGATATTGATGAACCCGTCCTTGATCTCATGCAGACCCTTTCCCAATGTTCTGAGTGTTACCAATAGACAAATATTGAGCCTGGACCCTCCATCAATCAGGACCCTAGTGATAAAATAATTTTCGTATTGCACGGTGATGTACAACGCTAACGTAGGAGATTTGTACCCCTCGGGTAGTTCGACATCTGGTTGTATGCAAAGGTCTTCATAGTTCAACCCTTCAATCCCCTTACTTCCTTCGACACCCTGAATTCAACTAGTCAACTTCTTGAGTTCTACAGCCAGGTTCCTGATGAGTGAGTCTTTGTTATTAGACTCGGGGGTACTTAAAATGGGTTGAGTGGAGTGTGATATAGTCTCCGCATAGATGGGGGTGTTATGAGTGTGAAAAATGGTCATTTGTGGAGTTCAAAGGTTCTAAGATGTGCAGTGGAGTATTGTTGGAAGTATGGCAGGTGTTGCAGTGATGGTGAGGAGCGGGATGGTTTTGTGGTTTCGGGATGCTTTGTGGAGGTGTGGGGTTCTGAGCGTTAGGAAAATTGACATCTGGAGTGGTGAGGGAAAATGATAAGCTCGCCAAGTTCCGGACCTGATCAAGTTTCTCCTGAAATTTCAACAGTTTTTGCTCAAGTTGGGACGCACTTTCTTTGGAGACCTGAGTACCCTAAGTGAGTTCTACCCGTTCAACCGAGTTTTCCTTTCTGATGTTGCTCAAATCTTCCATCTTTCCCTTGTTCCTGCTTTTGACGGGACTAGGAGGAGGAGTAGGTGGAGGGCCCTTAGATCTTGTGGAGTAGGATAATGATGTCAGAGTGCACGAACTAAACTTTGGGGAGGGGGGATAATAAACAAAAGGTAAAAAAAAACAAAAAGGTAACAAGTTAGTAAGAATTATAAGAAAAATGTTGCGATATTTAAACACATAGTGCAAGAATGTAAATCGTGTCCTAACTTGGGGAACCTCTTTATTCCCGAGGTAGGCCTAGCGACAAGTTGAATTGGAGAACGTAGAATGCTAAATGCCTCATTCTATTGATAAAAAGTAGACGACTCCCAAATCGACACTAAATAACAGGAATAAAATATCACTAGTGGTCGTTGGCCTTATTACATTTCTTAAAGCAAAAGAAAAAAAACTCTTATCTATTTGGTCCTAGAAGGACCTTCCATAGGTTGAATGTTCTCGTTGATCAAATCCTCCAGTTCGCGTAGGTTCACCAGTAAAAATGCGTTTGCCAGGTGTTCTCCTTTGTTTCCCTCGGCGTTCTGGCAGTCGGTGACTCTCTTCCTCACTTTCCCTTCTAATTCCAACAAACTATACTCTAGATATTCCAACTTTTCGCTAGTTTTGGCGGCCCTCTCTTTCCACTTATTGATTTGGTCATTTGATAGACGACTCCTCCACCAGTCTAGCAAGAGTGGGGGCATGCTAATCATACCAAAACAGGGGATCTCGTGCCTTATTTTCTACAGAACAAAAGGGTTAGGCCCTTACCCCCACCAGACTCGACTATTTAATATCAAAAATTAGCATAAATGCATCTAGTTCTCCAAATAAATGCACAGAACGTGATGATGTCCGTTTTGGTTTTAGGGAAACCTAGTGGACTTTGGACAAGGCCATCTTAAAGGATCATTATGTTGACAACATAACTGACCCGGCTAGGTTTGACCATGATGCATGCACAGTTAAACAGAGTAAAGTTTCTATAGGTTTTTAGACTGGTACACTTGAGCGGACAACT
Organism: Nicotiana sylvestris; assembly: GCF_000393655.2. Classification (NCBI taxonomy): domain Eukaryota; kingdom Viridiplantae; phylum Streptophyta; class Magnoliopsida; order Solanales; family Solanaceae; genus Nicotiana; species Nicotiana sylvestris. The sequence goes on along the minus strand of NC_091059.1, from coordinate 134,533,257 downwards.
CAAGAGGGAAAGGCGCAGAACCATCGACTACACCGTTGATCGACTGGTTTTACCGCAAATATTCCTTTGCTGGATTTAGGGGGGTGATACTATTGGAAGAGCACAATCACTCATTATAAGCGTTACTATGGTATTTGTTTGGCACGAGTGGAATATGATGTTAAAAACATGTTTATGCAATAACTAAAGCAGGTTGTCATGTATTTGCACGTTGAGAAAGCAGTAAATACAACAGTTCTTCATAATTTAAAGCAGTAATAAAGAAAAGCAGTAAAGGAAAGCATTAAAAGAAATAAAGTAAAGAAACAAAAGACAAGTCATTTTTGTAGTTGAAAGGGGGAATTGAATCCTTAAAAGTATTAAACAAATAAAGGCATATAAAGAAAATGTCAAGCCACAGTAATAGTCTGAAATGGTAAAAGCCTAAAAGATCCCCAGCGGAGTTGCCATGCTGTCGCGCCCCCTTTTTCTTGCGAAATCGGGTTTATAACATTGACAACTCTTTTAACGGTTATTAAAAGAGAAGAGTCGCCACCTAATGATTAAAGTGCATTAGGACACTAAGAAGAGTTTGATTTAGAAAATCAGAGATTGGGTAAGAGCTTGAAATTATCCCGAAGGAAATGTGTTAGACACCCCTCAGGATCCACTAGTGTGGTTCCCGGCCATACTATAATTGTGACTTTAAGTAAGCAAGTAAGAGTTTCAAATATGAGGGGGTTTTCACATAATGGTTGCAAATAGATAAAATTAAAAGAAGTGAAAGGCAAGCTGAAATTTGAGAAAAACGGTTTGAAATTCTGAAAGGTAAACAACGAAATAAACAAGTAAAGGGAAGGGGGTCCTAGGTTTATAAATAATATGGATCACCCCACACAATGTCCGGAAATCGCTCCTCGATGAGGGGTTACACGTGACAATATCGCGTGGTCATCATATCCATATCTACCCTTTCCCACCCCGTTAAGGTATTAAAGTGCGGAATAGTCTCGTTTACTTATTGCATGCTATTACCCGCCCCAATTCTATCAGCCCCAGAGGTACTTGGGACTACTATTACTATAATGGAGGAAAAGTTGGCTTATTTGTTGTTTTAAAGGTAAAAATACTAGGGCGACAAACAAAAAAACGTATAACAAGTATGGGGAGACACAAAAGCAATAAGGCCCAAACAGACCTCCTTAAATCAAAGAAAGCATATAGTTTAGCATGTCTTGCGCGTAGTGATTAAGGTCTGATTAAACTTAAAAGGCTGAGGCAGACTGATTTATTACATATTTCAGATAAGAAATCCTAATCAGGCCTGCCTGCTGGTTGTAATTAACAAAATCTGATTTAGTTTACAAGTTTACCTTATGGCTTGCCTAAGTGTTAGACGAAACCTATAGGCATGATATCTACTGGTTTCAAAAAGAAGTATGCTGATTTTAGGAAAAGAAATTGTTAGTTAATCAGGAAAGGCGAGTTTAAGTTCTGCAGACGTTAGGCATTATTGTTACTGATTTCAGAAAATAAAACGATTCATATTTTGTTAATAGTTCCTATAGGCATGCTTTCTAGGTGTTGTTGATTTTAAACATTTTTTATAGACGTAACAAGAGTGCAGAAATCCTATAGGCATGGTATCTAAATGTTGTTAGTTATTTAAACCCTATAAACATGTTTGCCTAGTGATAGATGCATATGCAGGATTTGGATTTCTAGCATGGTATCTATATAAGATAGTACAGAAACCTATAGGCAGGATATCTATACAAATGCAGAAATGCAAAAAACCTATGAGCATTATATTTATATGAATGCAGGAGTGCAGAAGCTATAGGCAAGATATTTATACGAATGCAGAAATTCAGAAAACCCTATGAGCAAGATATCTACCCCTTGCAAGCATGGTTACCCCTCCCTTTTCAGTAATCACCCCAAAAGTTTGTTACAAAGTTATTACAGTCCAAAAGTAAAGTAAAGGAAATACATAAAAAATTGAAAATTACAACCAAGGAGAGCCTGATTCAGACTTCCTGTCTGAAGCATGAAGTAAACCAACTCCAAAGATCAAGATCCAAAGCCTTTCTCTCATTTGGATGTGTCAGAGTTCCCTAAGAGCCTCAAGTGGACTCGGGGCAGTGCTCACACCCAAATGCATTACAGTATTAAGACATAGTGCAGTGCGGAAGGGCCAGCCCACAAGTGTCCAAGTTCAGAGGGAACTCAAGGTCCCAAAGCAAGGCTCACAGGAGGGGAGGGGGGCAGAACATAGAAGCTAAGAGTGAGTACAAGTGCAGAGTTTGAAAAAGGGGAAAAGGGAAGTGGTAAAGAAGCAAGGACAGGCTAGTGGGCATACCTAGCAATGAGAACTGCTGGCACACCCTACAAGCCTGTTAAAACACATTGTTTTCGGAGTCAGGATCCCCTAAGGTATCAAACATAAACAATAACTTACATATTGTCATGTCTTGAACTACAACTCAAAGCACATAGAAGGAAACAGAGGTGCAGGGATTCACAGCAGAAACAGGTAAAAAGAAATTAACATGCTAGTTAAACATTTAACTCCACATAGATAGTAAAGTAGACATGGATGTAAAGGTTGTAAGTAAACACATTGGGATGATGCTAAAGCTAAAACTAGAACATATAAGTCTTAAAGAAACAAGTAAGAAAAAAACAGTAGTCTTGTAAAACCAAAGTGCAACAGGCAGTCAGAATACGAAAGTGTGAGTTCAGAAGAGAATGTAAAACTGTGAAGTCTGAAGTGTAAAAGTGTTGAGTTAAAAGCGTGTCCTCTGGTGAGAAAGGGGTCGTGCCCTTTTATAGTGTAGAAGGTAAGCATAAATAAGGTAAGAGAATAGTTTGAAAATCGATTGTCAATCAATTACACAAGTTTTCCCTTTAATTAAGGGATTCAGATTACAAACGGGTGTAAACCCATTAAGGAAAGAAAGAAATTAATCAAACACTTTGTGCAAAGTAGTATAATACAGGTAAAAACATAAAGGTCTATTTAAGGACAAGGTCTTGACAGTACACGGTTTGTGCAAATAAGGCAAGGGAATCAGTTAACAGCCAAGAAATCAGAAGTCCAAAGATTTGTAGGAATGAACCCAGTCAGAAAAGGTGAACAAAGGTTTTACTTAAGTAAATTCAGCAACAATCAATTAGACCTATTAAAAGGAATTCTAAATCAATCACAAGTTGGAAAACCCTTTTGAAGAAAGATTCATCACATATAAAAGCAAACAGACACATTAAACAAGAGAGAAACTTATCATGCTAATAAGTAGAAGAGTCTAGTGTAGAAGAATTTAAAAATAAAACTCAGAATTGTGTGCAAACAAAGAAGGTCAAACTTAGTTCATAGACTCAGAAATTAGTCTGAAAGAGTCAAGGATTCTCAAACAGAATCCTAGTTCAATCACATAACCAAACCTCGGCAGAACCCCCAAATTCTAGGGTTTCCACCTCGAGTCAAGTACAGAGATGAGGAAGCAAGTAGTCAAAACAGGCTCAGAGATTTCTTCAGAAACTCATGAGAAAACAAGCAACTTCAGTAGAAAGTTCAAAGCAAACAGAGTGAAGAAATTCGAAGCATAATGAGAGTAGAAGAAACAGTAGAGGAAAACATGCTTAAACGGGTCTTTTAGAAGAAACTTAAAACAAGGTTCAGTAGAAGGAAAACAAAGAGACTTAAGAACTTAGTAGAGAAATACAGTAGAAGAACACAAGAACACCCGAAAAGTATAGCAAAAGAACATATAAGAAAACACAATGAGATAAATATGTGAAGCATGGTATAGAAATACAGTAGGAAAACGAAAGAAAAAAAGCACAGAAGAACATGTCTGGTAAAAAGGAAGCATATGAGGACAGTAGAGATAAATACACACAAAGAAAAGGAAAATAAAAGTCAGAGAAACATTTTAAGCATTCCAGAAAACCCTAAATCGAAAAAGAAGCAATTTTGGAAGTAATTTTTGAAAGAAAGTTGGGGAAATCGTTTGAAAACTCAAATAGAGCATAGATACATAACAGATCTAAAAAGATCGGAGAAAACCTCAAAGAGTTAGGGTTTCAGAAGATCCCTAGAAATGAGAAAGGCTTTTGGAAAAGGTCAGATCTGAGTCGGAGAAGTCAGAACCAGGCTCAAAACACCATGGTATGCCGGAGCAAGGCCGGAGATGGCCGTGAAACCTTGAATCAGTAGAGGTTTGGGCGAAAACCTTCGAGGTCAGGCCTCGAATCTTCAAGTACCAGGCGTATAAGAGTAAGGAGGGGTAAGTGTAGGGCTTCCATGGCTTGAGAAGCCACGGATTCCGGTGGTTTTGAGGTTGAAGACGGTAGGAGGCAATTAGGGTTTTGAGAACATTCGAGAGAGTTTGAGGGAGTGGAGCATTTAGAGGCGGCTGATAGAAGAGAAATGAGGGAATTAGGGTATTAGTTTGGATTAAAAAAGGCAAGAATGGGTAGAGGTCGTTGATCTCAGAGATCAACGGCCAGGATAAGAGGGGGTCTGGGTCGGGTAGATTTTAGTTGGGTCAGGGGCGGGTTAAATTGAATTGGGCTGGTCCGTTTAAAAAATGAAATTGGGGTTTAATTGGGGGCTGATTTTAGGCCAAAATTGAAATAGTTAGGGCTAGATTTTAAATAGCCACTTTTCTCTTTTTATTTTATAAAAAATAGTAAAATGATTTTGAAAATAGATTAAAGGTACTAAATTAATTAATATATATATATATATATATATATTAAATTAAAATACTGGAATCAATTTATAATTATAAAATGCTATTAAATCTTAAAATAGGCTAAAATTGTAATTATATGCAATTTAGCTTTAAAAATACTAAATAAATTTTTAAAAAAGCGTAAAAATTACCTTAGCTATATTTTGGTATAAATATGAGGATAAAATAAGTTATTCACAAAAATGATAATTTTGGGAATAATTATTAGTTTTTTTGTACTGCTAAAATGGGCAATAAATTGATTTAAAAAACTTTTTTAAAATTTAGGAAAAATACCAAAGCACTCAGGCATACTTATATATGCATACATATACTATTTTGAAAGTATTTTGCATATAAAAATACATAGGAAAAATTTGGGTATCAACAATGTGGAGGCTTCCCTTTCGCATGAAGCAGTCACACTTCCGTGCGGAGGAGGTGAAGTCTCCCCCGGGTGTGATGTTTGGTGTTTCATTTTCGTGATCCTCTCTACTATCTTCGTTGATGGTGTCTAGGAGGTTGGCTGTGACGCCTACTATGGCTTTTTCCCTTGCATCTCCTTTACCTGCCATTGTTGATTTGTACCAAACTCGGAAGAAGCGATTATCCCTTTCAGGAGTCTAGATGAAACTATAATATTAGCTAAAGAAATCCCCACAGACAACGCCAAATTGTTTGACCCAAAAGATATTGGAACCTTTTTGAATAAATCAATTAAAAAAATGAAGAGGTAAATCTCAGCTAAGTATAATAAACTCTAGAATAAAAGATATAAGGGATGAACACGGTAGATAGTATTTTTTGATCTCATGAAACTGAGTGATTGAGCGTTAAAAATGACAACCTTGAATGTAGAAAGATATTACAATCAGTGTTCTTAGCCCCCGTTCCCCCTTACAAGGTTTTCCTCACTATATATAAGGGACAACCCCCTTCTTAACCCTAAAGGACATATCATAGGGAATATTCGAAAGTATATTCCCAGTGCCCCATGTTAGGCCTACACTACTGCAAAAGTCATACGTCCTTTGTCCGCTGTCGGTCGTCGTCATCCTCCACAGGATGTCATGCTGTGAAGATCTCATCTTTTGTCGTATTTGTCAGTAGCTGTAGTCGTCCAAATTTGGACCCATACAACAAGTACATTGTACCAAACTCTACACATACCTAAATAAATTTCTAATAGAAAAATTTCTAGCTAGATTACATATTGGAGACCAAGTGTTTACGGAAACATTGACTTGTTACGATTAATCACAATCATGTAGACGAACTTTCACTTCTGACAATACAGAACAAACAACCAAAGGAAGAGCAAGACACGCGTTCCAATTTTTTGGATCTGTTACTTCAACTTTGTTTAAGTTTAAGCTGTATTTAATTACTATATAAAAAATATTTATACAATTATTATTATTAATTTTTATCAAAACACAATCAGGTGATGATAAAGCAATTATAGATAAATCTCTATCTAATTGGTAACGTTTAAAAATTACAACTATAATCTTAGCCTATCACAAGTTATACAGTATCAAAAATCATTGCTCAGTCAATTTATGAAACTTAAATCCTTTTCACATACTTGTTTTTTCTTTCTAGGAAAACCGAAAATTGGAAAACTATATATGAGTACAAAAAACTTCAAAACTTTCCACAAGCCAGAATATGTGGAATTTATGAACCAAGGCTGCCACTGATAGCGGAGCCTCTTGACCTGTAACAAATTTCCACTATTGCTTTCTTCCACCTTTCTTCTCTAATTAATGGCAATGGAGTCAATAGAGACTAATAAACTTCCACCTAGGGCCCCGCCATAGATTCGTCAAATCCCCAATGTGTTGGAGGTGTACACTTAGTAATTCATACACATAGTTGTTTAATTGCTCAAAGTGCATGTAAATCTGCCTCTATAAATAGCGTTTCTGATCACTTGCATTAAGTAGGGAAACACAAAAACGAAACTTGAAACGCAATAGTGTTGTTTAGTCTCCCACCTTTAACTTATTACATAACAAGTTCTCGACATGGCTTCATTCCATAGCTTGAAGACTTTGGCCATTGTTGCTCTTGCAATTTCCTACTTTGTGCAAGTCACCCTAGGTCAGTCTTCCTTTTCTTATTAATGTAGTAAAACATACTAGTGTCTTTGCACTAGATAACGGGTTTCTATTAAATCTAATCAGGAAGTTCAACTGAATTTTTTTTTTCCCTGATCCATAAGTTCATATGCGAAAGATTTTATGTGTGTAAACATAGTGTGAGTATAAATGCAGGGGGTATAGCATGTGAGAACTTAAACGAAGACTCGTGTGCCTTCGCAATATCAAGCAATGGGAAGCGTTGCGTGCTAGAGAAACATCTGCGAAGGAGTGGGGAAGAAGGATATACATGCCGCACATCAGAAATAGAGGCTGATAAGCTTAAAGATTGGATTGAAACCGATGAATGCATTGAGGCATGCGGCGTCGATAGAAACGCCCTTGGCATTTCTTCCGACGCTCTCCTGGAATCTCGCTTTACCAACTAGCTTTGCTCCCCTGCTTGCTACAAACATTGCCCCAATATTGTTGACCTCTACTTCAACCTTGCCGCTGGTGAAGGTAATATTCGATATTATCTTTTAAATCTCATCTCCATTTTATTCGGTTTTCGAACTTAATTTTGAATTTGCTCTGTTATTAATGGGGATGGCTTTGATTGGACACAGGTGTATATCTTCCCAAGTTGTGTGCAGAGCAAGGGAAAAGTGCAAGGCGAGAAATAGCGGAGATCAGAAGCTCGGGATTGGTGGCGCCAGCTCCGGAATCAGAAGTCAAGCCCAGCAATTTCATGATTGCTCCGGCAATGCCTCCTTTCTAAACTCGATAAAGATTTAATAGATTCAGCACTATAAGTATACAATGGTCTTTAGCTTTACTGTAGTATGAAAATAAGGACTCTGGGTAGGCCCAGTTAATATTACATTTGAATCTAGGTATGGTTCCTTGTTGTGCAAAAACAATTGTAATTAATTAAACGTCGTTATTAAGAGGTTGAACTAAGAGGCTAGTGCAACTAGCACATGACAGAAGGTCCAAAACTCCAAATCAATCTCTGCTACAAAATTCCCATTGCTTCACTGAGTAATAGTAATAGACATCTTCTAATTGAACGCTTATGGGTGAACCCATATCCAATTTCTTCACCAACAGAATGGTAGGTGTCATTTGTCAAGCCTCTAGTGGTGGAAGTTTTGAACTCTGTGAAGTTTAGGCAAAATGAAAACATGGACCGACTACTATATTGGATCCAAGATGGTAAATCGTCAAAAGTTAGACAAACAATGTTGAGAAGTGGTGTTGTTACCCCCTATATTTTTTTTACGCGAAAGTACGCCATAAATAATTTGGTGAAGTCTCGAAAATGAGATGTTACATCCCGCATTTTTGTACGTCAAAGTTTCGTCGTAAGTAATCGACGTAAGTTTGGGAATGAGATTATTTTGGAATTATAAGTATTATGCTATTTCAAACAAGTGATAAGTAAATTCGTGAAGGTGAGAGGGTAAGCGAATCGAAGGAAATGAGTTTTCGTCGAAGTTTGGCATTTTGAGAAAAAAATACGGTTCAAGCTAAAATACCACGTATTTATGGACTAATGTCATACAAGGTGTCACATTACCATAATAGTAAGGTGTACAAAGTGTGTTAAAAGTGAATAGTATTTTAAGTAATTTGAGATAATTTCTAATTATGTGGATCCTAATTATGTGGATAATTGAGTAATTATTGATTAATGGGGGATTAACAAGTTAATCAAGGAATTTATGAATAAGCTTAATTAAGTTATTGGATGAGCTTAATCAAGACAAAAACGTGGCAGCAATATATGCCTATTTGATGACTCTAAAGTCACTTTGGAAGGTGGCAACATTTAAATTAATAACTACATTTTCTCATTTTTGATTAAAAGATGCTATTAAGCCTTATTACTACAAAATGAAACGGCTATGACTACAACTTACAGATGGAGCTTCAAAGATCATACAAGATCATAATCAAATTCACAAAGTGATCATACAGAATTTTCTACAAAAATTCGTACGAGATTTCATAAGGTAATAGCAACGGAATTTTGCGATTCTAAGGGAGTACGGTGCAATCTTTCTCAAGAATATCATATGGATTTCCCTACTATGATCTGCCGTTACGTGATTTGTCATAATTGATGTGTGTTAAAGGGATTGTCAAGAGAATCGGCTCAGGTATGTTAAGGCTAAGTCCTTCCTTCATTTTGGCATGATCTCGTAATTACATATGTTTGATAACGAGGCATAAAGAGAAGTTCATACTTCCGAATTTATATACATTATCCTAGTCTCATAAGTTACAGTATTCTCCCTTATCGGGACTTCATATTCAATTAAGTATTGTCTTATCCTAATCAAGAGAGCAGAGAGTCTATATATATAGTATTATAGTATTTTCACTAGCATCGAGCTATAATCAATGGGCAGGCCCCTATTGGGCAACCTCAGATCAGATGGTAAGTTATATACCGAGCCTACTGTGGTTGAGAGCCTATGAGCGAGCCCAGCATGGCCGAGATACATAGCCTAGTATGCCTGAACGCCTATGAGCGAGTCAACTACGGCAGATGAGTTATATATACCGAGCCTTATAAGGCCGGACAACTGTTTTACTTACTATATTGAGAGAGTTGAGTCAGTATCAGCATGTGAGCATATCTTCAGATTGTCTTTGACTCCCAGTTACTTTCAATTATTATATTATTAGTTCAGTTTCAGCTTTCAGTATATTGCCTTATATACTCGGTACACTATTTCGTACTGACGTCCCTTTTTTGGGGCCACTGCATTTCATCCATGCAGGTTCAGATAGACAGACAGGTAGATCTCCACATTAGGTATTTCCCGAGTTCAGCTTGATCGGTAAGCTCCATGCCCTTCGGAGTTGCCGGGTCTAGATCTCTATGGAAATCTTGTATATATATGTATATATGTTATAAGTAGGTTGGGGTCCTATTCCGATCACAGTATATCCATCAGTAGAGGCTTGTAGACATATCCTGTCAGTTAGTGCAGTATGTTGGGCTTGTAGGCCTTGTATGTATATTTTGATTGATTTGCCAGCTGTAGTAGTTATGACGGGCTTGTCGGCCCAACTTTATATTGATGTTTAGTCAGCTTTTGCAAATTGTCTTATAATTTGGCCCATGGCTAAAGTATGACATTAATGTTCAGAGTCCCTTAGTCGCAAGTTGGTACGCAAGGATAGGTGAGGCACCGAGTGCCGGTCTAGCCCCCCAAGTTCGGGGCGTGATAAGTACTTGCAAACATTATTGGGCCGAAAAACCGGTTTTCCTTGTGGAAGTTCAGGGGTGAAGTACACAAATAGCCCTTAAAGTGAATGGTCAAGAATTGTTATCTCCACTTGCCCTATGAGCAAAAGTTCAAGGTTAGCAAGTATTAAAAGTGTTTCCCATGGGGCAAACGAGAGACAACACTTGTTAAACTTGAAACTCTGATCATGGGACAAGCAGGGGTCAAAAGTTAAAGACCACTCCAAAAAGTGTTATATTTCTACAATATTTTGTTCTGGAAGTACGTGGAAATGATACCAGATAGCTACTTTTAAGCATGTTGTTTAAAATATATCCATAGTTTATAATGTATTTAGAGATTAGCCAATTTCGCTCAAACTTCAGGGCATGGCGCCCTAGAGGTTAAACCTCAAAATTCAAACTTCAAGTCATCATGTCCTAAAGTTCGAATATTGTGTCCAAAAGTTCGAATCTTATGTCCTAAATTTTAAATTAGTAGTTCAGAAATCCAGGATAAAGTGTCCTGAATTTCAAATTAGCAGCTCAAAAATTGAGGACACTAAGTCTTGAATTTCCAAATTCATGATACATAGTCCTGAAGTTTGGATGAATTGACTAATATTTAATACATTGTAAATTGTAGATATATTTCAAATAGCGGGCTTAAAAGTGACTATTGTTGAACTTCGCCCAAGTAGAGCCTTTTGGGCTTCTTTTTTATGTCGTCTTTACACAAATAGTCGGTTGGATTCACTATTTTTTTAGTTGATATACGTATATATATACCCACAAACACACTCCAGCTATTTTTAATTAAGAGGTCCGATGAACGACTATTTAGGTTAATCCTTCTTTCTTTTATTAAGTATCATAAGAAAATTCTCTCTTAAATTTCACATCCTTTTTTCTTTTTCCATATAGTTAATGGTGAGTAGGAACACTTTACTGATAATGACTATGGTGTTATCAGAATTCAAACTCGTTACACTAAGATATGAGTTGTGATCTCGTTTGGCTATCCCTTAGGTCATGTTTCTTCAACGGCAACTAAGTAAAATAATTACTAATCCACTATGCAGTCATTTTTACGCACCCTTTGCCTTCCAGAATTTACAGGTCTGTTTCTTGCTGACCAAAATGGTTCTATTTTTTAACGTGGCCAACTTCTATAATTTGCAAATTTTAAGAAAGAGAGAGGGCGAATTTCTTATGGATTACAATTAGAATCGAAGATGACGAGTTATGCATATAGAAATTATAAAAATCTCTTGTCAAAGAAAAATAAAAGCGGCCTCACCTTAAGATTTATTTTCTCAAGTGCGATATTAAATGTAAGAGAATATTCGAAAGAATATAATTGTTGGGGTAGTCATAATGGACAAATTTCTCAAATTTATAATCCCCATTCCATTGAAAACAAGGTATGTGGAGTTAAATGTAGATGTGGTACTGTGTGGATCTTGATAAGATTTTCCTGTTACCCTCAAGTGACCTCAGTAAAGGATTTTTCTTTTCTTGATGCATGTCACGAAAGAGGAAGGGTGGGATATACAATAGTTATATTGATTCAATAACTAAATTATATGTGTAATTATAATACGATATATATCACTTAGCTAAGAGATACATTTCTTTTGCCTGACTTTTATTCTTAACTATAACAAACGGATGTGTGTTTACCTTGAAAATGGTAATTATCATTAATTTGATTTTATTGTTCTAAAAATACTTGATTTATTTTTATGCTAGTTGCTAGGCAACAGATGATAAGTGTGAGACTAGAAATGAGATAAGAACTTGAAAGCAGTATGTTTAGACAAACCGAGTGGTTGAGAATCGGGGCCTCGAGCCAGGTTATACGGGGCCTCGAGGTCGAGCTAGGTACTAAGCTGTGGACAGCCGGTGAAGGATTAACAGTTTTGAGAGCTTTGATGAAGGATCTTTATGATCAATAATGAGCAATAAATGAAGAACAGTTAATGAAACACAATAAATGTAAGCAATAAATGTAAATAATATAATCAAGAGAGAATGTTCTTGTATATTGAATGTTGAATATGATATTATGTGTGCAAAAAATAACAAGAGTCCTCTTTATATAGGAGGGGGAGTCCCAACATAGTACATATGCATTTATTACAAAGCAATGTAGCTGGTACAACTATTTAGCAGTCTGGTACAGACTGATACTATTCTTGTAGGTGTTGTCAGCCTTGACCATGTGCTATGAGAACTTCCCGTTTTTCTATGATAACCATCGATTTAAGCTGCCCCAAGGTCGATCGTAAAGAACCCTCGAGGTCGAAACCTCGAGTTGTGTCCCCGGACCTTCGAGGTGAAGCTACAGAAAGACATAACGATCGTAAAATCAGGCTCTCCGATTTTACCCGTATATAATGTGCTTTAGAGTAATCACTAGTGGTGACTCATGTTGGATTTTTGCTTGTGGTGTGAGTGAAAAATAAAGGTAAAAGAAATGAAAGAAATGGAAAACTTACAAAAAATTCCTTTTTTATTAAGGAGATTTGTCCCTCATCAGAAAGAGAAAGAAAAATCTTTGTTCTATTATAGAGAAGCACTTCTTCTACCTTTTAAACAGTTGAGTAGAAGGCAGACCCCACGCACTGTCTCGTTACTCGGATTTGAATTTGGATTTTTTTTTAATTTTCTCACAACATTTTAATTCAAAATTTGCGGTCATTCCCGAACTTATTTCCTTAACGGTCCTTAATAGAAATTTGAATATTTTTGCCGAATAGACACTGTTTACTGTCGTGCCCCCTTTTTCCTCGTGGAGTCCGGGTTTCAACTTTCATGGAGGAACAACTCGTTTCCTTTTGCGAATTGGGTATTTGAATTTGAAAACTCGCTACCTAACGGATTAAGGTGCGTTAGGGCACTTAGAGCGATTAACTCATATAACTAGTTTGCATTACCAGATATTAGGGTAAGGGCTCGAAATAATCTTGAGGGGAAGGTGTTAGGCACCCCTCGCGGTCCACAATGATGAGTTCCGACCAAACTTAAACTATGTGAATTAGTCACTTTAACAAGTAAACAGCCCTAACACATAGTTGCAAATAAAGGTAGTTTTCACAGTCTAAATAATATATGATCAAGGAAATTTAGATAATGAAGGTAAAAGATGTTTGGACAGCTTAAACACACATATATGTAAATAAAAGGAAGTTTAGATAATTTAAACACATATAGGAATTGAGGAAGGAAAGTCCTAAGTTGATTAGCCTACAGGATCAATTTGTGCAATGCCCGGTAATCCTCCTCAACTAGAGGGGCTACACGTGACATTAGCGCGCAGGCCATCATATCATTTTATTACCCATTACCCTCCCCTTAATGGTTATATAAGCGAGTTTGATTAGCAACCTCTAAGCGTGCTGCTACCCGTCCCTTCCTTATGGTCCTGGAGGAGCTTAAGACCTCTAAATCTGGGCAGTTCTAGACAAACCTAAGGTATTTAAAACGCAAAAATCTAGGCGACAAACAAATAACATGTAGGACAAACAAATAGGAAAAAAGCAGTTAAAAGGCTCATGTTTATCTCCACATGTATATAAGCAAATAAACAGCACGTCTAAAACACAGATTCAAGTAATTTCTAGAAAGAATCCTAGGACAGGATATATAGGTGAACATTAATACATAGATCTTGCAACGATATTTTCAAAACTCAATGGCAGGGTCCAAATCAGTTTGCCTACTGATTTTAAACCTATAAGACTTAAGAAGTTTATACACAATTGAAACGCAGTTTCTAATTTTATATAAGGACATTAATCACCTAAGGCTTTCCTAGGCATGGGGACTATACGTAATCACAATTACAGGAACTGTTCGAATAGTTTGAGATTGTTCAACCTATGAGCATGTTGATCTAGGTGATGCAGGTTATAACATGTGCTTTATATCAATTTGTATTTAGAGACATGACGTCTATGTGTGTGTGTGTGGGGGGGGTTGTTTAAACCTTTTGTAGACAGTGATCGGAATCAACATGATTCAAACAGATGCAAATAGAGTTCCTAGAAAACACGGTATCTACTGCATACAAGAGATGACTATTTTTATTAAGGCAGGATTATTAACCTAATAGTGGGATCTCTAAGTGAAAGTATTTATGCAAAATCAAAGCTGGAATAGCGATATATGACATGTAGTATGTTGAAGCAATAAATGTGAATACCCTAAGAACAGGATGTCTAATGCGTAGGTTGAACATGGTTTGAATGCAAATAGACACACCAGTCCTAGAACATGATTTCTAGTGCAGATTTGCATAATGTAAAGCCTAAAAACATGATTTCTACCCAACATTACCCACAGTACCATATAGCTACCCTCCCGTTTCACTAGTTACCCCAATATCTATTTACAAATAATTATTATAGATCATGATAGAATAAATTACATAAATGCAATATAGATTAAACTATAGGGAGCCTAATGTAGGCCCAAAGCAAACCTGGGAGTACCAGGCCTTCAGTAGTCTCAAATTCCAAGAATTTTATTGCCAAATTTGTGTCCAGGTGTATCAGAGTTCCCTAAGGACCTCAAGGATCCCGGGCGGTGCTCACACCAGACATCTCTTAAATAAAGACTGATTATGTGCAGTGTGGAAGAGCCAACCCTGATATGCCCAGAGTTCAGAGAGATCTCAAGGATCTCTAAGTAGTAAACATACTAGAGGGGCAGAACTTAATAACCTAAGAGTAAAGTGAGAGTATTTGACATAATTTTGAAAAGGTTTTGGTAAAACAGTATAAAGAGGACTCTTAAGAGTGAAAAGGTTTTCTGAAAATAAGAACTAGTTTGGTGGTAGAACAGTTTGAGAAAAGTGTGAAAACACTTTTGAAATCAGAACACAAATCACAGAACTACCAGATTCAGAAACACTTGGCAAACAGATTCCACATAGGGAGAGAGGGGTTGAAGACACC
Organism: Nicotiana sylvestris; assembly: GCF_000393655.2. Classification (NCBI taxonomy): domain Eukaryota; kingdom Viridiplantae; phylum Streptophyta; class Magnoliopsida; order Solanales; family Solanaceae; genus Nicotiana; species Nicotiana sylvestris. The sequence goes on along the minus strand of NC_091059.1, from coordinate 134,518,250 downwards.
TAGAATACACCTCAGTGTATAATGGAGCACATAAGCAACAAGATGCACAAAATTCTCAAGAGTTTGTAGAATTAATAAGTTATTTACAAGGGTAGGTGATTGAGACATGGAGCAAAGATTATAGTAAAGACATGTGGAAAACACATAAACCCTAGACATGACCAAACGTACAACTAGAGTTACATTGAGAGACTAGATAACTTAGCATAATCTCATCAGTAAAGCAGAGTAGGAAAGGACTTAAATGAACAGACTAGGAAAACACCACACAACCACTCATAGTTTAGACATGATAATTCAATATAGAACAAAACAGGTTGAGACATGATAGATAAAGTAGTAGACATGTCATTATAGATTAAACATACTAATCACTATCGTGCCCCCATTTTTTTCTCCACGGAGAAAGTCCGGGTTTTGACGTTCATGATAGTAATGACTCATTTCCTTTTGGAATTTGTGTATTTTGAAGAGTTTCCACCTACAACTAGAGTTTTGACGGGAAGGTGTTAGGCACCCCTCTAGGTCCACAACGGTGGGTCCTGGCCGAACTTGTACTTATGTGAATTAGTCCTTTTAATAAATAAATAGTTTAAACACATACTTGCAAATAAAGGCATGTTAAGCACATACATGACTCAAGTAATGGAACAGGGGAAAAGGTTCGAACAAGTTGCACATATATAAAGAAAAGTAAAGTTTAAACATCGGGAATTGGGAAAGAGGGGTCCTAGGTTGGTTTTCCTATAAAATCACCCCACACAATGCCCGGTAATCACTCCTCAATGAGGGGCTACACGTGACATTAGTAAGTAGTCATCATATCCTTACTACTCAATTCTCTTCCCTTGGTCATAGCCTAAAACGTTCTAATATCTTTGATATATGTCCTATACGTGCACTACCTGTCCCTTCCTTGTGGTCCTGGAGGTATTTAAGACCTCTAGTTTAGGTGGTTCTAGAACTTCCTAAGGTTTTAAAGGATAAAAGTATAGGCGTCAATCAAAAATAATTAGGACTGCATTTAAATAGAACAAATTACAGGCTCACAGTCACCTCTACAAATATAACAAGTAAGTGCACGTCTTCAACAACAGTCAAGTATTTAAGAGAAAATCCTAGAACATGATATCTAGATGAGCAGGGATTGTACATCATTAAATTAGGACCAAGCGTCAAAGACCTATTTAGTTTGCTTACTGATTTTAGACCTGTGAATGTGAACAGTCTTAAATAACAAAGCGCAGCTTTTGTAGTTGAAGGATTTTAATCGCCCTAGAGGCTTGCCTAAATGCACAAACAGTGACGTCCTAAAAGCATGGTATCTATAGTGACTGGGAATGCAATAAAATAGTAGAATGATTTTTAATCGACAACTTGAGATCATATAGGCATGATTTCTAGCAGTATTAGTTTTAAGGTAGTGTTTGAAAACTTGTTAAAGAAACTGACAGATTAATAATTAGGCCAATTCAAAACACGAATTTGAACTGATTTATTTAGCTAAATTGGTTTTAAGTTCTATAGGCATGATTTCTATTAGAGTTGATTTTAAATCATATATGCATGATCTCTATTATTAAAGCCATTTAGATACTATAGACATGGTTTCTAATTGTGTGGAAGTAAAGCAAACATAACAAACGCATTTGAATCAACATGGACCCTATAATCATGTTATCTACCTAATTTACCCAATATATATAACTACCCTCCCCTTTTCACTAATCACCCCGCTGTCTGTTTACAAAATTATTATAGACCAATAAATTAAATAAAAATACATAAATATATAGGAGTTAATCTATAGGGAGCCTACCAAATGACTTCCCAGCCTCCAATAGCCTCAAATGCCCAAAGTTCCACAACCAAACTTATGTCTAGGTATGTCAGAATTCCCTAAGGACCTCAAGGATCCTGGGCAGTGCTCACACCTAGACCTTTTCTCAAACAATAACTGATTTAGGTGCAATGTAGTAAGGCTATCTCAGACATGCCAGAGTTCATAGAGATCTCAAGGATCTCAAGGCAGTACACATATCAGAGGGGTTGAACCTAGTATTCTAAGAGTGAAGTGAGAGTTCTTGACATAGTTTTGAAAAGGTTTTGAAAATAGTACAGAGATTACTTTAGAAGGAAAAGGTTTTTCAGAAATAGGAAATAGTTTGGTGGTAAAAGAAAGTTTGAGAAGAGTACCAAAACAGTAGGCAATCAATTGGTCATAAAAATATCCAAATTCAGAAAACACTTAACAAACAGATCTCACAGAGGGATAAAGGGATTGGGGCACATAAGAGACACATTGGGGTACAAGGATAGGGTATAGAGGAAACATATAGTCAACAAACTGCATAAAAACACTTGGGGTCTTAGAGACTCAACATGCTAATCATGGACAGTAAGTAGTTAAGACATAGATCATAGTTGGCATGTCTTGAACATGATTAAACATACAATTTAGACATGCTAGGTAAAGAAGTAAGCAGGAAAGAGTGCATACATTGAACATGACAGAGTTTTAGACATGCTAGGCAAAGAAATAACCAGGAAAGAGTGCAGAATATAAAGAATACATTGAACAGGCAGAGTTTAGACATGTTGAGCAGAGAAGTAGTCAAGAATACAAGTTGAACTCATAACTGATGAACTAGTGCATGAATGAAACATATAGGGGTTGGATTTAAAAACTTAACTAGAGACATACCAGTGCAAGAAAAGGGTGCAGAATATAAAGCAAATGAAGTTCCAATATCTAGCCTTGGCTTTCAGCCAGCTAGATCAGTAATAACACAAATAGTAGAAGAGAAAAAGAACTTTTAGAGTGTCAGTGTGCTTTTGTGAACTAATGTTCTGTTTTTGAAGTGAGAATAAGAGAGTGCTTATATAGCAGTTCGAGGGTAGAGTTAATAAGGTAAAAGAACCAGAAATCAACAATTAAGGGCAAATTAGAATCCAATCATATAAGGAGTTCAGAATAGACTCCTTTAATTAGGGGCAATTAGCCAAACAGTAACTATATAGGTTTAATTAAGGCAAAAAAGACCAAACCATACCAAATAAAGAATCAGTACGAATCCCCAAGTTATACAGGCAATAAATTAAGGCGGAGATGACCAATTAGGGTTATAAACAAGGAAACAAATAAAGTTTATGCATACCAATCTTTAACGGAGTAAACAATCGGACCGAATTTCAAAGTAATACTGATGTTTAGAAAGAATATATATTAGTTCCCATAAATAGAAAATAAACTAAGTAAAATTTAACAAAAACATAGAACTTAGTCGAAAAATTAGGTTAGAACCCTAATAGGGCTCAGTTAGAGGGAAAATCACGAAAGAGTCAGCAAGTTTAGTAGATAAGGTAAGAAACGAAAGTCAGGATGAACACAAACATAGAGAATCAGTGAAAAGTTGAATTAAGAATCTCAGTAAAGGCATATTAGGGTAAAAAGGCCACGAGATATCTAAATGGCTAAAGAAAATTACAAGAACCAAGGCAAGAATACAGTCAGCATACAAGTACTCAGAGACCAAACAAAGAATGTCGAAAAATTAGGGCTTTTAGTGTAAATGAGTTGAAATCAGAGCAATCCTAACAAAATCGGTTAAACCATACAGGAAACAGGAGATTAAATAACCAAATCATCAAATGTTTTTGGAAAAAGAGATTTCAAGAACCCTAGTTTAGAGAAAGATGAAAAATTACTTGAAAATCATACGATTCTTGTAAAGAATCACAAGGTTATTGTAAAACTCATATGAAACAAGTCCAAATCGTCTCAGATCTGTATAGATCTAATAGGTTTAGAAGAAAGAGATTAGGGTTTCGAGGAAAACAATACAGAGGTGAAGAAACATGCTTAGAAACCCATAGATCATAGTTGTTATAGGACGATCTTACTCGGAATCACATTGGAATGGCCTGAAACAGGCGAGAAAGGGACCATAGATTCATCCCATTGACCCTGGTCCCTTGAGGACCTTGGAGATGGCAGTACCAGTGTGAGGGAGGCCATTAGAGGCTTGGAGTGGTGAGGAACACCATGGAAGGCAGCAGATGATCGGCGATGTGGGTAGGTTAGGGTTAGGTTTCAAAGCGTTTGAGAGAGGAGAAGGCTTTTAGGGAGACGGATAGTGTAGAATGAAAGGGTTTTTTTTTGGGGGGGGGGGGAGGGGTCGTTTGGTTTGTTTTAGGAAGGGTCGTTTGTGGCTGTTGATCTCTATGATTAACGGCTGAGATTAAAAGGGTTTTGGAGCCGAATCGGGTAGTTGGGTTTGGGCTGGGTAATTTGAATTAAAATGGGCTGGTTATTCGGTTGAAAATATGGCTAAAATTGAAATAAAATAGGCCAGATTGTAAATAGCCACTTTTAATAGTTACATAATTTATAAAAATAGTAAATGAGTTCCAAAAAATATTTTCATGTACTAAAATTATTTAAAATAGTATTTAATATTTTAAAATATAAAATACCATTTTATGCATTAATAATGTAATTATACATTAATATGGGCTATAATTTCAAAGATGTGCAATTTAGCCTAAAATGTAAATGCAATTATAAAATACACTAAAAGTATTTAAACAATTATGATGGCATAAATAATGAATTCAGCTGACCAAATCATCACAATAATAATTTGATGGATAATTAGTGGATATTTTATATATAAAAGAGGAGAAATAAATTGTTTTAGAGCTTTAAAAATTATAGAAAAATTATAAAAAATGCTTATGCATGCTCATAACTGCATATGTGCTATTTTGAAAGTATATACATCTATATTAAAAATATATGAGGAAATATTGGGTATCAACAACTGCCCATCTTTACCCGGGAAGGATGAAAGAGTTTTCAGTTAAAGAAATGATGGCCAATTTTGACCGGTCGGGATGTTTCAAAGATAGAGGCTGGAATCTGGTCTTGAGTTGCCTACATATCCATGGTTTTACAGGAATCAAGCCATATGTAGTTCTGGGTTCATTCACGGTATACCGATGAAGTCATTGCAAGAACGGACACGAGGTGCAAGAGCGGTTATGGTGAGCGGTTAAGTTTGAGACAGTTTGAAAGAACTGGAGTGAGGTCACTCCTGCTAGGATAGTGGTTGCTTGCTGGTCACCTACAGATGAAGAGATGCTACAGACATATATTTGTGCGGAAATTTAAACATGATGTAGATTCCCTTTTGACCATGAAAGTTGTCTTTGGACAGTTAAGGAAGACGTCCTCGGACCATGATGTACTGGGCTATGAATTTTTTAATGAGGGATTCGCAGGCCATGGAATGATGTTCTCGGGCCATGCAGATGGTGCCTCTGAACCATGACGCCTTTGAATAATGATGTGCAATTTTGAGAGATCCTTAGGCCATGGCATGGTGTCTTCCGGCTATGAGGATGATGCCTTTTAGACTATGACGTTCTTGGATAGATTGGCAGTATTTCAGCCCATGATATGCAATAATATGACATTAAAAAGACAAGGCTTAGTCTATGGAGGGCAGATATTAACCCGATTGAAAATCAAATAGATAGTGCTAGAAATAGAGCACTATTTGTGCAAAGAGGGACAGTGCTTAGTCCCATGCGAATGCGGAGGCAGGGATTAGCCTCATGCAGATATGGAGACAAGGATTAGCCTCATGCTAATATGGAGGCAGGGATTAGCCTCATGCAGATATGGAGGCAGGGATTAGCCTCATGCAAATATAGAGGCAATGATTAGCCTCATTCAAATATGGAGGCAAGGATTAGCCTCATGTAGATATGGAGACAAGGATTAGCCTCATGTAGATATGGAGGCAGGGATTAGCCTCATGCAGATAGGGAGGCAAGGATTAGCCTCATGCAGATAGGGACGCAAGGATTAGACTCATGAAGGTGGAGGCAAGGATTAGCCTTATATAAGTGGGGAGGCTGGGATTAACCTCATACAAATATAGAGGCATGGATTAGCCTCATGCAGATATGGAGGCAAGGATTAGCCTCATGTAGATATGGAGGTAGGGATTAGCTTCATGTAATATTCGAGGCAAGGATTAGCCTCATGCAATATGGAGGCACGGATTAGCCTCATGCGAATGCAGAGGCAGGGATTAGCCTCATACAAGTATGGAGGCAAGGATTATTCTCATGCAATTATGGAGGCAGGGATTAGCCTCATGCAGATAGGGGAGGCGGGGATTAGCCTCTTGCAAATATGGCGGCAAGGATTAGACTCATGCAAGTGTGGAGGCAAGGATTAGCCTCATGCAAGTATGTGGGACAAGGCTTGGTCCCATGCAAAGAGCGAGTAGCAAATAAGAGTAATGTATGTCTTAGCTGGAGATATATGTGTCTTAGGGCCTGATAGATAGTGATCTTGTTACATGTATATATTTGCGGACGCTATTGCTACGTCAGATGTGCCTGCATTCAGAAAAAAATTGTAAGTTTTGTGAAGGGGCGGTTGGTTCGTGCTTCTGTCTGCTGGTCTTGCTTTGCTCCATTCTGGAGGACTTTTCAAGTTTCCCCAGGTAACACCTGGCTATTACGGAAATAGAGTTTTCGAAAATATGCAATTATTGGTAAAAAATAGAGTCATTTTAAAAACACATTGATATATCAAGTGATTTTTAGATGAACTGGTAACTGTAACACATTTTAAAGACATTGCATCTCTCTTATGTTAGAATTTTAAGGGTCCTCCTCAAAATTCTCCCCCAGCTTGGTAGATGACTCGTCGACCGTTTGTGGGTAATGAGCCTTGTTGAACCTTTTCCAGAATTTTGAGAATCTTTCTCAAAATTCTTCCCCAGTTTCTTAACCGATTTTTGACCGTCTGACATATGTTGGCGTTGGCTGGACTTGCTTCGGAATTTTGAGGGTCCTCCTCAAAATTCTGCACCAGTTTCTTATTTTGGGGGGAAATGGAAATTTTATTATAATATGACCAAACCCATAAGGCTTCCTACGTATCCCTTCTTAAACGGGAATCAGGTCAAGCGTAGTTCAATAACATGAGACAAGGAAATATAAATAATCTAAGCATAGTATTTCTTGACTGCATCCAAATTGATTGGTATTGGCCAGATTTCTCCATCCATTTCTGCAAGTATGAGTGCCCCTCCTGTCAACACCATGTGAACCATGTAAGGACCTTGCCAGTTGGGAGAGAATTTCCCTTTGGCCTCATCTTGATGTGGGAAGACTTTCTTCAGCACCAACCGTCCTAGTGCAAATTGCCTTGGTTTGACCCTTTTGTTAAAAGCTCTGGACATTCTATTTTGATAAAGTTGGCCATGACATATCGTGTTCATCCTTTTTCCATTGATAAGGGCCAATTGTTCATAGTGGCTCCTTATCCACTCTACATAGCTGAGTTCAGCTTCCTGTATGATTCTTAAAGAAGGAATCTCTACCTCGGCTGGAATGATAGCCTTGTTACCATAAACCAACATGTAAGGAGTTGCCCCGGTCGATATGCAAACTGTGGTCCAGTATCCCAACAAAGCGAAGGGTAGCTTATCGTGCCATTGTTTGTGGTTTAAAACAATCTTCCTTAGTATCTTCTTGATGTTTTTGTTGGCGGCCTCTATGGCTCCATTCATCTGAGGTTTGTAGGCTATGAAATTCTTGTGCTTGATTTTGAACGTTTCACACATGTATTTCATCAGATCACTATTGGGATTGGCGGCATTATCAGTAACAATGGACTTGGGAACTTCGAATCGACAAGTAATATGATCTTTGACAAAATCTGCGACGACTTTCTTGGTTACAACTTTGTAAGACGCAGCTTCTACACATTTCGTGAAGTAATCAATGGCTACCAGAATAAACCTGTACCCATTTGAAGCAGTGAGCTCGATCGGGCCAATGGCATCCATTCCCTAGGCAACAAATGGCCAAGGTGAGCTTGTTGCATTGAGCTCATTTGGCGACACTTTTATCGTATCAGCATGTACTTGGAATTGGAAGCATTTGCAGACATACTGGATGCTGTCCATATCCATGGTCATCCAAAAGTAACCGGCCATAAGTATCTTCTTAGCCAAGAAAAAACCATTCATGTGCGAGCCATAGGTCCCAGCATGTACGTCCTCAAGCAGATTAGAAGCTTCTTTTGCGTCGACACATCTTAGCAATCCCAAATCAGGAGTTCTTCTGTACAGATTTCCTCCGCTGTGGAAGAAGTGATTGGACAATCTTCGGAGCATGTGTTTCTGAGTGTGGTTTGCATGCTCCGGATATTCTCCCTTTGACAAACACTCTTTGATGTCATGGAACCAAGGTTTTTCATCTGTTTCTTCTTCAACGTGGGCACAATACGCCGGCTGATTTTAAATTTTTACCGAGATGGGATCAACGAAATTCTTATCTGGATGTTGTATCATATATGACAAGGTGGCCCATGCATCGGCAAACTCATTTTGAATTCTGGGCACATGTCGGAATTCTATCTTCGTGAAACTCTTTCTTAATTCCTGCATGTGGTGCAGATATGGAAATATCTTGGAATTCTTGGTGGCCCATTCTCCTTGTACCTGGTGTACAAGAAAATCTGAATCACCGATTACCAATAGCTCCTGAATATTCATGTTGACTACCATGTTGAGTCCTAGTATGCAGGCTTCATACTCTGCCATGTTGTTGGTGCAGGGAAATTTGAGTTTAGCAGATACCAGATAATGTTGACCCGTTTCTGATGCCAAAACTGCTCCAATGCCCACTCCTTTGAAATTTGCAGCTCCATCAAAGAACATCCTCCAACCGTCGTATGCTTCGGTAATGTCTTATCCTATGAAGGACACTTCTTCATTAGGAAAATATGTTTTCAAGGGTTCATATTCTCCTCCCACCGGATTTTCAGCAAGATGATCTGCCAATGCCTGTCCTTTGACCGCCTTTTAAGTTACATAGACGATATAGAACTCACTCAGTAGTATCTACCACTTGGCTAACTTCCCAATCGACATGAGTTTCTGAAATATGTACTTCAGAGGGTCCATCCTGGATATGAGGTATGTGGTGTAGGCACAGAAGTAATGCCTCAATTTATGAGCTGTCCAAGTCAAAGCACAACAAGTGCGCTCTAGCAAAGAGTACCATGCTTCCTTCTTACTCAAGTAGTATATGGCTTGCTCTTTTCTTCCTGTCTCGTCATGTTGTCCTAGAACACATCCGAAGGCTCCATCCAACACAGATATATAGAGTAGCAAAGGCCGTCCTGGTTCTGGTGGGACCAGAAATGGTGGCGTGGACAGGTACTCCTTGATCTTGGCAAAACTTTTTTAACAATCCTCGGTCCAACTTGTTTCGGCATCTTTCCTTAGCATCTTGAAGATGGTTCACATATGATTGTGGACTGTGCTATGAATCGACTGATATAGTTGAGACATCCTAAGAAGCTCATCATGTCCTTTTTGCTCCTAGGTTGTGGTAACTCCTAAATAGCCTTGACTTTAGACGGGTCCAGCTCGATCCCTCAATGAGTGACAATGAATCCCAATAACTTTCCTGCGGGAACCCCGAATGCACACTTTGTGGGGTTTAGTTTCAAGTTGTACCTCCTTAGCCTGTCAGAGAACTTCCTCAAGTCCACTATGTGATCTGTGGCCCTCTTGGATTTGATAATAATGTCGTCTACATACACCTCTATCTCCTTGTGTATCATATCATGGAAGATAATTGTCATGGCTCTCATGTAATTAGCCCCAACATTCTTTAGACCAAATGGCATCATCTTGTAGCAGTATACTCCCCAAGGTGTGATAAAAGCTATTTTCTCCGCGTCTTCTTCATCCATCCAGATCTGGTGATAACCGACGAAGCAATCTACAAAGGATTGGAGTTCATGCTTGGCGCAGTTGTCGATCAAAATTTGTATGTTTGGCAGTGGAAAGTCATCCTTGGGACTTGCTCTGTTTAAATCCCGATAGCCGACACATACCCTGACTTTCCCGTCCTTCTTCGGAACTGGCACAGTGTTAGCTAACCAGGTCGGGTACTAGACCACCCTGAGAACTTTGGTTTTGATCTGCTTGGTAACTTCCTCCTTGATTTTCAGGCTCATATCTGGCTTGAATTTTCTGAGTTTCTACTTCACTGTCGGACTTACGGGATTAGTAGGAAACTTGTGAGCCACTATGGACGTGGTCAAACCGGTCATGTCATCATATGACCATGCGAAGATGTCTTCATACTCTTTTAGAAAATGGATGTACTCTTACTTCTTTGTTGGTGACAAGTGAATGCTGATGCGAGTCTCCTTGATGGTCTCGGCGTCCCCCAAATTTACTGTTTTGGTTTTGTCGTGATTAGACTTGGGCTTGTTCTCAAAGTTTTCCACCTCCCTAATAACTTACTTAGGTATCTCATATTCTTCATCCGAGATACTATTCTCATGTTGTGTTGCCTCATTATATGTCGTAGTCACCAGTTCATCAGGAAAAGTAAACGTTGTAGAAAGAAAAAATGTAGAAAATAGTAATGAATAATACAGAGCAAATGCATTTGATTTAAAATTAAACAACATCCAGACAAATGCGGCTTGATGAATCGAGCACTTATTTTTGAAACAAGAAAGTCTTTAAATAAAAATTACTAAAAATCTTAAATGCCTAGAATGGCTATAGAAGTAAAAACTACCAAGCTACCTAGGGACTCGGCGGGCCCGGGATGGTCTGGCTGTCCAGTTTCTAAGAACAGCTCCTTTCTTCACAGTCTGAATAATGAGGCCTTCTTCCTCCTCCTCCTACTCAATTATGGCACTGCAGTCTATGTCTTCATCCTCTAAGAACAGATTCTTTAACCCAGCTAATACTTCCTCTTTTGGAGTTCCCCATACTGTATCAGCTTGGTGAAAAGCTTGATCTAGACGTGGCACAGGTTGCTCGAGAGGGTAATAAGGTCTTCGCCATGGAGTCGACCAATCATTGTATTCTTGCCATATGTACTGATATCCGAGCCTGAAGGCAGTACCATGACCCTTCAGCCGTATTAGTTTAGTGATACCCTGAAGATTCTTACCCAGCCCTTTGTCGGGCTCATATCCAGACCATGCCAATATGCTTTCTATTTTACTGCTCCACCATTTATCTTTCTCGATGGCATTGACACGTTCAATGTGATGATAGGTTTCCCCTCCTAGCCTTCTTCAATGTCCAATAACCGGGATGGTTTGACTAGTGTAAATAGGGTTACTCTCATCTATGTAAATGATCACCTCTTAACGATTCCATTCAAACTTCATGGCTTGATGTAGTGTGGAAGGCACTGCCTCAGCGTCATGGATCCATGGTCAGCCTAACAAAAGATTATATGAGGCCGGTATATCGAGCACCTGAAACTCGACGTCGAACCAAGTTGGCCTTATCTGCAAGGAAAGGTTAATTTCCCCAATCGTGGATATTTGAGACCCATCAAAAGCTTTCATGTTTCATGCTTCCTACTTGTATTTCATGAAAACCTTTGTCCATCCTTTTTAAAGTGTCTAATGGACAAATATTGAGGCTTGAACCTCCACCAACCAAAACCCTGGCAATGAATTTGTCTTTAAATTGCACTGTAATATGTAATGCTCGGTTGTGATTCAACCCCTTAAGTGGTAGCTCATCTTCGTGGAAGATGATCTTATGACTTTCCAGTACTTGCCCTACCATATTGGCCATCTCTCCGCTGGTGATGTTATTGGGTACATAAGCTTCACTCAGTACTTTAATTAAAATGTTCTTGTGCGCCTCTAAATTTTGCAGCAATGATAGGATGGATATCTGAGCTGGGGTTTTGTTCAGATGGTTAATGACAGAATACTCCTTTGCTTGTACCTTCCTCCACAGGTCATCTGGCCCTGTTTCAATGATAGGCTGCCTGGTAGTGGCATCCTTGCTTGGTCCTCCCAAGTGTTCAGGTGTGTAGTCTCTTCCAGTCCTAGTCATTCCTTGTGCAGCATCATATTCCTCCATTTTTGCCTTTCCCTTTCGCCGAGCTTCGGCAATGTAATCTCAGGGTATTGCTTTTGAGTGGAAAGGAGGTGTGGTAGACACTATCACTGTGAAAGGTGTGTCCACTTTTACTTCAAATGGGGGGGAGAGGGTGGGGGTGGCCACAGGTGGAGCTACCTAAACCTCGATCGGTGACTGAGTTTGTACCAAAATAGGAGTAAGTGTTGTGAGCACCCAACTTTTGCCCTATATGAAAATATCTCCTAAAAATTGACCAAAAATAATTTTAATTGATTTTTAAGAGTTTTTCTTTATTTAGTTGCATTTCATGCATTTTAAATATCTTAAAATCATAGAAAAATCATAAAAACATTGTCACGTTTTAATTTCATGCCATCTTAGGCTCAGTTTGTATATAGGAATTAATTTTACTAAGCAAAAGATCACATAAAATGGTCACTTTTACATATTTGGATTTTAGCCTTTAAAATTAGCAGTTTTCCTTAGTTTTAAGTTAATTAATTAAAGAAAATAAAAGGAAAAAAACAAAGAAAAGGAAAATAGGAAGAATACATTTTTTTTTTAATTTTGTTTCTTTTGAAATAGGGCCAATTCCTAAAATGGCCTAATTAATTAAGACTCAAATTCCCCAAACCAGCCCATAACCCAACCTAACCTGATCCCTACCCCTCCTTTAAAACCCTTTTTTCTATCTTAGACCTAACCTAGACAAAAAATAACAATTAGATCCCATTCTCTTCTAAAATGAAGAACGTTGTTTCCCCTGCTTCTTCTTCTTTCTTTACCCACAAACCTTAACCTGACTCTTACACTTAGAAATTCTCACCTCTCTCGCTCATTGACATAGATGCACACATAAGTACTCCCTATCATCCCCTCACGGAGATGGGAAATAGTTTTTTGATTCAAACATTTGGACCCCAGATCTGAAAAATTCAAAAAAAAAGACCAAAGGATCTCAGCCATTGTTCAGAGCTGCTTTTTACTTTGCTGGATTTTTAAAGCTGTTGGACATGTGAGATTGTTGCCGCTTTGTTGCAATTTCGCTGAGATCCGTGGTTGATTTCCTTACTTCTTTTGTTAGCTTTTATTCGGAAGTTGTCGTATTATTCTTTTGGGTCTGGTGTGAGAAATCTTTTGGTATATCTCTATTGAGATAAGCTCTTACCAATATTCCATATTTAAGCTCACTTGTTATGTTAAATTTAATCCTGAAATGGATTTTGTATATTCTGAAAATGATTCAAGAATAGGATGTAAATCTTGTTCATTTTATATATTAAACCACTGTGTTGATGTTTTTTTTTGAATGGTTTTAAGTTGAATAAAATGTCACATTTTAATGAGCATGTTATTGATTTTATTGTGGAAAGCTACATCTGCAATTGTAGCTATAAAGATTTTTGCTCAGTACTTCAAGTTTGTAGTCGTGTAGTATCGTATATCCAAGAATGTGTTTTTTTAGTGTGGTTAAATTGAATGCATCTGGAGTGTAACATTTTTATTAAATGTTATTACATTGTTAAATATGTAACTTGATCTCATTTTGCTTGATGGACGACTATGACTTATTTGATTCAGTCGTATAAACAACATTATTATAATTTTGGCCCCTAATATATAGTGTTTCCTCCCTTTTAGCCTTAGTCTGTTATTATCAAATATCTTGTATGGTTATTACTTGATATCAGTACTTCTTCCATCTTTTATTTAGCCTAGGGTCTATCGAAAGCAGTCTCTCTGTCCTTCTAGAGTAGGGGTAAGGCTACATACATCAATACCCTCTGACCCCACTTATGAGAATACATTGGGTTGTCATTGTTCTTGTATAGTATACAAGATTTTTATGAAAGGTGTTTTAATTTAGTTTGAAGTATATAATATTGCTCATACTTGGCCTCATATAATCTCAAAGACTAGAAAAATAATTCAACCGTAGTTTGCTTTAGGCACGCAATTAAAATTATTACAACTACGGGTATGGTTCCCGTGACGTGGTTGCGATACCTAATTTTAAATTAGATTAAAGTAGGAGCATCTTTAGTTTGCCCTAGAGAAAAATACAAATCTTTTCTTTTAAAAATGAATTGAGGTGTGCCATACGCAAATAAAATCCATAACCTATGACCCTCACATAAATAAATTTAGTATAGAAAATGCCTTGAACTTTCGTAGCTTGCTTTAGGTGCGTTAATTAAATAATTGTCATAGCTATGGGTACGACTCCCGTGACGTAGTTGTGACGCTTAATTACTAAAATCCGGGGGTACATTTATGTGACCCGGCCACAGTAACTAATAATGTTAATAATTTAAACATGTTGTAAATTGTGGGTACAGTTTCCATGCCACGATTTGCAATGTGTACCAAACAAGCAAGTGTACGACAATCATAACTTTTTCCAGAATAATTCCATAAATAATTAAAAGCGGTCAAAAGTTAAAAATGCACTATAGGTTTAAAACGTGTAGTAAATCAGATAATAGGCCAATATTAATAGTTTAAGCGACCGTGCTAGAACCACGAAACTCGGGAATGCCTAACACCTTCTTCCGGGTTAACATAATTCCTTATCTAGAATTTCTGGTTCGCAGACTTATAAAGTAAAGTCAAAATTTCCTCGATTTGGGATTTTAAAATAAACCAGTGACTTGGGATATCAAATAAATTATTCCAAGTGGCGACTCTAATTAAATTAAATAATCCCATATCGATTTATGTCACTTTAATTGGAAAAACTCCTATATACCCTCGGGTGGTAAAAAAGGAGGTGTGATAAGTGTGATTGCAACTTTAAAGTCATCGCCTTCTTGAATAAGCCCAATCGACCCCTCAGGGTCCCATTTTACGTTGGTCTCTATCACATATACCCCACCACCTCTATGATTAGGGAGGGGGTTGTTGCGGACATTGGATGCGGCTTCCTTTGCTTGTATGACCTTGTTGTCAATTAGCGTCTGGATCTTATCCTTCAATGTTCGGCACTCATCAGTGGTGTGCCCCTTCGTACCAGAGTGATACGCACAATTTTTGTTCGGATTGACCTATATGATGGATTCCCTAATGCCATAGTAGGAATGGGGGTGACATCACCAACGGCTTTCAAACTTTCATATAGTTGGTCAAAGGGTTCAGCAATAGCAGTGTATTGTCTGGGTGGCTTGCGGTCCAAGTTTGGTCATAGTCTTGGAAAGTGTTGGCGAGTTGGAGGTGATTGGAAATGGGATGGTTGGGAGTTATAGGTGTGATGGACAGTGGCTGGTTGGGAATATCTGGGAGATGAAGGCTGATATGTAGGCAACGATGCTTGGTATGTGGGCAGAGGTGTTTGATATGTAGGTGGAAGTGTTTGATATTTAGGTGGAGGTGTTTGATATGGGGGCGGAGGTGTTTGATAGGTGAGTGGAGATTTTGGGTCCTGGGCTACCATTACTGCCCAAACGTCTCTCTTCTTTGATATGTCTCCTGATTGTAACGCCTTGTTTGTGGCCTGCAATGCCTCAAAATTCGTTACCATCCCACTTTTGATGCCTTCTCAATTATTTCCCCAATCTTGATGATATCAAAGAACTTATGGTTTTCAATGACCACTAATATTTCATAATACTGCGGATCCTGTGCTCTGACGACAAACTTGTTCATCTGTTCCTCGTCCAAAGATGTCCTGACCTTGGACGCTTCCGACCTCCAACGAGTAGCACACCCGCGGAAGGTTTCAGTGGGTTTCTTTTTAAGATTCTAGATGTAGAAAACATCAAGTGCATTCTCTATATTGTACCTGAACTGGTCCATGAAATCCAACACCATATTCACCCAATTAGACCATTTCTTGGGATCCTGGCTAATGTACCAGTACAAAACATCTCCAGTAAGACTTCTCATAAAGAGTTTCATTCAGATCTTTTCGTCTTTCCCGACCCCGACAAGTTTTTCACAATAGGTCCTCATATGGGCCCTAGGGTCACCTATGCTGTCAGACATCTCAAACTTGGGAGGTTTGTATCCCTCTGGCAGTTCTACGTCTTGCTGTATGCATAGGTCTTTATAGTTCAACCCTTCTATTCCTTTTTCGCTTTCGACACCCTAAACTCGACTTGTCAACTTCTTGAGTTCTTCATCCATGTTCTTAATAAGCAGGTCCTTCTCGGAGGATTCTGGTGTGTAGGAGATTGGTTGGATAGAGTGAGGTACGGTTTCTACCTATATAGGGTAGCTTTGATCGGTGTCGGGGACTTGGGTGTAATGATGGTCATTGGTTGAGTTTTGAGGATAGGGAATGGGTTGTGGTGTGTTTTGGGGAGTGTGGTAAGTGGTGGTTGGTGGGTACTGAATTGGTTGATGGTGATGTTGTGGCGGAGTTAGTACTGGTAAGGGATTGAGATTTTGGGGTGGGGTTGCGTATTGATTCGGTGCAGGAGGATTTTGTGGGTGTTGGTTTTGTGTGATTTAGGGAGGTGTTGGGTTCCTTGTGTTTTGTTGGTTGATGTCGGGGATATTCAAGGTGAGTGACAAGTTTGCCAAGTTGCAAACCTGCTCAAGTTCTCTTTGTAATTCTAATATCTTTTGTTCCAGTCTCAAGACTAGATCATTTGGTGCCGGAGTACTCCGTCTATCTGAAGTTTCCACATTCTCAATATTCTCCTTTAGGATACCACTTAAGTCGTCCATTTTTGCTTTTCCTCTGCCTTTTGTATTACTTGGAGGAGGAGGCGGTGGAGGGCCTCTAAATTTGGTGTGACATGCTGATAAGGCCAGTATGAGCGAACCAACCTTAGGGGATGGGAATAAAGAATAAAAAAAACAAAAAGATAGATAAGTCAGTGAGGATTCTGAAATGTTTCCAGTATTTAAACACATATTACGGGAATGTAAATTTGTGTCCTAATTTGGGAGCCTCGTTGTGCTCGAGGTAGGCCTAGTGACAAGTAGATTTGGAGAACTTTTAGACGCCGGTAAATACTTCATTTTACAATGTAAAAATAGACGAATCCCAAAACGACACTAAGACAATAGAAAAGAAAGTCACTATTGGCACTTGGCCTTATAACATTTAGGAAAGCAAATAAATCTAGCCTACTTTGTCCCAGAAGGACATTCCCCAGATTCGATCTTCTTGACTCCATCATACAGGTTCCCCAGTTCACGCAGTCCCAGCAGCAAATAGGCTCTGACTAGATGTCCTCCTTCACTTCCTTTAGCATTCTGGCATTCCTCAATCCTCTTTATGACTTTACCCTCCAACTCCACTAATCCTCGCTCTAGATATTCCAACTTTCTGTTGGAAGTTATAGCCATCTCTTTCCACTCATCGATTAATCTCATGTTTTTCTCGTGTATTTCCTAGTGCTCATTCTCAGAGTCGTGGACCCTCTTACGCAACTTGTTCTTTTTGACTTGAGCCTCGGCTTCTTCGTCTATGATCCTATTCCCTCGACCAGTTCCTGGCATCACCATACCCTTCAAATTGTCCTCTAATCATGCTGGGTAGAGGGGTTCACACCCCGCATGATACCTATCTGGATCAATGATGTCCTTTTCCACAATGGTCTTGCAGTGCCACATATGTTTAGCTTGGCACTTGTAAGGGACATCATCATCCTAGAAGTTTGCTCTGAAATGGCTCATTTTGGTGATCATGGGTACAACCTGTTTCCTACCTGCTTGCCTCATGACTCAGATATGGACATAAAGGTTTATCCCTCTCAACCCAATCAACACCAAGTGTGGAGTGTCCCTGGATGTAATGATGAATTCGTCTATTGGGAACTATTCAAGCATCCATTGCACCTGTTCCTCGGTCAAATTGTCGAAGAACTCTACCCACTCCTTGGCACTTTTCGGCTGAGCAAACCTGTCCGGAATGTAAGTCATCCTCTTGGGGTGATGGAAGGCAATATGGTCGTTCCAAGCCCTTCGTAGAAATTCTTGGCGACAGTGACCTTTTTGAAGATATTCTAATAACCACAACAGCAGCAACAGGTTACAACCCTCGAAATGCTTGACTCCTCTTTGACAGCGCTCCAAAGCCCTGTAGATGTCGGCTGTGATCATGGGGACTATAGTGTATGTTTGCCCATTGATCCGACTAGGTTTAACCATGATGCATGCACAATTTCAATCAGATTAAGGTTACTATGAGGGTATAGACTGGTACCCTCAAGTGGACAACTTGAGGGGGAAAGGCACGGAACCGTCGACTGCACCACTGATCGACTAGTTTTACTACAAATAAGCCTTTCTGAATTTAAAGGTAATAAATTGGAAGTGTGCAACCACTCATCAAGCGTTGCTATAGGATTTAATACGCACGAGTGGAATATGATGTTGAGTATGATTTATGCAGCAATAAATAGCATGTAGTCAAGTATTTGCACATAGGAAAAAATAAATATAGTATTTAAATAATTGAAAGACAGTTACAGAAAAAGAAAACAAGGAGACAAGTCAGTTTCAGAAGTAAAGAAATAGAAAATGCTTGAAAATAAATAGTTAAATTCAAATAAGGGGCAAGGGTACGTGGGATAGAGCATGCTTGGACTAATTCACAAAAGATAAGTTTGTTATGGTAAGAGCCTAAAAATATCCCCAGTAGAGTCGCCATGCTGTCGCGCCCCCTTTTTTTCTCCACGGAGAAAGTCCGGGTTTCGACGTTCATGGGGGTAATAACTCATTTCCTTTTGGGATTTGGGTATTTTGAATAGTCGCCACCTAACAGATTATGGTGCATTAGGGCACCTAGAGCGATTATTCTTAGACTAGTTTACATTACCAGAGATTTATGGTAAGGGTTCGAAATAACCTTGAGGGGAAGGTGTTAGGCACCCTTCTCGGTCCACAACGGTGGGTCCCGATCGAACTTATGCTTATGTGAATTAGTCCTTTTAAAAAATAAATAGTTTAAACACATACTTCCAAATAAAGGCATAGTAAGCACATACATGACTCAAGTAATGGAACAAGGGAAAAGGTTCGAACAAGTTGCACATATATAAAGAAAAGTAAAGTTTAAACATCAGGAATTTGGAAAGAGGGGTCCTAGGTTGGTTGGCCTACAGGATCACCCCACACAATGTCCGATAATCACTCCTCAATGAGGGGCTACACGAGACATTAGCGCGTAGTCATCATATACTTACTACCCAATTTCCTCCCCTTGGTCATAGCCTAAAGTGTTCTAATATCCTTGTTAGATGTCCTATACGTGCACTACATGTCCATTCCTTGTGGCCATGGAGGTATTTAGGACCTCTAGTTTAGCTAGTTCTAGAACTTCCTAAGGTTTTAAAGGATAAAAGTCTAGGCGTCAATCAAAAACAATTAGGACTGCATTTAAACAGAACAAATTACAGGCTCATAGTCACCTTTACAAATATAAAAGGTAAGAGCACATCTTCAACTACAGTCAAGTATTTAAGAGAAAATCCTAGAACATGTAATATAGGTGAGCAGGGATTATACAGCATTGAATTAGGATCAAGCGTCAAAGACCTATTTAGCTTTCCTACTGATTTTAGACCTATGAATGTGAACACTCTTAAATAACAAAGCGCAACTTTTGTAGTTGAAGGATTTTAATCGCCCTAGAGGCTTGCCTAAACGCACAATAGTGACGTCCTAAAAGCATGGTATCTATAGTGATTGGGAATGCAATAAAAGAGTAGAATGATTTTTAAACGACAACTTAAGATCCTATAGGAATGCTTTCTAGCAGTATTGGTTTTAAGGCAGTGTTTGAAAACTTGTTAAAGAAATAGATAGATTAATTAATTAAGCCAATTCAAAAAATGAATTTGAACCGATTTATTTAGCTAAACTGGTTTTAAGTTCTATAGGCATGATTTCTATTAGAGCTGATTTTAATTCCTATAGGCGTGATCTCTATTATTAAAGCCATTTAGATCCTATGGACATCGTTTCTAATTGTGTGGAAGTAAAGCAAACATAACAAACACATTTGAATCAACATGGACCCTATAAGCATGATATCTATCTAATTTACCCAATATATATAACTACCCTCCCCTTTTAACTAATTACCACACTATTAGTTTACAAAATTATTATAGACCAATGAATTAAATAAAAATACATAAATAAACAGGAGTTAATCTATAGGGAGCCTACAGTAGGCCCTAATTACTTCTCAGCCTCCAATAGCCTCAAATGCCCAAAGTTCCATAGCCAAACTCATGTCTAGGTGTGTCAGAATTCCCTAAAGACCTCAAGGATCCCGGGCAGCGCTCACACCTAGAACTTTTCTCAAACAATAACTGATTTAGGTGCAGTATGGAAAGGCTAGCTCTGATATTCCAGAGTTCATAGAGATCTCAAGGATCTCAAGGCAGTATACATATCAGAAGGGCAGTACCTAGTATTCTAAAAGTGAAGTGAGAGTACTTGACATAGTTTTGAAAAGGTTTTGAAAATAGTACAGAGATTACTTTAGAAGTAAAAGGTTTTTTAGAAACAGGAAATAGTTTGGCAGTAAAAGACAGTTTGAGAAGAGTACCAAAATAGCAGTCAATCAATTGGTCATAAAAACATCCAGATTCAAAAAACACTTAACAAACAGATCTCACAGGGGGAAAAAAGGATTGGGGCACATAAGAGTCATATTGGGGTACATGGATAGAGTATAGAGGAAACATATAGTCAACAAACTGCATAAAAACACTTGGGGTCTTAGAGACTCACCAGGCTAATCATGGACAGTAAGTAGTTAAGACATAGATCACAGTTGACATGTCTTGAACATGATTAAAAATAAAATTTAGACATGCTAGGTAAAGAAGTAAGCAGGAAAGAGTGCATACATTGAACAGGACAAAGTTTTAGACATGCTAGGCAAAGAAGTAAGCAAGAAAGAGTGCACAATATAAAGAATACATTGAACATGCAAAGTTTAGACATGCTGAGCAGAGAAATAGGCAAGAATACAAGTTGAACTCATAACTGATGAACTAGTGCAGGAATGAAGCATATAGGGGTTGGATTTCAAAACTTAACTAGAGATATACCAGTGTAAGAAAAGGGTGCAGAATATAAAGCAAATGAAGTTCCAATATCTAGCCTTGTCTTTCAGCCAGCTAGATCAGTAATAACACAAATAGTAGAAGAGAAAAAGAACTTTTAGAGTGTCAGTGTGCTTTTGTGAACTAATGTTTTGTTTTTGAAGTGAGAATAGGAGAGTGCTTATATAGAAGTTCGAGGGTAGAGTTAATAAGGTAAAAGAACCAGAAGTCAACAATTAAGGGCAAATCAGAATCCAATCATATAAGGAGTTCAGAATAGACTCCTTTTATTAGGGGCAATTAGCCAAACGGTAACTACATGGGTTTAATTAAGGCAAAAAAGACCAAACAATACCAAATAAAGAATCAGTAAGAATCCCCAAGTTATATAAGCAAGAAATTAAGGCAGAGATGACCAATTAAGGTTATAAACAAGGAAAAAAATAAAGTTTATGCATACCAATCTTTAACGGAGTAAACAATCGGACAGAATTTCAAAGTAATATTGATGTTTAGAAAGAATATATATTAGTTCCCATAAATAGAAAATAAACTAAGTAAAATTTAACAAAAACATAGAACTTAGTCGAAAAATTAGGTTAGAACCCTAATAGGGCTCAGTTAGAGGGAAAATCACGAAAGAGTCAGCAAGTTTAACAGATAAGGTAAGAAATGAAAGTCAGGATGGACACAAACATATAGAATCAGTGAAAAGTTGAATTAAGAATCTCAGTAAAGGCATATTAGGGTAAAAAGGCCACGAGATATCTAAATGGCTAAAGAAAATTACAAGAACCAAGGCAAGAACACAGTTAGCATACAAGTACTCAGAGACCAAATAAAGAATGTTGAAAAATTAGGGCTTTTAGTGTAAAAGAGTTGAAATCAGAGCAGTCCTAAAAAAATCGGTTAAAACATACAGGAAGGAGATTAAACACCCAAATCATCAAATGTTTTTGGAAAAATATATTTCAGGAAACCCTAGTTTAAAGAAAGATGAAAACTCACTCGAAAATCATACTATTCTTGTAAAGAATCACAAGGTTATTGTAAAACTCATATGAAACAAGTCCAAATCGTCTCAGATCTATACAGATCTAAGAGGTTTAGAAGAAAGAGATTACGATTTCGAGGAAAACAACACAGAGGTGAAGAAACATGCTTAAAACCCCATAGATCATAGTCGATATAGGATGATCTTACTCGGAATCACATTGAAATGGCTTAAAACAGGCGAGAAAGGGACCATAAATGCAATCCACTGACCCTGGTCCCTTGAGGACCCTGGAGATGGCAGTACCCATATGAGGGAGGCCATTAAATGCCTGGGGAATGGTGAGGAACACCATGGAAGGCAGTAGACGACCGACGATGTGGGTAGGTTAGAGTTAGGTTTCAGAGTGTTTGAGAGAGGAGAAGGGTTTTAGAGCGGTGGATAGTGTAGAATGAAAGGGTTTAGGGGGGGGTCGTTTGGTTTATTTTAGGAAGGGTCGTTTGTGGCCGTTGATCTCTATGATCAATGATCGAGATTAAAAGGTTTTTGGGGCCGGATCGGGTAGCTGGGTTTGGGCTGGTTATTGGGTTGAAAATAGGTTAAATTGAAATAAAATAGGCCAGATTTTAAATAGCCACTTTTAATAGTTACATAATTTATAAAAATAGTAAATGAGTTCCAAAAATTATTTCATGTACTAAAATGATTTTAAATAGTTATTTAAATTTTTAAAAATATAAAACACCATTTCATGCGTCAATAATTGAATTATACGTTAATATGGGTTGTTATTGCAAAGATGTGCAATTTAGCCTATAATATAAAAGCAATTATAAAAAATGGACTAAAATATTTAAACAATTATGATGGCATAAATAAAGAATTCAAATGACCAAATCATCACAAAAATTATTTGAATGATAATTAGTGGATAATTTATAAATAAAGAGGAGAAATAAATTGTTTTAGAGCTTTAAAAATTATAGAAAAATTATAAAAAATGCTTATGCATGCTCATAACTGCATATGTGCTATTTTGAAAGTATATACATATATATTAAAAATATATGAGGAAAAATTGGGTATCAACATTCACAGATTGAACAGAACAAGGTTCAGGCATGCTAGGTGAAACAGTAAACATGCAATATAGTTTAGACATGCCAATTACATATCGATCAAAACAAGATTGAAACATGCTATGTAAAGCAGTATACATGCAATTATCACATATTGAACAAGACATGATTAGGCATGTCAAACAAATCAGTAAACAAGAATAAGAATGGAATTCACAATTGATTAACTAGGGCACATAAGGTTTACATTTCAAAAATTAATCAGGGACATACTAATTAGCTAGGAAGAAGAACACATAATTTAGAGCAAAGGTTGTGCAATGGTTAGCCTTGGCTTTCAGCCGGCTAGGCCAATGAATATAACAAGTAGCAGAGAAGAATAGAGAGCTTTTAAAGTGTAAGTGTAGTGGTGAACTAATGTTCGTGTCCCAGAAGTGAGAATAGAGAACAGTATATGTAGTAGTTAAGAGCAAAAAGAATAAGGTAAAGGAGATCATTCACTCAGCAATTAAGGAAATCACTAAATCAATTCACACGCCAAATCAGTGTAGTCTTCCCTTAATTGAGGATAACTACTCAACGGTTGAAGGACAAGAGTCGTTAAAGGAAAGAAATCAAATCAGACATAAGTAAAGAGGTAAACAAACATGAGTCTAATTAAGGAAATAATCGTAAAGAATCGGTAACATTAAAGGCAATTAAATAAGGTAAGAATAATAATTAAAGTCATAAACAAGGGAATAAATCAAGAATCAGCACATAAGTTTTACCGAGCAAATCAGTAAACCAAAATTCAAAATAGTACTGATTTAAAGAGGGGATAAATATCAGTTTCCACAAATAGACAAGTAGGCTAAATAAAATTTCATAAACATACAGAAATTAGCCGAGAGATCGACTCAGAAATCCTAGTAGAGATGAACTAGGGTAAAAGTCAAAAAATACTGAATTAGACTAAGAAGAAATCATGAAAGTCAAAGCATAGAACGAAACAATGTAATGAGTGGCATGGAAAAACCCAGAAACGAAGAAAAAGTATAAGAAAATTGGGGCTTTAGCATAAATCGACTAGGGTCCACACAATCTTAACATGAATCAATCAGTAACACTTAAGAACAACGATTAAGCAGTCGAAAATCAGAAAAGCTTTGAGAAGGTGAGTTGAGTAAACCCTATTTTTAGGAAAAAACGGAGAATCAATTGAAAAACCATAAGACTTTCGTAAAAAATGTGAAATAGGTTCGATTCATCTTTGATCTGGACAGATCTGAGAAGGTCAAAGGATAAAAATTAGGGTTTTTAGAAAGGCAACAGAGACGAGCATAAACTTAGGAAACCATGGATTTAAGACGAAAATGAGAAAGATCTTACTCAAAGTCGAGACAAATAGCCTGAAACCGGCAAGAAAACCCAAAAGTGTAAAGCAGACTTGCCCTGGTCCCTTGAGAATCTCCTCAAGGATCTAGGAAATGGAGATACCATAGCAAGTAGGAGGCCAATATAGGTTTGAGACGACGGAGAAACATCGTATAACGGAGGGCTAAGCCGGTGACGGCGCCTGAACATTAGGGTTTAGGTAGAGAGCATTTGAGAGAGGAGGGAAAAGGTGACGGTGGGGTATGGTGGGGAAATGTTTTAGGTTAGGGGGTCGTTTAGAGTTAAAATGGTAAGAACCAATGTGGGCCGTTGATCTCTGAGATTAACGGCAAAGATTAGAGGGGTCTGGGTCAGGTTTAATTGCCTTTGGGCCTAGGTGAATTGGGTTAGGGATTTGGGGTAGGTTTTTGGGTCCGAAAATTAGTATTTTCTAGGGGATAGATTTTAAATACCCAATTAATTTAATAAAACAATTTTATAAAATAATTATAAATGATAAAAATGTGATTTGTGCATGAAAATGCTTTAAAATACTTATTAATATTGTAAAAGTATGAATTTTTTTTTGTATAGATAATATAATTGTGCATATATATAGGCTATTGTTGCAAAAATATGCAATTCTAGCCTAAAAATGTAAATGTGATGGTAAAAAGGCAATTAAAATATTTAAATATTATATGAGCATAAATGATGAATTTAGATGATTAGATCATCATAAAAATTATATGAGCAATAATTATCGTATATTTGTATAAATAAAAATGTAGAAATAAATTGATTTAAAGCCTTTAAAATTATAGAAAAATTATAAAAATACTTGTGCATGTTTGCAAATGCATGTACAATATTTTGAAAGTATTTATGCATATTTAAAAATATATGAGGGAAAAATTGGGTATTAACAGCCACCCCTCTTTACCCGGGAATGATGAAAGAGTTTTCGGGTAAAGAAATGATGGCCAATTTTGACCGAATAGAATGTTTTGAAAGATAGAGGCCGGACTCTAGTCTTCAAGATGCCAACATATCCCTAGTTTTACCGAAATCAGGCCGTGTGTATTTCCAGATTCATCGGTGGAATGTACTGATGAAGCCATTATAAGAACGGGCACGAAATTTCGGGATGGGTGAAAGAATGGTTATGGTGAGCGGTCAAGTTTGAGATAGTTGTAGGAACTGGAGCGAGGTCGCTCCTGCTGGGATAACGGCTGCTTACTGGTCACATGCAGATAAATAGATGCTACGAACATGTATGTGTTCTAAAATTTAAACATGATGCAGATTCCCTTCGGACCATGAAAGTTGTCTTAGGACGGTGCAGATGATGTCCTGGGTCATGAATTGTTCAGTGAGGGATTCGCAGGCCATGAAATGATGTTCTCGGGCCATGAAAATGGTGCCTCCGAACAATGACGCCTTTGAATAATGATATGCAAATTTGAGAGATCCTCAGGCCTTAACATGGTGTCTTCCGGATATGAGGATGATGCCTTTACACTATGACACCATTGGACAAATTGGCGATATTTCAGACCATGAAATGCAATAATATGATGTTTAACAAGACAAGGCTTAGTCTTCTGAGGTTGAGGGAAGAGCTTAGCCCAGAAGAGGAGCAAATAGATAGTGCCGAAGAGACAACGCTTCATCTCGGTGAAAGAATGTAAATTGAAGGCAGAGTTTAGCCTCATGTAGGTATGGAGACAGAGCTTAGTCTTATGCAAATGAAGGCAGAGATTAGCCTTATGCAAATGTGGAGGCAGAGCTTAGCCTCATGCAAGATGCGGGACAGGGATTAATCCCATGCAAATGGAAGGCAGTGCTTAGCCTTATGCAAATATGGAGGCAGGGCTTAGCCTCATGCAAAATGCGGGACAAAGCTTAGTCCCATGCATATGGAAGGCAGTGCTTAGCCTTATGCAAATATGGAGGCAGAGCTTAGCCTCATGCAAGGTTCGGGATAGGGCTTAGTGCCATGCAAAGAACGAATAACAAATGAGGGTAGGATGTTTCTTAGCTGGAGATACATTCAGTGTATGGTGGCCCGTTTGATAGTAATTTTGCTTCGTGTATATATATATATATTTGTGAATGCTATTGCTACGTGAGATGTGCCTGCGTTCAAAGAAAAATTGTAAATTTTGTAAAGGGGACGTTGGTTCATGCCTTTGTCTGCTGGCTTTGCTTTGCTCCATCCTAAAGGCCTTGTCTGAGTTTCCCTGGGTAACACCTGGCTGTTACGAAAATAGAGTTTCGAAAATATTCAATTATTGATAAAAATAGAGTTATTTTTTGGAAACATGGTGAAAATATCAAATAATTTTGGAGGAACCAGTGACTATAACACATCTCAGAGACATCGCAGTTTTCTCGTGTTAGAATTTTGAGGGCCCTCCTCAGAATTTTGCCCCAGTTTGGTAGATGATCCTTCGGCCATTTGCGAGTAACAAAACTTGTTGAACCTTTTTCGGAATTTTGAGAACCATTCTCAAAATTCTTCCCCAACTTCTTAACCAATTTCTGACTGTCTGGCATATGCTGGCGTCTGCTGGACTTGCTCCGTAATTTTGAGGGTCCTCCTCAAAATTCTGCCCTAGTTTCTGGTTTTGGGGGAAATGAAAGTTTTATTATGATATGACCAAACCCACAGGGCTATCTACGTATCCCCTCTTAAACGGGAATCAGGTCAAGCGTAGTTCAATTACATCAGATGAAGAAATGTAAGTAGTCTAAACATAGTATCTCTTGACTGCGTCTGAATTAGTTGGTTTTGGCCAGACTTCTCTGTCCATTTCTGCAAGTATGAGTGTTCCTCCTGTTAGCACCTTGTGAACCATATAAGGAACTTGCCAGTTAGGAGAGAATTTCCCTTTGGCTTCATCTTGATGTGGGAAGATCTTCTTCAGTACCAGTTGTCCGGGTGCAAACTATCTTTATTTGACCCTCTTGTTGAAAGCTCTGGTCATTCTGTTCTGATAAAGCTGACCGTGGCATACTGCGTTCATCCTTTTTCCATCTATAAGGTCCAATTGCTTATAGCGGCTCCTTATCCATTCTGCATCACTGAGTTCAGCTTCCTCTATGATCCTTAAAGAAGGGATCTCTACCTCGGCTGGGATGACAGCTTCGGTACCATAAACTGGCATGTAGGGAGTTGCCCCGGTTGATGTGCGAACTATAGTGCGGTATCCCAACAAAGAAAAGGGTAGTTTCTTGTGCCATTGCTTGTGGTTTTCTACCACCTTCCTTAATATCTTCTTGATGTTTTTGTTGGCGGCTTCTACGGCTCCGTTCATCTGAGGTTTATAGGCTGTGGAATTCTTGTGCTTGATTGTGAATGTTTCACACATGGCTTTCATCAGATCGCTGTCGCGCCCCCTTTTTCCCCTTTCCATCAGAGAGGTGTCCGGGTTTCGACATTCATGGGGTGTGATGACTCATTTTCTTTTGGGAATTTGGTATTTGAAGAGTCGCCACCTACAATTTCAAGGTGCGTTAGGTCACCTATAAGGTTCAACTACAACAATGTTTGATAACTAGAGATAGGGCAAGGGCTTGAAATTATCCTAAGGGGGAAGGTGTTAGGCACCCCTCAAGATCCACTAGTGTGGTTCCCGGCTAGACAGTTTTTGTGAATTTGTGCAATTAGCAAAT
The DNA here is from genome assembly GCF_000393655.2 of Nicotiana sylvestris. NCBI lineage: Eukaryota > Viridiplantae > Streptophyta > Magnoliopsida > Solanales > Solanaceae > Nicotiana > Nicotiana sylvestris. The sequence continues at coordinate 134,490,181 of NC_091059.1, read as the reverse complement.
AAACAAATAAAGGCTCAAGTAATAGAGGATTTAAGTTTGAATACACAAGTGTTTGAAAAATGATTAATAAAAGCAAGGTTTTGAAAAGAGTTATAGTCTAAGCGTGCTGATAAAAATAAAGAGGGTGTCCTAGGTTTGTTTGTAACATGGATCACATCAATGAAATACCCGGTATGACACTCCTCAGAAGAGGGGATGCACGTGGTATTAGCGCACCGGTCATCATATCCATATCTACCCTCCCACCCTGTGAAGGTATTGAAGCGAGGGTTGGTTTCGACCTCTATTGCATGCTGTTACCCGTCCCATTCCTATCAGTCCCGGAGAAATTTTAGAACTCTTATTCCTATAAGAAGGAGGTTCTAGGCTGACCCTTAGGTTTAAAGGTAAAATGCTAAGGCGACATACAAAACATATAAAACTGCAATTAGGGGAAACATATAATAAAATAGAAGAGCTAAACCGGTACACACTGATAGAATCTAGGCTAAAGCCTCCTGAAGGCCTGGAATCACAATAAGCATAGCTGGTACCTGAGCTGGTGCTGTTGGAGCATTCCCAACCCTAGGACCTAACACAGATTTAAATCTCAATATTCATTAGAAATTTATTAAACAACTACAAGTGTGCAGAAATAAATAAAACATTAACCCAACACAACCAAAACGTCTAGTGTCAGGAGTCTAGAGCCTCTAAATTTCAAATTTGTCTGTCTACTACATAACAAGTCTAAAATGCGGGAAAGCAAGGATAAGAGGAAGAAAGCAGGGCTGCGGACGCCATGCAACTACCTTGTAGTCTCCAGCAAACTCTGATAATGTTGAGGTCCCTCACTCTGTTGCTCAGGCACCTGGATCTACACACAAGGTGCAGTGAGTAACATGAGTACGCCAACTCAATAAGTAACTAAAGTAAATTAAGTCTAAAAGCAGTGAGGAGCAGTTTAGAAAAAGTCATATAGAAAAGTGAACGATAGAATTTCAAGTCAAACTCAACAATTTTAAAACCAGTTCCTTCATAAAGCTCCAGTTTCAATTGAAATACTTTGAATTCATTTACTTAACAATTTTCAACAGAGGCTTACTTTAAAAGAAGTGTGAAATCAGCAGAATATCATAAATGGGCCCCTCGGGCAAGGTACACTCATAAATATAGCCTCTTGGGCAAGCCTCTCAGTCACACGTGACTCAGCTCTCATCACTCAGTACTCACACTCAACACTCAGGCTCAACAATATTTCATAATAGTAATAATTATAATAATCACTGCGGCGTGCAGCCCGATACCTAGTTTATAGTCGACTACGCTCACTAGGGGTGTATAGACTCTGGAGGGGCTCCTACAGCCCAAGCGTCATATCGCTGCGGCATGCAGCCCGATCCAATATATATATATATATATCGTTGCGGCGTGTAGCTCGATCCATAATGTATATTCATATAATATTGCTGCGGCGTGCAGCCCGATCCATAATATTTGTAATCCTCACTATTCGTTCCTCAACCTCTCTCAGTCATTAACCTTACAGCCACTCGAGCATAACAGAAGAATTCAGGGAACTCAGTCCAAACAGTTCTCACATTTAAGAAGTAGAGTGATAAAACTAGTTTTAAACAATAAATAGGTAAAACATGACTGAGGATATGCTTTTAATCAACTAAAGTGAGGAAAAACAGTAAAATTGCCCCTAAGGATTTTAACAGGTCGGCAAAAGGCCCCAAACATGTCATACAACCCATAATACAGTATAAATGTCTAAAACATGAGATATCATAAGATTTCAAATCATATACGCGGCTTAATAGTCGCTACGGGATGGACCAAGTCACAATCCCTACCGGTGCATGGCCACACGCTCGTCACCTAGCATGTGCGCCACCTCATTTATCAAAATAATTCAAAATATCGGGGTCTTGTACCCTCAGTTCCAGATTTACAATGGTTACTTACCTCAAACTGGTTGAATTACTATTCCACGACGCCTTTGCCTCTCGCCTCGGCCTCAACTTGCGCCGAACCTAGAAAGAATCAGAATCATAACATTAGAATATGCTAAAGGATCGAAGCCCAAGTGAAAATAATCAAATTATACAAACAAATCCCCAAATTGGCCAAACCCAACCCCGGGACCACATCTCGAAACCCAATAAAAATCACATCAACTAAATCCTTATCCTCCCACAAGTTCATACATACCAAGAATACCAAAATCCGACCACAAATGGTCCCTCAAATCCTCAAGTCTAGGTCTTCAATACCAAGACCTAGTTTCCCCATTTTTAACCCTTAATCTCCACTAATACCATGATTAACCAAGGGAAAATGATCATAAACTCAAGTAATGAAGCTTAGGGAACTTACCCAACTGATTCCCTTATATTCTCCCTTAATTTCACTGCCCTATCTCTCTTCCCGACTTCAAAAGATGAAGAACTTAGCAAAATTTCGTGACGAAAACATTATATTTCCACACCTACGTCGTCGCAGGTGCGGCTCCTTGGCCGCTTCTGCGGTTTCTGCATTCCCAGGCCCTTTCCGCTTCTGCGATTCAAATCTCGCTTCTGCGAGACCGCACCTGCGGTCCCATAGCCGTAGGTGCAGTTATGACAGCAATGGAAAACTTCAGCTGTCACAACCAACTCCAAATCTTTCCGCCAACCATCCGAAATCACCTCGAGGTCCCCAGGACCTTAACCAAACGCACAAACACATCATATACCACCATCCAAACTTATACCAATCTTCAAAACACCTCAAACAACATCGAATCAATCAAAACACATTAGATTCAAGCCTAAGTTTCAAAAATCTTTCGAATTACGCTTTTGATCAAAAAGCATACCAACTCATGTTCGAATAACCTGAAATTTTGCACACACATCCCAAATGACCCAACAAAACTACTGCAACTCCCGGAATTCCATTCCGACCCCTATATCAAAATCTCACCTATTAACCGGAAAACGCCAAAATTCCAATTTCGCCAATTCAAGCCTAATCTACTCCGGTCCTCCAAAACACATTCCAATAACACTCCTAAGTTCCAAATCACCTCCTAAAGCTATCCGAACCGTCAAAACTCACATTCGATCCCTCTAACACATAAGTCAATATCCAGTTGATTTTTCCAACTTAAGCTTCCTCAAAAGAGACTAAGTGTCTCAAACCTTGCCAAAACCTCTCCGAACCCGAAACGATCAACCCGATGACATGAAATACAACTGTACAAAGCAATAAGAAGTAGAAATGGGTGAAACGGAGTGGTAACTCATGAGACGACTGGACGGGTCATCACACATGCACACCTAATCAGAGTAATGCTGCTATAGAAGTCTAGTCTGTGACCTTCAAGCTGACAACTTAAGGCGGAAAGGCACGGAACCATCGAACGCACCGTTGATCGACTAGTTTTACCGCAAATACGCCTTTGCGAATTTAAAGGGTGATATATAGTAATATCACAAACACTCATCAAGCGTTGCTATGGGATTGATGACACACGAGTGGAATATGATGTTGAGCATGATTTATGGAACAATAAATAGCATTTTGTCAAGTATTTGTGTGCAGAAAATGATAAATGCAGTATTTAAATAATTGAAAGACAGTTACAGAGAAAGAAAACAAAGAGATAAATCGGTTTCAGGAAAATAAATAAATCATAAATAAGCAGTTAATTCCAAATAAAGGGGAAAGGGTTCCCGAGATAAAGCATGATTAGACCAATTCAAAAAATAAGTTTGTTATGGTAAGAGCCTAATATCTCCCCAGCAGAGTCGCCATGCTGTCGTGTCCCCTTTTTATTCGCGGAGTCCGGGTTTCGACATTCATAGGGAAACAACTCATTTCCATTTGGGAATTGGGGATTTGAATTTTAAGAGTCGCCACCTAACGGATTAAGGTGCGTTAGGGCACCTAGAGAGATTAACTCATATAACTAGTTTGCATTACTAGAGATTAGAGTAAGGGCTCGAAATAACCTTGAGGGGAAGGTGTTAGGCAGCCCTCGCGGTCCACAACGGTGGGTTCCGGCCGAACTTAACCTATGTGAATTAGTCATTTTAACAAGTAAATAGTCCTAATACATATTTGCAAATAAAGGTAGTTTTCACAGTCTAAATACATGTATGGTCAAAGAAATTTAGATAATGAAGGTAAAAGAGGTTTGGACAGCTTAAACACACATATATGTAAAGAAAAGGAAGTTTAGATAATTTAAACACATAAAGGAATTGGGGAAGGGAAGTCCTAAGTTGATTAGCCTGCAGGATCAATCTGTGCAATGCCCAGTAATTCTCCTCAACTAGAGGGGCTACACGTGACATTAGTGTGCAGGTCATCATATCCTTTTACTACCCATTACCCTCCCCTTAATGGTTATATAAGCAAGTTTGATTAATGATTTCTGAGCGTGCTGCTACCCTTCCCTTCCTTGTGGTCCTGGAGGAGTTTAGGACCTCTAAATCTGGGCAGTTCTAGACAAACCTAAGATATTTAAAAGGCAAAAATCTAGGCGATAAACAAATAATATGTAGGACAAGCAAATAAGGAAAAAGCAGTATGCTCATGTTTACCTCCACATGTATATAGGCAAATAAACATCACGTCTAAAACACAGATTCAAGTAATTTCTAGAAAGAATCCTAGGACAAGATATCTAGGTGAACATTAATACACAGATCTTGCAATGATATTTTCAAAACTCAATGGCAGGGTCCAAATCAGTTTGCCTATTGATTTTAAACCTGTAAGACTTAAGCAGTTTATACACAATTGAAACACAGTTTCTAGTTTTATATAAGGACATTAATCACCTAAGGCTTGCCTAGGCATGGGGACTATACGTAATCACAATTACAGGAACTGTTCGAATAGTCTGGGATTGTTCAACCTATGAGCATGCTGATCTAGGTGATGCAGGTTATAATAGATGTTTTATATCAATTTGTATTTAGAGCCATGCTGTCTAAGTGTGGGGGGCTGTTTAAACCATTTGTAGACAGTGATCAGAATCAACATGATTCAAACAAATGCATATAAAGTTCCTAGAAAACATGGTATCTAATGCATACAAGAGATGACTATTTTTATTAAGGCATGATTATTAACCTAATAGCAAGATCTCTATGTGAAAGTACTTATGCAAAATCAAAGCTGGAATAACGATATATGACATGTAGTATGCTGAAGCAATAAACGTGAATACCCTAAGAACAGGATGTCTAGTGCGCAGGTTTAACATGGTTTGAATGCAAATAGACACACCAGTCCTAGAACATGATTTCTAGTGCAGATTTGCATAATGTAAAGCCTAAAAATATGATTTCTGCCCCATATTACCCCACAGTACCATGCAACTACCCTCCCGTTGCACTAGTTACCCAATATCTGTTTACAAATAATTATTACAGACCAGGATTTGATAAATTACATAAATGCAATATAGATTAAACGATAGGGAGCCTGATGTAGGCCCAAAGCAAACCTGGGAATACCAGGCCTTCAGTAGTCTCAAATGCCAAGGATTTCATTGCCAAATTTGTGTCAAGGTGTGTCAGAGTTTCCTAAGGACCTCAAGGATCCCAGGCAGTGCTCACGCCCAGACTTCTCTCAAATAAAGATTGATTATGTGCGGTATGGAAGAGCCAACCCTGATATGCCAGAGTTCAGAGATATCTCAAGGATCTCTAAGCAGTACACATACCAGAGGGGCAAAACTTAATAACCTAAGAGTAAAGTGAGAGTGCTTGACATAATTTTGAAAAGGTTTTGGTAAAACAGTATAAAGAGGACTCTTGATAGTGAAAAGGTTTTATGAAAATAAGAACTAGTTTGGTGGTAAAATAGTTTGAGAAAAGTGTGAAAACACTTTTGAAATCAGAACACAAATCACAGAACAACTAGATTCAGAAACACTTGGCAAACAGATTACACACAGGGAGAGAGGGGTTGGGGACACATAGAATACACCTCGGTGTATAGTGGAGCACATAAGCAACAAGATGCACAAAATTCTCAAGAGTTCGTAGAATTAATAAGTTAGTTACAAGGGTAGGTGATTGAGACATAAAGCAAAGATTACAGTAAAGACATGTTGAAAACACATAAACCCTGGACATGTCCAAACGCACAACTAGAGTTTCCTTGAGAGACTAGATGACTTAGCATAATCTCATCAGTAAAGCAGAGTAGGCAAGGACTTAAATGAACAGACTAGGCAAACACCACACAAGCACTCATAGTTTAGACATGATAATCACATATAGAACAAAACAAGTTGAGGCATGCTAGATAAAGCAGTAGACAGGTCATTATAGATTAAACATTCTAATCACAGATTGAACAGAACAAGGCTTAGACATGCTAGGTGAAACAGTAGACAAGCAATATAGTTTAGACATGCCAATTACATATTGATCAAAACAAGATTGAAACATGCTATGTAAAATAGTAGACATGCAATTATCACATATTGAACAAGACAAGATTAGGCATGTCAAACAAAGTAGTAAACAAGAATAAGAATGAAATTCACAATTGATGAACTAGGGCACATAAGTTTTAGATTTCAAAAATTAATCAGGGACATAACAGTTAGGAAGAACAACATAGAATGTAGAGCAAAGGTTGTGCAATGGTTAGCCTTGGCTTTCAGCCGGCTAGGCCAATGAATATCACAAGTAGCAGAGAAGAATGGAGAGCTTTTAAAGTGTAAGTGTAGTGGTGAACTAATGTTCGTGTCCCAGAAGTGAGAATAGAGAACAGTATATGTAGTAGTTAAGAGCAAAAAGAATAAGGTAAAGGAGATCATTCACTCAGCAATTAAGGAAATCACTAAATCAATTCACACGCCAAATCAGTGTAGGCTTCCCTTAATTGAGGATAACTACTCAATGATTGAAGGACAAGAGTCGTTAAAGGAAAGAAATCAAATCAGACATAAGTAAAGAGGTAAACAAACATGAGTCTAATTAAGGAAATAATCGTAAAGAATCGGTAACATTAAAGGCAATTAAATAAGGTAAGAATAATAATTAAAGTCATAAACAAGGGAATAAATCAAGAATCAACACATAAGTTTTAACCGAGCAAATCAGTAAATCAAAATTCCAAATAGTACTGATTTAAAGAGGGAAAAATATCAGTTTTCACAAATAGACAAGTAGACTAAATAAAATTTCATAAACACACAGAAATTAGCCGAGAGATCGACTCAGAAACCCTAGTAGAGATGAACTAAGGTAAAAGTCACAAGATACTGAATTAGACTAAAGAGGAATCATGAAAGTCAAGGCACAGAACGAAACAATGCAACGAGTGACACGGAAAAACCCAGAAACGAAGCAAAAGTATAAGAAAATTGGGACTTTAGCATAAATCGACTAGGGTCCAAACAATCTTAACATGAATCAATCAGTAACACTTAAGAACAACGATTCTCAAAAGTCAGAAAAGCTTTGAGAAGGTGAGTTCAGTAAACCCAAGTTTTAAGGAAAAACTGGAGAATCAATTGAAAACCCATAAGACTTTCGTGAAAACATGTGAAAATGCTTTAAAATACATACTTAATATTATAAAAATATGAAAAGTTATTTTTTGTATAGATAATATAATTGTGCATATATATATGCTATTGTTGCAAAAATATGCAATTCTAGCCTAAATATATAAATGTGATGGTAAAAAGGGCAATTAAAATATCTAAACATTATATGGGCATAATGAAGAATTCAGATGATTAGAACATCATAAAAATAATATGAGGAATAATTATCGTATATTTGTATAAATAAAAATATAGAAATAAATTGATTTAAAGCCTTTAAAATTATAGAATAATTATAAAAATACTTGTGCATATTTGCAAATGCATTTACAATATTTTGAAAGTATTTATGTATATTTAAAAATATATGAAGGAAAATTGGGTATCAACATTAACGAACACACATCTTCACATCTGTTGAAACTTCAATTTGTTGGCTATAAACTCAGAAGCTTGGCCTAATTTTTCACACACTGAAAACACCAAAAATCCGCAAACTATCCCTTTGTTATGAATAGAATTGTACTTAGAGTGAATGTCTATCTTTAAGAGAATTTTTAGAATTTGTTGTTGATACCCAATTTTCCCTATATATTTTTAAATATGCCTAAATACCTTCAATAAGCATATATATGCATATATAATCATGTACAAGATTTTTATAATTTTTTCATAATTTTAAGGATTTAAATTAATTTATTTTCTCCCCTTTTATTCATAAAATACCCAATAATTAATTCCCAAATTGTTGTTATGATGATTTATTCATTTAATCTCTATACTTATTCCAAAATATGATTGATATATTTTTATGCATTTTTTATAATTGCATTTGGTATTTTTCAAGCTAAATTGCATATAATTGCAATATTAGTCCTTTTTTAATGTATAATTATATTTTATATGCGTAAAATTGGTCCCTATATTTTTAAAATGACAATTACATATTTTAAATCATTTTGGTATAGAAAATTATTTTCAGAAACTATTTATTATTTATTTTAAATTAAACAGGGAAAGTTTGCTATTTAAATTATAGCCAGATTTGGCTTTCAATTGTAGCCCAAACTAAACCCACTCCCCAGCCCAATTTTCTACCCAATTAACCCGACCTAAATCTTATAAACACCTACTCAAACTCGGAATCCATTTACCCGGTCAAATCCTGATCGTTGATCTCCTAGATCAACGGTCCCCTTGAGCCCTTTCCTTTCTTAAATCAAAAGACCACCTAACCCTACCTCATTTCTAAACCCCCCCCCCCCGCCTTCAGATGCTCTCATATCCTCTCTTCTCTCAAACCTAACCCTAATCCCTCTTCAACCGCCGCCTCCTTCTCCGGTCTTCTCCGGTGACCACCTTTCAACCCCAAGCCTCCAATGGTTCATCCATCGCCTTGCTCATCATCTCTAAGGCCTTCAAGGGCCTTTGGCCATGCCAACTTGTACCTAGGGTTGCTGTTTTTGCTGTTCATGGCTTCTCCGGTGTGATTTTGGGTAAAGTCACACCATATTTGTTACAATCTATGAAGTCCTAAGCAGGTTCTTCTATCTCTACTTGGGTTTCCTTTGAAACCCTAATTTTTTGTTTGTATCTCTTAGATCTAGGCCATTTTTAAACGACTCAAGCCTGTTCCTTTTATGTTCTACACTGCTCTCAAACCTCTTTTGAAAAATCATCAACTTTAAGCTATTTTACTTTCTTTTAAAAATTAGTGTTTTTTCGTAACTTCTTCTATACTTTGTTTAAACTGATTCTTTATGTTTGAAAATTCCATCCTTGCATATCTTGACTGATTCTATGTTCTTACTGCTTTTTCAACTCGCCTATGTTAAAAACCCTAATTGTTTTAGATCTTCTTTGTTTTGGTTATGTGTGTTAGCATGACTACTCGATTCTTGTTAAGTTTTTGTGGTTACCGTGCTTCGAATAGGTTTTACTAAGTCCTTAGCCTACTTATATCACCTTTATGTGATTGTATTCATCTTGGTTGTTCAAGACTTGCCTCTTTCTGTCGATATTGCTGACCTTGCCTAGTTGTTATGTCTGTTTGTTCTTCTCTATTTATATGTTGAAGTATAGAATCATAACTCCCTCTTGATTGATTCTGATTTCCTTATTTGACGGTTTGATTGAAAGATTTTCTTTTAAAACCCTAAAATTCTACCTCGTCTATTTAAATTGACTAAGCCCCCAACCTTATTTGATGTGGTACTTTGTTCTTACTGAATCATTTCCTTAATTGGAGTTTTTTGAAGTTAGTCCTAATTGACTACCCTATTCTTACTGAACTTTTATTCTTTCCTTATCAGTCATATATTAATTTACTTGCCTTATATGCTACTGGTTCTTGCCATTTGAATTAATTCCCTTAACTTAAGGGAGTACTTACCTTGATTTTCTGACTGACTGATTCTGAGTTCCTCAATTACTATGCTACTATAATTCTTACTTATTTACTACCAGTTTTCAAACTATAAATAATCTAGTCTTTCATTAGCACAAGACACGAGCACTGGAATTCAAAACTATCTCTCACACTTAAAAAATCTTTGCTCTCTTTCTTGTGCTACTTGCTACTGTTCTAAGTTAGCCAGCTGCAAGCCAAGGCTAACCATTTGTTCTCTCTTGTTCTTTCATTCTGCTTACTCTCCTCTTCACTGGTATGTTCTAGTTTCAATTCAATGTTCCAAACACAATATGATTCTTTTGTTGTTTGAGTTTTTTTTGTTCCTAGTTTGCTTCTATTTGTAGTTTTGTTATGAAATTTTTAGTTGATAGCTACATTATTAGCATGATATATTGTCTTCCCCTCCCCTTGAGTTCAGTATGTTTCCCCTTCTATTTGTTTTTATTTGTCTACACTAGTCATATCTTGCTTGTTATATGTTTACCACCATGGATCTCCCAAATCCCTATCCCCTTGCATGTAAATATGTTCTTTATGTCTGATTCTGTGACTATGTCTAGTTAGCTACTTCTGGGCATGACTATTAATTCCCAGGTCTTTGCTTAACTATGTGTGTCCTATGTATTCCCAAACCCTCCTTGTACCCCTGTTTGTGACGATCAAACCTGCTTTGATGCCATGACTCCTGGCTGTGTATGAACCTATCCTAAGGTGTTTAGACTTTGTTAACTACTCCAATATCTTTTTCAAACAATCTCTGTTGCTTTACTTTCAAAAAAACTTTTGTTAAATATAATTTCTTACTAAAACCTTTTCAACTTGGGTCCGTCACTTTTCACTCTACTCTTAGTCAATAAGTTCTGCCCCCTCTAGTATGTGTACTGCCTTGGGATCCTTTTGAGAACCCTATGAAATCTGGAATATTGAGGCTGGCCTTTCCACACTGCACTTGTTCAATTCTTGGTTGCTAAGTCTAGGTGTAAGCACTGACCGGGATCCTTGAGATCCTTAGGGAACTTTGATGCACCTAGACTCTAATTTTTCTATGGAACTGAGCCATATGAGGCCATTGGAGGCTTTGGGAAATCTGGGCCTAATTGAAGGCTCCCTATAGAATAGCTTTTTGATTTTCTATTTCTACTTATGTAATTCATTCATTGGCATGTAATAATTTGTAAACAGATATTGGGGTATTTAGTAAAACGGGTGAGTAGATGCATGCTTTACGGGGTAATACGGGTAGAAATCCTGCTCCTAGGACATTACTTTTAAAGTCTGTTTTCTCTACTAAATAGAAAACATGCTCATAGGACTTTACCCTTTAATCTGATTGCTATGCCTAATAGAAATCATGTCCATAGGATTTCACTTTAAGTTTGTTTGCTCATCAAGTAGAAACCATGTCTATAAGGTTTTACATTCTGTCATGTTTAGAAATCATACTTATAGGTTCCAAACAATCGTGTCTTAAAATCAGTTCAATAATAGATGTCATGCCTATCGGACCTGATCCAAATTCAATTACAACGAGTATTTATGCAAATCATTAAAATCAGTGTTACACTTAGATATCATGCCTATAGGGAGCTCTATTCGCAATTCTGTCTGTTAATCTAATTTAGTCTAAATAATCAACTTGATCATGCCTAGTTCATTTCTGAATTGGTTTTTATTAAGTATTAAGCATTTTCTGAAACAAGTTCTTTCAAACTGCTTCAATCTCATTAGATATCATGTCTAGAGGTACTAAAGGAGTCTATTTGAAAAACCTGTTTTGTTTCTGCATTAATACAGACATCAGTGCTTCACATGTAGGCAAGCCCTTAGGGCGTTTTCAAAACTGCATTCTCTTAAACTGTCTCTATTGCTTAATGTTTTCTGGTCCTAACAGGCTTTTCTTTTAAAAAGAGTCCCTAGGCAACCACTAGGGTGTAATTTCTAAGTCTAAAAAAGGATTTGTCTATTTCTGCATATTCACTTAGATATCCTGCTTTAGAATATTGACTAATAAAAGACCTTAACTGTGCTTGAGTCATGCTGCTTATGTGTTTGTTTGAGGAGGAAACTCTGAGCCTCTTAATTGCTCCCATTATGTGTGAAAGTCGTAAATGATTTTGACTGTCACCTTAGAATTTTTGCCTTTTAAAACCTTAGGGGTAAGTCTAGAACCACCTCTAGGTAGAGGTCCTAACTCCCTCCAGGACCATTAAGAAGGGACAGGTAGCAGCACGCAATAGGAATCGTTGACCAAACACTCGCTTAGTTTGACCAATAAGGGGATGGGAAGGGTAGACATGGGATATGATGACTACACGCTAATGTCACGTGTAGCCCCTCATTGAGGAGTGTTTACCGGACATTGCGCGGGGTGATCCTATAGGATAACCAACCTAGGACCCCTCTTTACCAAATCCTTTTTTTATTTAAACCTTTGTTTTACAACTTGTTCAAACCTTTATCTTACTACTTGAGTTATTATAACGTACTTTACTTGCAACCTATTCAATTGTTTACTTGTAATGGACTAATTTATAAATATAAGTTCCGCCGGGACCCACAGTTGTGGACCAAGAGGGGTTCCTAACACCTTCCCCTCGAGGTTACTTCGAGCCCTTACCCTAATCTCTGGTAATGCAAACCAACCCAAGAGTTAATCACTCTAACGCACCATAATCCGTTAGGTGGCGACTCTTCAAATACCCAATTCCCAAAAGGAAATGAGTCATTACACCCCATGAATGTCGAAACTTGGACCTCTAGCCATCAAAAAGGGAGGGAAAAGGGGGCGCGACAACATGGCAACTCCGCTATGGATTTTTAGGCTCGTACCATAACGAACTTGTCTTTTACGAATTAGTCCAAGCATGATTTATCTCGTACCCTTCTTCCTTATTTGAATTTAACTATCTATTTTCAAGTATTCATGATTTCTTTATGGCCCTGAAACTGACTTGTCTCTTTGTTTTCTTTTCCTGTAAATGTCTTTTACTTATTTAAATGATGTATTTACTTTTCCTACGTGAAAATACTTGACTACATGTTATTTAATTGCTGCATAAATCATGCTCCGCATCATATTCCACTCGTGCTTCTCAAATCCTATAGCAATGCTTTAATGAGTGGTTGCGCTCTTCCTATTTACTACCCTTAAATTTGGAAAGGCTTATTTTCAATAAAACCAGTCGATCAGCGGTGCAGTCGACGGTTCTGTGCCTTCCCCCTCAAGTTGTCCGATTAAGGTATTAGTCTAAAACCCCATAGAAACCTTACTCTGTTTAAATTGTGCTTGCATCATGGTCAAACTTAATTGGATCAGTTATGTTGTCCACATAATGATCCTTTAAGATAAGCCTTGTCCAAAGTCCATCGGGTTTCCCATAATCCCAACGGGCGTAACCATGTTTTGTGCATTAATTTGGAGAACTAAATGCCGATATATTAATCTTAAATTTATAAGTAGTCGAGTTCGGTAGGGGTAAGGTCTAACCCTTTTGTTTTGCAGAAAATGAGGCACGAGGTCTACAGATTCAGTATGGTTAGCAACATCCTTCAATTGCTGCTAGATTGGTCGGAGGACCTTTCCTCAAGTGACAAGAAGCATGTGAAAAAGTATCTGGGTAACTTGCCTTCCTTGCTAGATATTGAACCAAACAACAAATTGATCGAGGCTGCCACCTTATTCTGGGATAGTGAAAGAGTTGCGTTCTGTTTCGGTGACATAGAGATGACATCGCTTCTAGAGGAAATAGGAGGACTTGCAGGGATGACTTGGGACAGTCCTGGGCTCTTGGTGCTAGAAAACGGTACGGGCATGGGATTTTTGAAGATGATGGGCTGAAAAAGAATGCCGACCTAGTGTGCTTGAAGGACTCATACATACGTTTCGAATATCTGTATGAGAGGTATGACCATAGCAAGTCTTTCTGCACTTACCATGATGAGATCGCCCTCACTTTACTGGGTCACATCCACCACAGAGTGTTCTTGTTCATTGTGTGCTTTCTGGGACTGATAGTGTTCCCAATGAAAAAGGGAAGATTCTACACTAAGTTGGCCATGTTCACCAAGACTCTGATGAAAGAGATTAATGGACAGACATATACCATAGTCCACACGATCATAGCCGACATCTACAGGGCCCTAGAGCGCTGTCAAAGAGGGGTCAAGCATTTCATGGGTTGTAATTTATTGCTGCAGTTATAGTTGTTGGAGCATCTCCAAAAGGGTCGATATCCTCAAGAATTTCCGTGAAGGGCTTAGAACGACCACATTGCCTTCCATCACCCTAAGCAGATGACCTACATTCCAGACAGATTTGCTCAGCCGGATAGTGCCAGCGAATGGGTAGAGTTCTTCGATAATCTGACCGAGGGGCAGGTGCAGTGGATGGTTAAATGGTTCCTAATAGACGAGTTTATTATCAGATCCAGGGATGCTCTACACTTGGTGTTGATCGGGTTGAGAGGGATATATCCATATATCTCTATGTGAGTTATGAGGCAAGCAGGTAGAAGACAGGTTGTACCAAAGGTCGTCAAGATGAGTCATTTCAGGGCGGATTTCCAAGACGACGACGAACCTTACAAGTACCAAGCTCAGCACATGTGGAACTGCAAAATCATTGTGGATAGAAGCATTGTTGAGCCAGACAGATATCACGCGGGGTGCGAGCCTCTCCACCTGGCATGGTTGGAGGACAATCTGAAAGGAATGATGGCACTGGTCGAGGAACAGAATCATAGACGAGGAAGCTGAAGCCCAAGTATGCAAGAGGGTCCACGACTCTGAGAATGAACATCGGGAAATACATGAGAGGAACGTGAGGTTGATTGAGGAATGGAAAGAGATGGCGGTAACTTCCAATAGGAAATTGGAATATCTGGAGCAAGGAATAGTGGAGCTGGAGTGCAAAGTCATAAAGATGATTGAAAACTGCCAGAATGATGAGGAGCTAAGGGAGGACGTCTGGCCTGAGCCTACTTGCTGCTGGGACTGCGTGAGCTGGGAGATCTATTTCATGGAGTTCGGAAGATTGAATCTGGGGAAGGTCCTTCTGGGACCAAATAGAATAGATTTACTTGCTTTTCTTAAAATGTAATAAGACCGAGTGCCAGTAACAACTTATTTTATTATTATGTTAGTGTCATTTTGGATTCGTCTACTTTTATATTATGAAATGAAGAATTTATGGGCATTTGAAGTTCTCCAAATTTATTTGTCGCTAGGCCTACCTCGGGAACAAAGAGGCTCCCAAATTAGGATACGAGTTTACATTTCGCAATATGTGTTTAAATACTGCAAACATTTCAGAATCCTCACTAACTTGTTACCTTTTTTGTTTTGCTTATTTTTATTATTATTCCTATCCCCTTAGGTTGGTTCATCCATACTGGCCTCATCAGCATATCATACCAGATTTAGAGGCCCTCCACCTCCTCCTTCTCCAAGCAACACAAAAGGCAAAGGAAATCAAAGATGGACGACTTAAGTGTAATACGAAAGGAAAACGTTGAGAACGAAGAGACTTCCGACAGCTCCAGTACTCCAGCCCCGAATGACCTGGTTTTAAGATTGGAACAAAACATACTAGAACTGCAGGGACAACTTGAGAAGGTCCGCAATTTGGCAAACTTGTCACTCACCCTCAATGTCCCTGATATCTACCAACAGAACGCAAAGAACCCAACACCTCCTTAGAACACACAAAACCAACAATCACAAAATCCTACCGCACCAAATCAATATGCAACTCCACCACAAAATATCAATCCATTGCCAATACCAACTCCACCACAATATCATCATCAACCAATTCTGTACCCACCAACCACCACTTATCATACTCCCCAAAATACACCACCACTCATTCCCAATCCACAAAACTCCACCAACAACCATCATTATACCCAAGTCCCTAGCACCCATCAGAGCAACCCCATATACATGGAAACTATACGACATTTTACCTAACCTTTCTCCTGTGCACCGGAGCCTTCCAAAAAGGACCTTATCATTAAGAACATAGCTGAAGAACTCAAAAAGTTAACAAGCCGAGTTCAAGGTATTGAAGGCGATAAAGGAATAAAAGATTTGAACTACGAAGATCTGTGCATACAGCCCGATGTGGAATTTCCAGAGGGGTACAAACCTCCCAACTTCGAAATGTTCGATGGTACAGGTGATCCCAGAGTTCATCTAAGGACCTACTATGACAAGCTTGTCGTGGTTGGAACATATGAAAAGATTCGAATGAATCTCTTTATGAGGAGCCTTACTGGTGATGCATTGTCTTGGTATATCATCCAAAATCCCAATAAATGGTCAAATTGGGTGACCATGACGTCGGATTTCATGGACCGGTTCAGCTCCAACACAGAGAATGCACTCAATATCTTTTACATTCAGAATCGCAAGAAGAAACCCACTGAAACTTTCCTCGAGTATGCTACTCATTGGAGGTCAGAAGCAGCCAAGGTAAGGCCCTCTCTAGACGAAGAGCAGAAGAATAAATTCTTCATCAAGGCATAGGATCCACAATATTATGAGAGGTTGACGGTTATCGAAAATCACAAATTCTCTGATATCATCAAGCTCGCGGAAAGGATCAAGGATCAACGAATTTCGAGGCACTGCAAGCCATGAATAAGGCACTCCAATCAGGAGGCATATCGAAGAAGAGAGATGTTGGGGTAGTAATGGTGGCCCAAGGCCCAAAACTCCACTGACATACCAGACACCTCCACTGACATACCAGACACCTCCACCCATATACCAAGCATCATCACTTACATATCAACCTTCATCTCCCAGATATTCCCAACCAGCCACTCTCCATCATATCTATAATTCCCAAATATCCCATTTCCAATCACCACCAGATCGCCAAAATTATCCAAGACCAAGACCCAACTTCTACCGCAATCCACCCAAACAATACATCGCCATTGCTGAGCCCATCGATCAATTGTATGAAAGGTTAAAGGCCGCAGGTTACGTCACTCATGTTCCTGCTGTGGCACTAGAAAATCCATCCCAATGGCTCAATCCAAACAAAACCTATGCATACCACTCCGATATGCAAGGGAAAATCACTGCTGAGTGTCGAACATTGAAGGACAAGATCCAGACACTCATTGAAAACAAGGTCATACAAGCAAAGGAAGCCGTACCTAATGTCCGCAACAATCCCCTCCCGATCACATAGGTGATGACGTACATGTTATAGAAACAAATGAGGAATGGGACCCTGAGTGGTCAATCGAGCTTATCCAGGAAGGCAATGACTTTAAGGTTGCAGTCATACTTACTCCTATCGTAGTTCAGACTCAGGCACCTATTGATGTTGAGGTAACTGTATCAGTTCCATTCGAGGTAGAAGTAGCTCCGCCCGCAGCCACCTCCTCTCCATTTGAAGTAGAAGTGGTCACACCTTTTACTGTGATGGTGTCAACCACACCCCCATTCAACTCAAAATCAATACCCTAGGATTATGTTGTCGAGGCTCGGCGAAAAAGGAAGACTAAGATAGAGGAATCTGACACCGCACAAGGAATGACTAGAACTGGAAGAGTCTACACACCTAAACACCTGGGAGGTTGAAGTAAGGATGCCACTGCTAGGCAGCCTGTCATTGAGACCGGGCCGAATGACCTATGGAGGAAAGTACAGGCGAAAGAGTATTCTATTGTTGACCATCTGAACAAAGTCCCTGCTCAAATATCTATCCTGTCACTATTACAGAATTCGGAGGCATACAAGAACTCCTTGATGAAAGTACTGAGCGAGACTTATGTACCCAATAGTATCACTAGCGGAGAAATGGCCAACATGGCCGGTCAGGTGCTGGAGAGCCATAAGATTATCTTCCACGATGATGAGCTGCCGCCCGAAGGTCCAAATCACAATCGAGCATTGCATATTATGGTACAATTTGAAGACAAGTTCATTTCCAGGGTCCTGATTGATGGAGGTTCAAGTCTAATCATTTGGCTGTTGGACACCCTAAAAGGGTTGGACAAAGGTTTCCATGAAATAAGAACAGGAAACATGAATGTGAAGGCTTTTGATGGGTCCTAGATGGCCACGATCGGGAAAATCAACTTTTGCTTGAAGATGGGACCAACTTGGTTCGACGTTGAATTCCAAGTGCTTGACATACCAACCTTATATAATCTTTTGTTAGGCTGCCCATAGATCCATGCTGCTGGAGTCGTGCCCTCTACACTACATCAAGCCGTAAAATTCGAATGGAACCATCAGGAGGTAATCATTCATGGAGATGGGAGTAACCCCATCTACACTAGTCAAACCATCCCGGTCATTGGACATAGAAGGAGGCTAGGAGTGTAACATATCATCACATTGAATGGGTCAATGCCGTTGAGAAGGATAAGTGGTGGAGTAACAAAATAGAAAGCATACTAGCATGGTCTAGATATGAACCCGGCAAAGGGTTGGAAAAGAACCTCCAGGGTATCACCAAGCCGATAGGGCTGAAAAATCATGGTACCGCCTTTGGGCTCGGATACCAGTATACATGGCAAGAGTACAAGGAGTGGTCGCCTTCATGGTGTGGACCATACTACCCTCTTGAGAAACCGGTACCCTATTTGGAACAAGCTTTCCATCAGACTGACACGATATGGGGAACCGCAGAAGAAGAAGCACTAGCTGGGCTGAAGATCTGTTCTTGGAAGACGAGGACATAGATTGTTGTGCCATATTTGAGGAGGAGGAGGAGGAGTAAAAAGGCCCCACCATTCAGACTGCAGCTAAGGGAGCTATTCTCAGAAACTGGACTGCCATATAATCCCGAGCCCACCGAGTCCCTAGGTAGCTTGGCAGAATTTATAGCTGTTCTAGGCATTTAAAATTTCCAGCAATTTTGTTCTAAGATTTCTTTGTTTCAAAATGAATGCTTGATCCACCGAGCCAAGCTTTGTTTGAACAATTTTCTCAGTTTTAATCAAATGCATTTATCCTTTATCATTATTCATTACTATTTTATACTTTTACCTTCTACAATGTTATTATTACTTTTTCTGATAAACCAGTAGCTATGACATGTAATGAAGCAACGCAACATGAGAATAGCGACTCAGAGGAAGAAGATGAGATACCCGAGGAAATTGTCAGAGAAGTTGAGAACAAGCCTAAATCCAACTTGGACGAAATAGAAACATTTAATTTGGGAGACGCCGAGACTGTCAAAGAGACCTGTATTAGCATTCACTTGTTGTCAACAGAGAAGGAAGAATATATCCGTTTTCTAAAGGAATATGAGGATATCTTTGCATGGTCGTATAACGATATGACCGGTTTGAGCACATCTATAGTAGCTCACAAGTTGCCTACCAATCCCATGTGTCCGTCAGTCAACCAGAAACTCAGAAAATTCAAACCAGACAAGAGTTTGAAAATCAAGGAGGAAGTTACCAAGCAGATCAAAGCCAAGGTTCTCAGGGTTGTTGAGTACCCAACATCGTTAGCTAATATTGTGCCAGTTCCAAAGAAAGACGGGAAGGTTAGGGTATGTGTTGATTATCGGGATTTTAACAGAGCAAGTCCCAAGGACAATTTTCCACTGCCGAATATACACATCCTGATCGATAACTGTGCCAAATATGAACGTCAATCCTTTGTAGATTGCTTCGCAGGTTATCACCAGATTTGGATGGATGAAGAAGATGCCAAGAAGACAGCTTTTATTACGCCTTGGGGTGTATATTGTTACAAGATGATGTCATTCGGTCTGAAGAATGATGGGGCCACTTACATGAGAGCTATGACAACCATTTTCCATGATATGATATAGAAAGAAATAGAGGTGTATGTGGATGACATCATTATCAAATCCAAGAGGGCCGCAGATCACATAGCAGACTTGAGGAAATTCTTTGACAGGCTCAGGAGGTACAATTTGAAGTTTTACCCCGCAAAGTATGTATTCAGGGTTCCCGCAGGAAAGTTATTGGGATTCATTGTTAGTCGCTGAGGGATCGAGCTAGATCTAACTAAAGTCAAAACTATTCAGGAGTTACCACCACCAAAAAGCAAAAAGGACGTGATGAGCTTCCTGGGACGGCTCAACTACATTAGTCGATTCATAGCACAGTCCACAGTAATATGTGAACCCATCTTCAAGATACTAAGGAAAGATGCCAAGACAAGTTGGACCGAGGATTGTCAGAAAGCTTTTGACAAGATCAAGGAGTACCTGTCCACACCACCGGTTCTGGTCCCGCCAGAACCAGGATGACCTTTGCTACTCTATCTATATATATTAGATGGATCCTTCAGATGTGTTTTGGACAACATAACGAGACAAGAAGAAAGTAGTAGTCCATATATTATTTGAGCAAGAAGTTCACACCCTATGAAGCACGATATTCTCTACTTGAACGCACTTGTTGTACTTTGACCTGGACAGCATAGAAATTGAGGCATTATTTCTGTGCCTACACTATATACCTCATATCTAAGATGGATCCCCTGAAGTACATATTTCATAAGCCCATGCCTACTGGGAAGTTGGCTAAATGGAAGATACTACTAAGTGAGTTCGACATCGTCTATGTAACTCAAAAGGCAGTCAAGGGACAAGCATTGGCCGATCATCTCGCTGAAAATCATATGGGAGAAGTATATGACGGTTGGAGGATGTTCTTTGACGGAGCCGCAAATTTCAAAGAAGTAGGCATTGGAGCAGTTTTGGTATCAGAAACGGGTCAGCATTATCCCGTATCTGCTAAACTCAGATTTCCCTATATTAACAACATGGAAGAGTACGAAGCCTGCATACTAGGGCTCAACATGGCAGTCGACATGAACATTCAAGAATTGCTGGTGATCGGTGACTCAAATTTGCTTGTGCACCAGGTACAAAGAGAGTGGGCCACCAAGAATTCCAAGATATTGCCATATTTTCACCATGTGCAGGAATTGAGAAAGAGGTTCACAATGATAGAATTTCGATATGTGCCCAGAATTCAAAATGAGTTTGCCGACGCATTAGCCACTTTGTCATCAATGATGCAACATCTAGATAAGAACTATATTGATCCCATTCTGGTGAGCATCCATAATCAGCCATCATATTGTGCTCATGTCGAGGAAGAAACAGATGGAAAGCCTTGGTTCTATGACATTAAGGAGTACTTATCAAAATGAGAATACCCAGAGCATGCAAATCACATTCAGAAACGCACACTCCGGAGATTGTCAAATCTCTTCTTCCACGGCAGAGGAAACTTGTACAGAAGAACTCCGGATTTGGTTTTACTAAGGTGTGTCAACGCAAAGGAAGCTTCTAAGCTACTTGAGGATGTGCATGCTGGTACTTGTGGTCCGCACATGAACAATTTCATCTTGGCCAAGAAAATACTCAGAGCAGGTTACTTTTGCATGACCATTGAGACGGATTATGTTCAGTATGTCCACAAATGCTTGCAATGTCAAGTGCATCCCGACATGATAAAAGTGCCACCAAATGATCTCAATACAACAAGCTCACCTTGGCCATTCGCCGCCTGGGAATGGATGTTATCAGTTCGATTGAGCCCACTGCTTTGAACAGACACCGGTTTATTCTGGTAGCCATTGATTACTTCACAAAATGGGTAGAAGCTGCATCTTACAAAGCTGTAACCAAGAAAGTCATCACAGATTTTGTCAAGGATCATATTGTCTACCGATTCGGAGTTCCTGAGTCCATTATTACTGACAACGCTGTCAACCTCAACAGTGATCTGATGAAAGCTATATGTGAAACTTTAAAAATCAAGCACAAGAATTCCACTGCCTATAGACCTCAGATGAATGGAGTCGTAGAGGCCGCCAACAAAAACATTAAGAAGATACTAAGGAAAATGGTAGAGAATCACAAGTAGTGGCATGAGAAGTTACCCTTTGTTCTATTAGGGTACCACACCATAGTTCGTACGTCAACCGGGGCAACCCCCTACATGTTGGTTTATGGTACCGAGGCTGTCATCCTAGCCGAGGTAGAGATTCCTTCTTAAAGAGTCATACAAGAAGCTGAACTCAGTGATGTAGAATGGATAATGAGCCACTATGAACAATTGGCCCTTATCGATGGAAAGAGGATGAACGCAGTATGCCACGGCCAACATTACTAGAACAGAATGTCTAGAGCTTTCAACAAAAGAGTCAAACCAAGACAATTCGCACCAGGGTAGTTGGTATTGAAGAAAATCTTCCCGCATTAAGATAAGGCCAAAAAGAAACTCTCTCCCAACTAGCAAGGTCCGTACATGGTTCACAGGGTCCTGATAGGAGGAGCACTCATACTTGCAGAAATGGATGGAGAAATCTGGCCAAAACCAATCAATTCAAACATTGTCAAGAGGTACTATGCCTAGATTATTTCACATTTCTTTTCCGATGTAATTGAACTACGCTTGACCTGATTCCTGTTTAAGAGGGGATACGTAGACAACCTTATGGGTTCAGTCATATCATAATAAAATATTCATTTCCCCCAAAATCAGAAACTGGGGAAGAATTTTGATGAGGGTCCTAAAAATTCCGGAGTAAGTCCAGCCAGCACCGTCACATGCCAGGAAGTCGGTAATCAGTCAAGAACTAGGGCAGAACTTTGAGAAGGATTCTCAAAATTCCGAAGAAGATTCAGCAGGGTCCGTCATTAGCAAACAGTTAAAAATCATCTACCAAATTGGGGTAGAATTTTGAGGAAAGCCCTCAAAATTCCAATATAAGAGAGCTGCAATGCCTTTGAAATGTTTCACAGTCGCTAGTTCATCAAAAATTACTTGATATATCAATACGCTTCCAAAACGATTCTATTTTATCGATGAATGCATATTTTTGGAAATTATATATTTTCCTAATGGTCAGGTGTTGCCTAGGGGAACTCAAAGGAGGCTTCCAGAGCGAAGCAGAGCAAGGCCGGCAGACGAAGCAAGAACCAACCTCCCCTCATAAACTTACGATTTTTCTTTGAACACAGGCACCTTTGACGTAACGGTAGCATTCGCGAAACATGTATACACAAAGCAAATTTACCATCCATCCGGCCATCTGACACTGAATATATCCCAGCTAAGACATACCCTACCCTTATCTGCTATTCGCTCTTTGTATGAGTCTAATCTTTGACTCCACGCTTGCATGAGCCTAATCCCTGACTCCATATTTGCATAAGACTAAGCACTGCCTTCTCTTTGCATGAGGTTAAGCTCTACCTTCATTTCATCATAAGGCTAAGCTTTGCCTTCTTTCTGCATGTCTCTAATCTTTCATGAGTCTAATCCCTGACTCCATATCTGCATAAGGCTAAGCATTGCCTTCCATTTTCATGAGACTAAGACCTGTCCCGAATCTTGCATGAGGTTAAGATCTACCTCCATATTTGCATAAGACTAAGCACTGCCTTCTCTTTGCATGAGACTAAGCTCTGTCTCCAATCTTGCATGAGTCTAATCCCTGACTCCATATTTTCATCCCTGTTCTCCTCACATTCACATGAGGCTAATCTTTGCCTCCATAGTTGTATGAGTCTAATCCCGGACTCCATATTTGCATAACGGTAACCCCTACCTCCCTTTTGCATGAGTCTAATCTCTGACTCCACGTTTGCATGAGTCTAATCCTTGACTCCATACTTGCATGAGTCTAAGCCCTGACTCCATATTTGCATGAGGCTAATCCTTGCCTCCATATTTGCATGAGTCTGGTCCTTGACTCTGTATTTGCATGAGGCTAATCCTTGCCTCCCCATTTGAATAAGGCTAATCCTTGCCTCCCCACTTGCATGGGACTAAGCATTGTCCCTTCTTTGCACAGATATTGCTCTATTTCTACTACTATCTATTTGCTTTTCAATCGGGCTAAGCTCTGCCCTCCATTTAACAAGACTAAGCCATGTCTTGTTATATCATATTATTTCATCTCATAAGCTGAAATATCGCCAATCTGTCTAAAGGCATCATCCTCATAGCTGGAAGACACCATGCCATGGCCTGAGGATCTCTCAAACTTGCATATCATTATTCAAAGGCATCATGGTTCGGAGGCACCATTTTCATGGCCCGAGAACACTATTTCTTGGTCTACAAATCCCTCACTAAACAATTCATGGCCCAGGACGTCATCTTTAACCGTCTGAAGACAACATTCATGGTCCAAAGGGAATCTGCATCATGTTTAAATTTTCGCAAATACTTTTATATCATCTTTTATCTGCAGGTAACCAGTAAGCAACCGCTATCCTAGCAGCAGAACTCTCACTCCAGTTCCCTCCAACCATCCTGAGCCTTAACCGCTCACCATAGCCCCTTCCGCATCTCATGTCCGTTCTTGCAAAATTTTCATCTACATACTCCACGGGTGAATCCAAAACTACACATGGCCTGATTCTTGTAAAACCAGGGATATGTAGGAAACTCGAAAACCAGATTTGTCTTTCAATTGTAGCCCAAACTAAACCCACTCCCCAGCCCAATTTCCTACCCAATTAACCCGACCCAAACCCTATAAACACCTAACCAAACCCGGAACCCATTTACCTGGTCAAATCATAATCGTTTATCTGGGAGATCAACGGTCCACATGAGCCCTTTACTTTTTAAATTCAAAAGACCACCTAACCCTACCTCATTTCCAAACTCCTGCCGCCTTCAGATGCTCTCATCTCCTCTCTTCTCTGAAACCTAACCTTAATCCCTCTTCAATCGCCGCCTCCTTCTACGGTCTTCTTCGGTGACCACCCTTCAACCCCAAGCCTCCAATGGTTTCTCCATCGCCTTGCTCATCATCTCTAAGACCTTCAAGAGCCCTGGTCCATGTCGACTTGTATCTATGGTTGCTGTTTTTGCTGTTCATGGCTTCCCCGGTGTGATTTTTGGTAAATTCACACCATATTTGTTATGATCTATGAAGTTCTTAGCAGGTTCTTCTATCTCTACTTGGGTTTCCTTTGAAACCCTAATTTTTCGTTTGTATCTCTTAGATCTAGGCCATTTGTTACAATTTAGGGTTTTTCGGAACTTCTTCTACACTTTGTTTAAACTGATTCTTTATCTTTGAAACTTCTATCCTTGCATATATTGACGGATTTTATGTTCTTAATGCTTTTTCAACTCGCCTATGTTAAAAGCCCTAATTTTTTTTAGATCTTCTTTGTTTTGGTTCTGTGTGTTAGCATGACTACTCGATTCTTGTTAAGTTTCTGTGGTTACCGTGCTTCGAATAGGTTTTACTAAATCCTTAGCCTACTTATATCACCTCTATGTGATTGTATTCATCTTGACTGTTCAAGACTTGCCTCTTTCTGTCGCTATTGCTGACCTTGCATTTTTGCTATGTCTGTTTGTTCTTCTCTATTTATATGTTGAAGTATAGAATCATAACTCCCTCTTGATTGATTGTGATTTCCTTATTTGACGGTTTGATTGAAAGATTTTTTTTTAAAACCCTAAAATTCTACCTCGTCTATTTAAATTGACTAATCCCCCTACCTTATTTGGCGTGGTACTTTCTTCTTACTGAATCATTTCCTTAATTGGAGTTTTCTAAACTTAGTCCTAATTGACTACCCTATGCTTGCTGAACTTTGATACTTTCCTTATCAGTCATATACTAATTTTCTTGCCTTATATGCTACTGGTTCTTGTCGTTTGAATTAATTCCCTTAACTTAAAGAAGTACTTACCTTGATTTTCTGACTGACTGATTCTAAGTTCCTCAATTACTATGCTACTATGATTCTTACTTATTTACTACCAGTTTTCAAACTATAAATAATCTAGTCTTTCATTAGCACAAGACACGAGCACTGGAATTCAAAACTATCTCTCACACTTAAAAAATCTCTGCTCTCTTTCTTGTGCTACTTGCTACTGTTCTAAGTTAGTCGGCTACAAACCAAGGCTAACCATTTGTTCTCTCTTGTTCTTTCATTCTGCTTACTCTCCTCTTCACTGGTATGTTCTAATTTCAATTCAAAGTTCCAAACACAATATGATTCTTTTGTTGCTTGAGTTCTTTTTGTTCCGAGTTTGCTTCTATTTGTGGTTTTGTTGTGAAATTTGTAGTTGATAGCTACATTATTAGCATGATATCTTGTCTTCCCCTCCCCGTGAGTTCAGTATGTTTCCCCTTCTATTTGTTTTGCTTGTCTACACTAGTCATATCTTGCTTGTTATATGTTTACCACCATGGATCTCCCAAATCCCTATCCCGTTGCATGTAAGTATGTTCTTTATGTCTGATTCTGTGACTACGTCTAGTTAGCTACTTCTGGGCATGACTATTAATTCCCAAGTCTTTGATTAACTATGTGTGTCCTATGTATTCCCAAACCCCCCTTGTACCCCTGTATGTGACGACCAAACCTGCTCTGATGCCATGACTCCTGGCTGTGTATGAACCTATCCTAAGGTGTTTGGACTTTGTTAACTACTCCAATCTCTTTTTCAAACAATCTCTGTTGCTTTACTTTCAAAAAAAAACTTTTGTTAAATACAATTTCTTACTAAAACCTTTTCAACTTGGGTCCATCACTTTTCACTCTAATCTTAGTCAATAAGTTCTATCCCCTCTAGTATGTGTACTGCCTTGGGATCCTTTTGAGAACCCTATGAAATCTGGCATACTGAGGCTGGCCTTTCCACACTGCACTTGTTCAATTCTTGGTTGCTAAGTCTAGGTGTAAGCACTGCCCGGGATCCTTGAGATCCTTAGGAAACTTTGATGCACCTGGACTCTAATTTTTCTATGGAACTGAGCCATATGAGGCCATTGGATGCTTTGGGAAATCTGGGCCTAATTGAAGGCTCCCTATAGAATAGCCTTTTGATTTTCTATTTCTACTTATGTAATTCATTCATTGGCCTGTAATAATTTGTAAACATATATTGGGGTATTTAGTAAAAAGGGTGAGTAGATGCATGCTTTACGGGGTAATATGGGTAGAAATCCTGCTCCTAGGACATTACTTTTAAAGTCTGTTTTCTCTACTAAATAAAAAACATGCTCATAGGACTTTACTCTTTAATCTGATTGCTATGCCTAATAGAAATCATGTCCATAGGATTTCACTTTAAGTTTGTTTGCTCATCAAGTAGAAACCATGTCTATAAGGTTTTACATTCTGTCATGTTTAGAAACCTTGCTTATAGGTTCCAAACAATCGTGTCTTAAAATCAGTTCAATAATAGATGACATGCCTATAGGACCTGATCCAAATTCAGTTACAACGAGTATTTATGCAAATCGTTAAAATCAGTGTTACGCTTAGATATCATGCATATAGGGAGCTCTACTTGCAATTTTGTGTGTTAATCTAATTTAGTTTAAATAATCAACTTTATCACGCCTAGTTCATTTCTGAATTGGTTTTTATTAAGTATTAAGCATTTTCTGAAACAAGTTCTTTCAAACTGCTTCAATCTCATTAGATATAATGTCTAGAGGTATTAAAGGAGTCTGTTTCAAAAACCTGTTTTGTTTCTGCATTAATACAGACATCAGTGCTTCGCATGTAGGCAAGACTTTAGGGCATTTTCAAAACTGTATTCTCTGAAACTGTCTCTATTGCTTAATGTTTTCTGATCCTAACAGGCTTTTCTTTTAAAAAGAGTCCCTAGGCAACCACTAGGGTGTAACTTCTGAGTCTAAAAAAGGGTTTGTCTGTTTTTGCATATTCACTTAGATATCCTACTTTAGGACATTGACTAATAAAAAACCTTAACTGTGCTTGAGTCATGCTGCTTATGTGTTTGTTTGAGGAGGAAACTCTGAGCCTCTTAATTGCTCCCATTATGTGTGAAAGTCCTAAATGCTTTTGATTGTCGCCTTAGAAATTTCGCCTTTTAAAACCTTAAAGGTACGTCTAGAACCATCTATAGGTAGAGGTCCTAACTCCCTCTAGGACCATTAAGAAGGGACGGGTAGCAGCACGCAATAGGAATCGTTGACCAAACACTCGCTTTGCATAAACAATAAGGGGATGGGAAGGGCATACATGGGATATGATGACTATGCGCTAATGTCACATGTAGCCCCTCATTGAGGAGCATTTACCGGATATTGCGTGGGGTGATCCTATAGGATAACCAACCTAGGACCCCTCTTTACCAAATCCTTTTTTTATTTAAACCTTTGTTTTACAACTTGTTCAAACCTTTATCTTACTACTTGAGTTATTCTAACATACTTTACTTGCAACCTATTCAACTGTTTACTTGTAATGGACTAATTTATGAATATAAGTTCGGCCGGGACCCATAGTTGTGGACCAAGAGGGGTGCCTAACATCTCTCTTCGAGGTTGTTTCGAGCCCTTACCCTAATCTCTGGCAATGCAAACTAACCCAAGAGTTAATCGCTCTAGGTGCCCTAATGCACCATAATCCGTTAGGTGGCAACTCTTCAAATACTCAATTTCCAAAAGTAAATGAGTCATTACACCCCGTGAATGTCGAAACCCGGACCTCTCCCCGTCAAAAAGGGAGGGAAAAGGGGGCGCGACATTTGTTACTTTGTGGCTAAGTCACTTTTCCCCAATAAATTGATGGGTTTTATTCCATTGTAAATGATCAAAAATATTAATAAAGAAATCTCTCTCTCTTTTCTCTGTAATCTTTTATTATTTTATTTCACGTTATTAGCACGAGACTCTACCATCTCAAAAAAGCTCTTTGAGAATACAAAGCAAACATGGATATCTCTCAAAGCAAACTTGGATCAAAGTTCAATTGTAAAAAATATTTGTTTAATTGATTCATGTACGACACATACAATATTCGTAGAGAAGAAATATTTTTCTCATTTAAGTATGTGTAAGGCAGTTGTTGCTACGATTTTTGGTAGTAGTAATTTAACTGAAGGCTATGGAAGAGCTATTATATTCTGCTTAGGGGAACAATGCCTATCATATATAATGCAATATTCTCCTACAAGTCCAGGAGGAACTTGTTGACTTTTAAAGATATCCGCCAAAATGGATATCATATTAAGATAATAGATGAGAATAATCTTGAATATCCCATCATTGCCAAGAATGGGTCTGGCCAGAAAAAGGTTATTGGGAAGATCTCATCTTTGTCTTGTGGCTTGTATCGGACAAGAATTGGGGCAATTGATGCACATTTTATCGCAAACCAAAATCTTACTAATTCCAATACTTTTGTACTTTGGCATGACCGATTGGCACATCCTAGATTAATTATGATGAGACAAATTATAAAAAACTCAAATGGGTATCCATTAAAGAATTTAAATATTCTTTTAAATAAGGAATTTCCTTGCACTTCTTGTTATCAAGGTAAGTTAATTATTATACCATCACCAATAAAGGTTGGGATTGAGTCCCCTCCATTTTTAGAACGTATACAAAGGGGATATTTTTGGACATATTCCCCACCTAGTGGGTCATTTAGATATTTTACGGTCTTAATAGATGCATCTTCTAGATGGTCTCATATGTGCCTATTGTCATCTCGCAACCTGGCATTTGCAAAATTAATGGCACATATAATTCTATTATGGGCAAAATTCTCTGATAATCCAATTAAGTTTATTTGATTTGATGATGATGCTGAGTTTTTATCCCAAGCATTTAATGATTATTGCTTATCAATTAGGATAAAAGTGGAACATCATGTAGCTCATGTTCACACTCAAAATGACATTGCATAATCTTTGATTAAACGTCTACAATTGATAGCAAGACCGTTACTCATGAAAACGAGGTTGCCCACTTCTGTTTGGGGTCGTGCCATTTTTCATGCAGCAATGCTAGTTCGTCTCAAACTTACAAATTATCATAAATATTGCCTGTTGCAATTAATTTTGGGTCATGAACCTAATATACCCCATTTAAGAATTTTTGGATGCGAAGTATATGTGCCTGTAGCACAGCCATATGTTTAGTTTGAATCACCCTCCATTATTCCCTACCTTGAAACATTAATGAGATATTTGTTAACTGCTCAATTTGCAGATTGTCGATTTGATGAGACACTAATTCCAAATTTAGGGGAGCAAATGGTGAAACCAAACGGAAAATTTTGTGAAAAAATCTATCATTATTTCATCTTGATCCACGTGCCTCTATTTGTGAAAAAGAGGTGTAAAAGATTATCTATTTGCAGGAAATAGAAAAATCAAATGTCAGATGCATTTACGGATCTGAAAAGGATAAAAAAATCACATATCCCTACAGAGAATGTTCCAATCAGTATTAATGTGTCCCTGTTGGATAATCTTCTAGTGTCATAGATAATTAGTCAAAAGCACGCCTAAAGCGTGGTAGACCATTGGGTTCTAAGGATCGAAATCCTAGAAAAATTAAAACAAATGATGAAGATGACACTACAAAAGAATCTCATAAACAAATCTATGATTTAACCAATCTTGAGATCCATGAGGAAATCATTGAGCCTGAGACTCAAGAAAATAAGGAACTATGAAAAAATTCAATCGATATTGAAGTGAATTTGAATCGATTGGATATAGTGGTGGCTTATATCTTTGCATATAATGTTGCATCTAGTATTATGCAAGATAGTTGTACGAATTTGAGAAAGGAAAAATCTTGACTGGAAATAGTTTCTCTGTATTTCCAAAAAATGAATGATCTTAGGCACTATACAGTCTAGTATATAATTATCGTAAAAAGAATCTAAGATATAACTACCTATACACTTATCTTTTATTCTATTAGCTACTCTATAACAAACTCACATGTTATTTACAAGAATAAAAAAATGTGTGTAAAATAAAGACTTAAATCTTATCTTCAGCTTCTTCTAGTAGGCCACCCTAATGAACGAAATATTTCAGTGAGCCCAAAATAGTGCAGAAGCCCAATACTTCTATAAGCCCAATGAATGTGAGTCTTTACAAGATGTTTAGACATCAGATGTATCGAGCATCTTAGTACCTTCTGCCAAAGACTAATTCTTCTTCTTCTTCTTCTTCTTCTTTACTCTTTCATTCTTCTTCTTTATCTTGAGCAGAACTTCATGAATCCTATAATTAGAATGAGGTTTCTTCTTCCCAACATCCCCTCTCGAGTTGGAGGGTAACCTTGTGACCCCCAATTTGCTCAAAATTTCTAAGTGAGAAACCCCTGAAAGTGGCTTTGTAAAAAGATCCGCCAATTGGTCTTTAAAAGGAACAAAAGATAGAGTTTAGGCCGGAAAGGAACTGTTGACGCACAAAATAACAGTCAATCTCCACATGTTTTGTGCGTTCATGAAAGACGGGGTTACGAGCGATGTGAATGGCTACTTTGCTGTCAAAATGAAGAGGAATAGGAAGGTTTAGTGGTGCAGAGAGTTCTTCAAGAAGTAGAACAAGCCAAGTAAGTTCTGTAGTTACTCTTCTCATAGATCTGTATTCTGCCTCTGCAAATGATAATGAAATTGACACTCGCTTCTTTGATTTCCAAGAAATAGGTGCTCCTCCTAGTGTGATGAAAAACCCACTTACAGATCTTCTAGATTCCTTACAAGAGGCCCAATCTGCATCGCAAAATGCAAGCAAGGAAAATGATGGTGCTGCTGAGAGAAGGATCCCCTGTCCCGGATCTGAGCTCAAGTATTTTAACACTCACAAT
The DNA here is from genome assembly GCF_000393655.2 of Nicotiana sylvestris. Taxonomy (NCBI): domain Eukaryota; kingdom Viridiplantae; phylum Streptophyta; class Magnoliopsida; order Solanales; family Solanaceae; genus Nicotiana; species Nicotiana sylvestris. The sequence continues at coordinate 134,458,622 of NC_091059.1, read as the reverse complement.
GCAGCAGTGAAATGAGAGAGCCATGGTCTTTACATGTACTAGCTGAGAGTAAGAACTGCAAATGAGAGATCCAGGCGAGCGTTAGTCAGATAGTTAAATTTCCCAACTAGATGGCGAAACACTGTGGAATTTGCAAATGATGCCCATCATCAGCTTGAAACTTAGAGGAAGGATCAAGAGGAGAGGTGACTCGAGCTGAGTGACAAACGACAAACTCCTGCAGCATGTCCAAGGTAAATTTCCTTTGACTTACAATGAAACCTTCTTTTTCTCGCAGAATTTCCGTGCCTAGAAAATAATGTATATTTCCTAGATTTTTTACCTTGAACTTAGTAATTAGAAAACCTTTGATATGCTGAATTTCTTCCAAGTCATCTCCAATAAGTAGAATGTCATCTACATACACAGCTAGAATAGATATTAGGTTTCCTATACGTTTAAAGGACAAAGAGTAATCATTTAATGATGAAGAATACCCCTTAAAAGTCAAAGCCCCTGCAAGCCTGGCATACCATTGCCTAGAAGCTTTCTTCAATCCATATAGTGATTTCCTTAGAAAACAAACATGCTTAGGACTAGGAGGTGTTAAACCTAATGGAAATCTCATGTACACCTCCTCCAGAAGATCATCATACAAGAATGCATTGTTGACATCCAATTGAGACACATGCCAGTCTCTTTTGGCTGCAATCGTGAGTAAACACCTTATAGTTGTCATTTTCACTACTGGTGAAAAGGTATCACTATAATCTATTCCTTCTCTTTGTACATCCCCCTTGACCACTGATAAGTGGGGATTTTAACCTATTATTTGCTCTTTTTCACTTGCATTTTTGGCCGAAAATGCGTGAAGGTATTCCCGAAAACTAATGTAATATGCTTGCTAGCAGGGATTATTCACAATGAGCTAAAGTAGACATGATCGACACATAAAGGAGTCAAAACATGAACAAAGACCAAGACTGGGCCATGAGCTATGGAATGAGTATCGCGACAGAAAAGTGCGGCCACGAATGTGTCAACGCGGACGCGGTCATTAATTCGCGGACTGCGAAATGGAGAATCAGAGAAGTGGTTTTTGGGCAAAGACATCAATGCGGATCGCGTTAGAAATTGGCAGCCGCGATTGGAATTTTGCGGACCGCATTTGCTAAGGGTCAAAGAGATCACTAAATAGGAAAAAATGTTAAGAGCAGTCCGCGTCAATATTACGCCACCGCAGAAGGCTCTATCGCGAACGCGGTGAAAATTATGCAGTCCGTGAAGCAAGGTTCAACCAAGTCCCATATGTGAAGAAATGCGGACCGCGATCAAAATTATGCAGCCGCAATAGCAAGTGTGCAGTCGTGGTTAGAATTACGCAACCGTGAAATCTCCGCAGGGGCATTTTTGTCCGAAAATTTTAGCCTAGAATAAATAGATCTTTTTCGCATTTTTAGGTTATATTTTGTTTTTGCCGAGTATGTGAAACGATTGGAAATACCATTTTGGGCAATTTTGTAATAGATTCAACTTTTAACATTAGCTTTTCATCTTTTAATCTAGTACTATGGATTTTATCTTTATTTCATATTTGATTTCTGCTATTTTCATGAGTAGCTAAACTCATAGCTAGGGTTGTGACCCAACCCTAGTGTGGGTATTTGATGGGTCTTGAATTTTACGGCTTGAATATGTATGGGTTAGTAGTATTTAGTCTAGTTCTTGCTAGAACTATGGAATTAGTGGTTGCAAACACTGATTTATGCCTTTATGACTTAGTCTCTACTTGAGAAAGAGGGACTAAGTCTAGGAAACTTGACTAAGAAGGAATTGTCGTGAACTCAAGAAATTAATAGCCCCAACTAAAGGGTTAAACCTAGAGATAGTAATACCCAACGTGAGCTAATATCACTTGTATTGCATGAATACCCAGTTGGACTTGAGAAAACCAAATTGGAAAAAATCACTCAAACTACCAGAGGTATAGAATGAGTACCCGAGTATGATAGCTATATTACAACCCCAATTAATTACATGATTATCCTAGATTCTTTCTACCCGTTATATATGCACCTAGGTAGAAGTCACTACCCTAGTCCCTTTTAACCTTTGAAAAATCTACAGCAAAAACATTATACTTAATTTCAAATATTGCATGCTATAGAATAGAATTACAAGTAGAAAATAAAACCAACCATTTGTGGAAGTGTACGTAAGAGCAAAACTCGCATCTCTACTTGGATATAAACCTAACTTCAAACAAATTAACTCCATGTGGATTCAATCACGACGTTGTTGGGTAAAACTGCATCGACCATCCTCGCTACTCAATAGTAGTGCAGGCTTGGACCCTATCAATTTTTGGCGCCGTTGCCGGGGAGTTAGGCGGTTTTAGCTATATATTTGAGTATTTGCATGTTTTGTTTTTCTTTCCTTCCGTTTTTCTAATTTGTGTGTGAATAGGTACCAAATGCCTCTTAACAATGATTTCCTCGAAAACTTGCCATTGGGGGAGGAGGTAGATGATGATAACGTGGATGTGATTCTACCCGAACCTCAAACACAAAGGAGAGGTGGACCACCTCATGATAATATTCCAAACCCTCCCCCACCTCCAGCAAGGGCAGTACACCGGGTGTTGCCTAACGAAGGCTATCCAAGTGCAATAGTCTCGCCCCGGATTAGGGTGGATAACTTTCAAATAACCAATGTCATGCTTACACTCTTAGACTCACCGGATCTCCACACCAAAACACTTACAAGCATCTCAAGGGTTTTGTTGACACGTGTTGGGGGAGAAAGTAAACCAACATTTCTGAGGACGCACTGAGGTTAAGGATATTCCCATTTTCTCTAAGTGGATAGGCTTTGGATTGGCTAGAAAGGTTGCCCAACCATTCCATCACCACTTGGGATGAGTTGGCCGAGAAGTTCATCGCAAAGTTCTTTTCTACAGGACATATGACGACGCTAACAGATGAGATCCTTGCTTTTAAACAAGATCCAAATGAACCGCTTCATGACATTTGGGAAAGGCATCGGACAATGGTTAAAGAGTGTCCGAATAATGATATGACCGAAGCCATGATCCAACAAACATTCTACCGTGGCATAAATACAACAACCCAATGTGCGGTTGTCACGACCCCAAACCCAGACCCGGTCGTGATGGAGCCTCTCGTGGAGACAAGGCCAGCCGACACTTCCCATATCCAATTATTAATAGTTAAACCATAAAAAATAAATCTAAGCATGCTAAAATAATTCAAAGTTAACAGATAATATCATAATTCGCGGAAAATAACCCAACACATCCCAATACCGGGGTGTCACTAGTCATGAGCATCTAGCAAAATGGAATACTCCAAATATAACTACATAGTTTAATATAGAAAACTAAGAACATAAGGGACTAAGATAGGGAAGAGCTCTGGGCTGCGAACACCAACAGCTACCTAGAGACTCCTCAGATTCGCCTGAGCCAGAAATGATCAGCACTCGGGAGCGGGACCAGATACGCCTGAATCTGCACACTGGGTGTAGGGAGTAAAGTGAGTACTCCAACTCAGTGAGTAATAATCATAAATAAAGACTGAAAGTAGGAAATCACGTAAGGCACAAAAAGCATGCTATAATGAAGTAGTAAAACCATTTAAAACAGTAAACCAGTGAAAACTAGGTAAAATCCTTTAACTCAAAACTTACTTTATGAAAAGACTTTTTCAACAATTAAGCAGGTAATTGATAGTCAATTATCAAAATAAATACATAAAGGTTCGCCCATCGGGGACAATATCAACAAATCTGCCTCTCGGGCAATATCTCAGAACAGTACCAGCCCCTCGGGCAATCACATAGAACAATACCAGCCCCTTGGGCTCAATCTCACATCACAATGGGTACCCGCGCTCACTGGGGGTATGCAGACTCCTGGAGGGGACCCTTACGGCCCAAGCACAATATCAAGCCACCTCTGGCATCATCACTAGGCCTTCGGCCTCATATAAATCAAGCCACCTCATGGCATACATATCTCAGGCCCTCGGCCTTATAATCAGTATCAAATGTTTACTCATAACATAGGCCCTCGGCCTTACTCAGTCAGAATTCTCACAAACCATTCGGGAAATAGTAAAACATGATTCTCAGCACAAAAATATCACTTAAAAGATCATGTAAGTGTTTAAAACAGAGTAAACATGGCTGAGTACGAAAATAGTGAAATATAACATGACTGAGTTCAAGTATAAAGTCAAAATAGTGAGGAAAATACCAGTAAAAATCCCCGAATGGTTCAAATAGCTAGCACAAGGCCCAAATATGGCATTCAATCCAAATCATGATGATAGCAAAGAGGTTTCAGTCAAATACGCGGTAAAATAGTCATTCGGGACGGACAAAGTCACAATCCCCACCTGTGCACAACCCCACGCTCGTCATCAAGCGTGTGCGTCACTTCAATATAGCACAACGATGTGCAATCCGGGATTTCAAACCCTCAGAACACCATTTACAATCATTACTCACCTCGAACTGGTCAAATCTCTAACTTGCGACGCCTTTGCCCGTCGAATATGCTTCCACTCGCGTCGAATCTATCCAAAATCAGAACGAGGACGTCAAAATATGCTAAGGGAATGAAGCCCAAGAGAAAATAATCAAAATATGCCACAAATCCCGAAATTACCAAAACCCAACCCCCGGGCCCACGTCTCGGAATTCAATAATTTTTACATCAATAGATTCCTTATCTCCCCACGAGTTCATACATATCAAAAGTTCTGAAATCCGACCCCAAATGGTCCTTCAAATCCTCAATTAAAGGTCTAAGTTTCCAAGTCCTAGTTTCCCCAATTTTCACCCTTAATTCCCATAATTTCTAGCTCTAATCTGTGAAGTAATAGCATGGGAACGAGTTTTAGGTCCAAATTCCTTAACTCAATAAATTTCCCTTGAAATCCCTCTTTTAAATCATCCAAAAAGCTCCAAAGCCTAAGTCAAAATGGTGAAATAGCTCAAATTCGCGAAGGCCACAATTTATACCTTCTGCCCTGACATTTTCACATCTACGGTACCGCATTTGCAGTTCATCATCTGCTTCTATAGAAATCACTTATCCGGCCAAAAATTGCATCTGCGATCACTCTTCTGCATCTACAACATTGCAGATGCGGTCACCCTAATCGCTTCTGCAGTCGCTGCTCATCAGGCCCTTTTTCGCTTCTGCGACCGATCTCCCGAATGTGCGGCATCGTACCTGCGGTCCCCAATCCGCATGTGCGGAAATACAAGAAGTTGCAAAAGTTCAGCAGCTATAAACATTCCTCAAACTTCCCGTCAACCATACGAAATCACCTCGAGGCCCCCAGGACCTCAACCAAAAGCACAACCATGTCCCATTACCTTATCCAAACTTGTTTCAATCTTCAAAACACCTCAAAAAACATCAAATCAACCAAAACACATCGGATTCAAGCATAACTTTCTAAAATCTTCCGAATTCTGCTTTTGATCAAAACCCCAACCAAACCACGTCCGAATGACCTGAAATTTTGCAAACACATCCAAATGACACGACGGAACTTCTGAAACTCTCAAAATTCCATTTCGACCCCTATATCAAAATCTCGCCTACCAACCGAAAATCGTCAAAATATCAACCTCACCAATTCAAGCCTAAATCTACTCGGAACCTCCAAAACTCATTCTGATCATGCTCCTAAGTCACAAATCATCTCCCAAAGCTAACCAAACCATCGGAACTCACATCCGAGCCCTCTAACACAGAAGTCAACATCTGGTTGACTTTTCCAACTTAAGCTTCCTTAAAAGAGACTAAGTGTCTCAAACCTTACCAAAATTATTCCAGATTCGATCCGACCAACCCGATACCACATAACACAGATAACAAAGCATAAAGAAGCAGAAATGGGGAAAAGGAGCAGTAATTCAAGAGACGACTGGCCAGGTCATCATATCCTCCCTAACTTAAACAAACGTTCGTCCGCGAACAAATCAAGAAACATACCTAAAACCTGAAACAAGTGAGGATATCTGCTCCGTATCTCTCGCTCGGTCTCTCAGGTAGCCTCCTCCACGGGCCGACCTGTCCACTGCACTTTCACTAAAGCTATATCATTTGACCTCAACTTTCGAGCCTGACGACCCAAAATAGCTACTGGCTCCACAGCATAGGTCAAATCATCATCCAACTGAACCGTGATGAAATCCAAAACATGAGACAGATCCCCAATATACTTTCGGAGCATAGATACATGAAATACCGGATACACACTCAACAAGCTAGGTGTCAAAGCAAGCTCATAAGCCACCTCCCCAATCCTCCGAAACACCTCAAAATGACCAATGAACTGAGGACTCAATTTCCCTTTCTTCCGAAATCTCATAACATCCTTCATGGGTGAAACCTTCAATAGAACCTTCTCGCCAACCATGTAGGACACATCCCAAACCTTCCTATCAGCATAGCTCTTTTGCCTTGACTGCGCTGTACGAAGCCTCTCCTAAATCACCTTTAACTTCTCTAAGGCATCCTGCACCAAGTCTATCCCCAATAGCCTAGCCTCACCAAGCTTGAACCAACCAACTTGAGATCTACACCGCCTCCCATATAAAGCCTCGTATAGAGCCATCTGAATACTCGAATGTTAGCTGTTGTTATAAGCAAAATCTGCATGCGGTAGAAATTGATCCCATGACCCTCCGAAATTAAGGACACAAGTACGCAACATGTCCTCCAATATTTGAATAGTGCGCTCGGACTGCCCGTCCGTCTGAGGGTGAAAAGCTGTGCTCAACTCAACTTAAGTACCCAACTCTCACTGCACAGACCTTCAAAACTGCAAAGTAAACTGAGTACCTCTATCTGAAATGATGGAAACTGGGACACCATGCAAACGAACAATCTCCCAAATATAGATCTCTGCCAACCGCTCTGAACAATAGGTAGTAAATACAGGAATGAAGTGCGCGAAATTGGTCAGCCGATCCATAATCACCCAAATAGCATCGAACTTCCTCAAAATCAGTGGAAGTCCAACTACAAAGTCCATAATGATCCTCTACCAATTCCACTCTAGAATATTTATCTGCTGAAGCAAGCCACCCAGTCTCTGATACTCATATTTCACCTGCTGACAATTGAGACACCGAGCTACAAATCTCACAATGTCTTTATTCATTTTCTTCCACCAATAGTGCTGCCTCAAATCCTGATACATCTTCGCGGCACTGAGATGAATGGAATACCACGAGCTGTGGGCCTCCTCTAGAATCAACTCCTGAAGCCCATCCACATTGGGCACACAAGACCGGCCCTGCATCCTCAACACCCCATCATCACCAATGGTCACATCTCTAGCATCATTATGCTGAACTCTGTCCTTAAGGACAAGCAAATGTGGATCATCATACTGGCGCTCTCTAATGCGATCTTATAAGGAAGACCGAGAAACCACATAAACCAAAACCCGACTGGGCTCCAAAATATCTAACCTCACGAACCGATTGGCCAATGCTTGAACATCAACTACAAGAGGTTTCTCCCCAACTGGAATATATTCCAAACTCCCTACACTCACTGCCTTTCGGCTCGAAGCATTGGCCACCACATTGGCCTTTCCTGGATGGTACAATATAGTGATATCAAAATCCTTAAGCAACTCCAACCATCTCCGCTACCTCAAATTAAGATCCTTCTATTTGAACAAGTGATGGAGGCTACAATGATTAGTAGACATCTCACAAGACACACCATACAAGTAATGCCTCCAAATATTCAATGCATGAACTATGACAGCCAACTTCAAATCATGAATGGGGTAGTTCTTCTCATGGGGATTCAACTGACGAGAAGCATAAGCAATAACTCTACCCTCCTGCATCAATACATACCCACTACCAACTCTCGAAGCATCACAATACACGGTACATGAACCTGAAACTGGTGGCAACACTAACACTAGAGCTGTGGTCAAAATTGTCTTGAGCTTTTAAAAGCTCTCCTCACACTCGTCCGACCATAAAAATGAAGCACATTTCTAAGTCAACTTGGTCAAGGGAGATGCGATAGATGAGAATCCCTGAACAAACCGGCGATAATAACCTGCCAAACCAAGAAAGTTGTGAATCTCTGTGGCTGAGGACGGTCTGGCCAACTCTGAACCGCCTCTATGTTCTTCGGATAGACCTGAATACCCTCACTGGACACCACGTGCCCCAAGAAAGCCACTAAACTAAGCCAAAACTCACACTTGGAGAATTTTGCATAAAGCTTCTCCTCTCTCAATCTCTGCAACACCACTCTCAAATGCTCCGCGTGCTCCTCCTAACTACACGAATATACCAGAATATCATCAATGAAGACTATGACAAACAAGTCGAGATAAGGCCCGAACTCACTGTTCATCAAATGCAGGAACATTTCTGGGGCATTGGTTAGCCCAAAAGACATCACCAAGAACTCATAATGACCATATCGGGTCCTGAAAGCTGTGTTAAGAATATCCGAGTCCCTGATCTTCAACTAGTGATCACCTGAACGGAGATCAATCTTGGAGAACACTCTAGCTCCGTGAAGTTGGTCGAATAAATCATCAATGCGAGGCAAAGGATACTTGTTCTAAATTGTTACCTTGTTAAATTGCCTATAATCAATGCGCATTCTCATAGTGTCATCCTTCTTCTTCACGAATAGAATCGGCGCACCCCAAGGTGACACACTAGGCTGAATGAACCCTTTATCAAGGAGTTCCTGAAGTTGCTCCTTTAATTCCTTCAACTCCGCTGGTGCCATGCGATACGGTAGAATAGAAATGGGCTGAGTGCCCGGCACCAGCTCAATACCAAAATCAATGTCCCTGTCCGGTGGCATGCCCAACAGGTCTGCAGGAAACACATCTGGAAAATCCCTCACAACTAGAACAGAATCAATACTAGGAGTCGCAACACTGACATACCTCACGAAGGCTAGATATGAAAGACAACCCTTCCCAACCATATGCTAGGCTTTCAAGAATGAGACCATTCTACTGGGAACATAATCAGTCACACCTCGACACTCGATCCGTGGAACACCCGGTATAGCTAATGTGACTGTCTTAGCATGACAGTCCAGAATAGCATGACACGAAGATAGCCAATCCATGCCCAAAATGACATCGAAATCCACTATACATAATAATAAAATATCCACACGGGTCTCCAGACCCCCAATAGTCACCACACACCACCAGTGCACACGGTTTGCAACAACAGTATCGCCCACCGGGTAGATACATGAATAGGTGAAGCAAGAAACTCAAAGGGCGTACACAAATAACAAGCAAAGTATGATGAAACATAAGAAAAAGTGGAACCAGGATCAAATAATATAGAGCCATCTTTGTGGCAGACCGAAATAATACCTGTAATAATAGCATCTGAAGCAATAGCATCGGGTCTGCCTGGAAGTGCATAGAAACGGTCCTGACCGCCACCTGATCGACCTTCCCCTATGGGGCGACCCCTAGCTGACTAACCTCCACCCCTAGCTGGATGGGCAGGTGATGGTGAAGTAACTGGCGCTGAAGTTGATGACTGACCCCTCTGCTAAGATGAACTCGCAAAGCGATGAGGGCACTGCCTCCACATATGACCCATCTCACCACACTCATAACAACTCCCAGGTGCTGGAGAAGGGGACTGAAGGGAACCCCTCTCACCGGAGTGACTAGCAGATGCACTCGGCATAAAAGAGCCCTGAACTAATAAAGCACGGGACAAACTCTGAGTTGGAAGGGCAGTAATTGATGACTAGCCCTGATGGGAACTGTGAGAACCATGACCCGATGACGCCCCACGATAATCTGGGCGAGCTGGCTGAGCATGCCTGAATGGACGGCCTCTGCCGTGCTGAAACGGACCCCTCAAAGGAGTACCACTATAACTACCAAATCCTCGAGGCCACTTGGCCTCCCTCCCCTCTCGCTCCTAGCGACGAACAAACTCAATCTCATGGGCAATATCCACAATATCCTCAAAAGTAGCACCAATCACCCTCTCCCTGGTCATGAGAATACAAAGATGATAAGTGAGGCCATCAATAAACCTCCTAATCCTCTCTCTATCTGTCGGAACCATCCAAATAGCATGACGAGCTAACTCGGAGAACCTCATCTCGTACTGCGTCACAGTCATCTCTCCCTGACGCAACCATAAAAACCCCTTATGCAGCTCCTCTCTGTGGGACTGCAGCACACACTTCTCCAAAAAGAGAACAAAGAACTGCTGCCACGTAAGGGGTGCTGCACCAACAGGCCTACGCCTCTCAAAAGCCTCCCACCAAGTGAAGGCATCTCCAGAAAACTGATAAGTAGTGAAAGTGACTCTGCTGGTCTCTAGAATACCCGTTGTACGAAGCATCCTCTAGTACTTATCTAAGAAACCCTGGGCATCCTCGCCCTCTGCACCACTGAAGGTCGGAGGCTGCAGTCTACCAAACCTCTCCAACCTACGCTGCTCATCCTCTGGCATAGTAGGAAATACATAGTCCTGAGCAGCTGCAACTGATTGGCTGGATGTGCCGCTGGCATCTGAAGTTCCTGCACGACCTGCTCAGGTGTGCGAGCGGCGGGAGTCTGATTGTCTCCCCTGGCCTGAGAAGTAGATGCAGATGTAGTGGATGAAACGGCCTGAGCTAGGCCAGTGAAAACTGATAGGATCTGATACAAGGCCTCCTAAAGACCCGGAATCACAATAGGCATAGCTGGTGCCTGAGCTGGTGCTGCTAGAGCGTCTATAACTGGGACCTGATCCGGAACTGGGGCAGCTGGTGGATCTGCAGGTGCTGCCCTATCTGCTCTGCCCCTACCACGACCACGACCGCGTTCTCAGCCTCTAGTGGCCACGACTGGTTGTACTGCTGGTCGTCCATCCTGACTAATAGAGCGTGTCCTCGCCATCTGTGAGAGAATAAAACAACAGAAGTTTAGTACTCGGATCAACAAATTTGCACGATAATAATTTCAAGAATATGAAATTTTTCCTAAAGGTTCTACAGCCTTTCGAGGATAAATACAGAAATCTCCATAACGATCCGCGAGACTCTACTAAACCTGCTCATGACTCGTGAGACCTATGTAACCTAGGCTCTAATACCAACTTGTCATGACCCCAAACCCATACCCGGTCGTGATGGCGCCTCTCGTGAAGACAAGTCCAGCCGACACTTCCCATATACAATTATTAACAGTTAAATAATAAGAAATAAATGTAAAGCATGATAAATAATCTAAAGTTAAAAGATAATAACATAATTCACGGAAAATAACCCAACACAGCTCGATACCGAGGTGTCACTAGTCATGAGCATCTAGCAAAATAGAATACTCCAAATATAACTACATAGTTTAATACAAAAAACTAAGAACATAAGGGACTAAGATAGGGAAGAGCTCCGGGGTGCAAACGCCAACAGCTATCTAGAGACTCCTCGGATCCGCTTCAGCCGAAATGATTTGCACTCGGGAGCGGGACCAGATACGCCTGAATCTGGACACAGGGTGCAGGGAGTAAAGTGAGTACTCCAACTCAGTGAGTAATAATCATAAATAAAGACTGAAAGCAGGAAATCACGTAAGGCACAAAAGCATGCTATAATGAAGCAGTAAAACCATTTAAAACAGTAAACCAGTGAAAGCTAGGTAAAATCCTTTAACTCAAAACTTACTTCATGAAAAGCCTTTTTCAACAATTAAGCAGGTAATTGACAGTCAATTATCAAAATAAACACATAAAGGTTCGCCCCTCGGGCACAATATCAACAAATCCTCCCCTTGGGCAATATCTCAGAATAATACCAGCCCCTCGGGCAATCACATAGAACAATACCAGCCCCTCGGGCTCAATCTCACATCGCAATGGGTACCCGCGCTCACTGGGGGTGTACAGTCTCCTAAAGAGGCCCCTTACGGCCCAAGCGCAATATCAAGCCACCTCGTGGCATCATCACTAGGACCTCGGCCTCATATCAATCAAGCCACCTCGTGGCGTACATATCTCAGGCCCTCACACTCAAAATCAGTATCAAATGTTTCCTCACAACATAGGCCCTCGGCCTTACTCAGTCAAAATCCCCACAAGCCACTCGGACAATAGTAAAACATGATTCTCAGCCCAAAAATATCATTTAAAAGATCATGTAAGTGTTTAAAACAGAGTAAACATGGCTGAGTACGAAAAGAGTGAAATATAACATCACTAAGTGCAAGTATAAAGTCAAAACAGTGAGAAAAATACTAGTAAAACCCCCAAAGGGTTCAAATAGTTGGCACAAGGCCCAAATATGGCATTCAGCCCAAATCATGATGATAGCAAATAGGTTTCAGTCAAATACGCGGTAAAATAGTCATTCGGGACGGACAAAGTCACAATCCTAAATAGTGCACGACCCCACGCTCGTAATCAAGCATGTGTGTCACTTTAATATAGCACAACGATGTGCAATCCGGGTTTTCAAACCCTCAAAACATCATTTACAATCATTACTCACCTCGAACCGGTAAAATCTCTAGCTCGCGATTCCTTTGCCAATCGAATCGGCCTCCACTCATGTCGAATCTATCCAAAATCCGAACGAGGACATCAAAATATGCTAAGGGAACGAAGCCCAAGTGAAAATAATCAAAATATGACACAAATCCCGAAATTACCAAAACCCAATCCCCGGGCCCATATCTCGGAATTCTCAATAGATTCCTTATCTCCCCACGAGTTTATACATATCAAAAGTTCTGAAATCCGACCCCAAATGGTCCTTCAAATCCTCAATTAAAGTTCTAAGTTTCCAAGCCCTAGTTTCCCCAATTTTCACCCTTAATTTCCATAATTTCTAGTTCTAATCCGTGAAGTAATAGCATAGGAACGAGTTTTAGGTCCAAATTCCTTACCTCAATGAATTTCCCTTGAAATACCTCATTCCAATCATCCAAAAAGCTCCAACGCCGAAGTCAAAAATGGTGAAATAGCTCAAATTCGCGAAGCCCACAATTTATAACTTCTGCCTAGACATTTTTGCATCTACGGTACCGCATTTGTGGTTCATCATCCGCTTATGAGGAAATCACTTATCCGGCCAAAAATCGCATTTGCGGTCACTGCTCATCAGGACCTTTTTTTCTTCTGCGACCAATCTCCAGCATGTGCGGCATCGCACCTGCGGTTCCCAATCCGCAGGTGCAAAAATACCAGAACCAGCAAAAGTTCAACAGCTATAAACATTCCTCAAACTTCCTATCAACCATCCGAAATCACCCCGAGGCCTCTGGGACCTCAACCAAAAGCACAACCATGTACCAATACCTTATCCAAACTTGTTCCAATCTTCAAAACACCTCAAACAACATCAAATCAACCAAAACACATCGGATTCAAGCTTAACTTTCTAAAATCTTCTGAATTCTGCTTTTGATCAAAAACCCAACCAAACCACGTACGAATGACCTGAAATTTTGCACACACATCCCAAATGACACGATGGAACTTCTGCAACTCTCAGAATTCCATTCTGACCCCTATATCAAAATTTTGCCTACCAATCGGAAATCGCCAAATATTAACTTCGCCAATTCAAGCCTAAACCTACTCCGAACCTCCAAAACTCATTCTGATCACGCTCCTAAGTAACAAATCACCTCCTAACGCTAACCAAACCATCGCAACTTACATTCGATCCCTCTAACACATAAGTCAACATCCGGTTGACTTTTCCAACTTAAGCTTCCTCAAAAGAGATTAAGTGTCTCAAACCTTATCAAAATCATTCCAGATTTGATTTAACCAATCTTATATCGCATACGGATAACAAAGCATAAAGAAGCAGAAATAGGCAAAATGGAGTGGTAATTCATGAGTCGACTGGCCGGATCATCACAACGGTTAACCAACTCGCCGGGGGTAACTTCATGAACGCCATATGCTGAAGCATATGAAATACTTGATGAGATGGGGGATACCTCTTCAGCATGGCAAACTCGAGCTAATGTTCCACAAGGTGACCTTAATTTCCTTCACCTACACAAGGAGCTCCATGACCATGCCAAGCTATAGCCGAGTTGACTACTACCATGAACCAATTAGCTAAAGCTCAGTTGCAACAAGTTCAAGGCCCAAAACAAGTGAATGCCATGGAAGGAGTGAATATGATGATCAACAAGAGAAGGAAACGAGGTCAACAAGTTCAAAATAATCCGGACCAATTTGAGCAAAGTGGTAGTGGGTACAATCAAGATGATTCTTATGATGATCAAAGTGAAGAGGTGCAATATGTCAACAATTATCAAGGTCAACGGGGCAATGCTCTGAATCAACAATAATGGAGATCACAAGAAAATTGGGGAAATCAAGGTCAACAATGCAATTGGAATAGTGGCAACAACAACAACCAAAGCAATTGTGGGAACAACAACAATCAAAATTGGGGAAACCAAGGCAATTGGGGTAGGCAATAATAATAGTAATTGGGGAGGTAATAACAATCAAGGGGGTTGGAACAACAATAATCAAGGAAATCGGGTGCCGGGATTTCAAAGGCCTCCAATGTATCAACAATCAAACAACCTGCATCCACATCCATAACAAGGTCCTAGCCCATCCAATCATGAGATGGGACAGATTGAATCCATGTTTGAGCAAAATGATGAAGAAAAATGCTGACTCTGATGCCCAATTAGCCTCCCACAACATTTCCATCCGCAACTTGGAAGTCCAACTTGGACAAAATTCTCAAGCCTTAAATACTTGCCCTAAGGGGGAACTACCAAGTGATACGGTAGTAAACCCGAAGGGTGGGAACAATAGGGCCATGCGATGGTGGTGACTATAAGAAGTGGTAGGGGTGGAGTTACTAGCACCTCTAATCCAATAAAGATTGTTAGTGATGATGTGTTGGTGCTAGATGATGATGAACCGAGCAATGATTTGCATGTGAATGATGAGAATTTAAATGATGAAGTGAGGATATACATTGATGACAACGTGGAGGAGACACAAAATGATGTGAACCTGTCTAGGGAACACGTGATAGACATACCGGAAGTGGTAGTTCCCAAAGCCAAGGCTCACTTGCCAAGGCCTCCTCCACCATATCCTCAAAGGCTTGCAAAGCAAAACAATTAGAATCAGTTCAAGAAATTCATTGATATGATGAAAATTTTGTCCATAAATGTGCCTTTGGTTGAAGCTCTAAAACAAATACCGGGATATGCCAAGTTCATGAAAAACTTCATAACAAAGAAGAGATCCATGAATTGTGAAATGATCAAAATGATGCATCAAGTGAGTACCATTGTACATTCCATAGCTCTAAAGTAAGAATACCCAGTGCCTTTACAATCCCGTGCACTATTGATAGTGCCGATTTTGCCAAAGCTTTGTGCGCCTTGGGGGCAAGCATTAACTTGATGCCATATTCTGTGTTCAAGACATTGGGGATTGGGCAACCAAGACCCATATCCATGAGGTTGCAAATGGTGGAAAGGACAATGAAGAGACCATTGGGGATAATTGATGATGTGCTAGTTCAGGTTGACAGGTTCATACTTCACGCGAATTTTGTGATATTTGACTGTGAGGTTGACTACGAGGTGCCAATCATATTGGGGAGACCTTTACTAGCTACAGGGAAGGCCTTAGTTGATGTGGAAGCAGAGGAGCTCACCTTCCGGGTGGGCGATAAAAAAGTTGTATTCCATGTTTGCAAGTCAATGAGGAAACCCAATAGCAATGAAGTATGTTCGTTTATGGATCTTGTGACCGAAGTAATTGTTGAAGACACAAGTGATGTGATTAATGTGGAAGACCCATTGGAAGATATGCTGTTGAATCATGATGTGGATGAGAAGGAAGGCTTGGTTGAATATGTCAATGCTTTGCAAGGAATGGGTTCATATATATATGAGCCCCGGAAACTTTCCTTGGACCTTGAGAACCGGAAGACTCCACCAACAAAGCCCTCAATCGAGGAGCCTCCCACATTGGAGTCGAAGCCTTTTCCTTCATACCTCAAGTATAAGTTCTTAGGCCCTTGTTCTACTTTACCTGTTATTCTTTCCTAGTGCTTAACTAACGTGCAAATCTATGTCACCCTTGCGGTGCTCCAAAGGAGGAAGAAAGCAATAGGTTGGACATTGGCAGATATTCGGGGTATAAGCCCCGCCTTTTACATGCACAAAATCATATTGCAGGAAGATGCCAAACCCTCCGTGGAACATCAAAAAAGTTTGAATGAGGCCAAGCAAGAGGTTGTCAAGAAAGAGGTTATCAAGTGGTTGGATGTTGGGGTGGTCTACCTATTTCTGATAGTTTATGGACTTCACCGGTACAATGTGTCCCAAAGAAGGGGGGCATGACTGTTATTACAAACGACAACGAGTTCATCCCCACAAGAACTATCACCGGTTGGAGGGTATGCATGGATTATAGGAAGCTCCACAAAGTGAATCGGAAGGACAATTTTCCGCTTCCATTCCTTGATCAAATGTTGGATAGGTTAGCCGGACGTGCTTATTATTGCTTCTTGGATGAGTATTCTGAATATAACCAGATTTTTATTGCACATAAAGACCAAGAGAAGACCATCTTGACTTGTCCGTACGGTACATTTGCATTCTCAAGGATGCCATTTGGTTTGTGTAATGCATCGGCTACTTTTCAGCGGTGTATGATGGCAATATTCACAGATATGGTGGAGGACTTCCTCAAGGTTTGCATGGATGATTTTTCTGTTGTGGGGGATTCTTTTGATGAGTGTTTGGGTAATCTTGAAAAATTCTTGGCACGTTGTGAAGAGACCAACTTAGTGCTTAATTGGGAGAAGTTCCACTTTATGGTTGAGGAGGGCATTGTCCTCGGCCATAAGATCTCCAAGCATGGTATTGAAGTGGATAAAGCAAAAATGGAAGTGATATCAAAACTCCCTCCTCCTACTTTTTTCAAAGGAGTGAGGAGCTTTCTAGGGCATACGGGGTTCTACCGTCGGTTTATCAAGGATTTCTCAAAGGTGGTGAACCCCTTGTGCAAGTTGTTGGGAAAAAGATGCCAAATTTGTATTCAATGATGATTTCATGAAGGCTTTTGAGCTACTCAAGTATAGGTTGACTACCACTCCCATCATTACTGCACCAAATTGGAGCTTACCATTTGAGCTCATGTGTGATTCTAGTGACGTGGAGGTAGGAGCGGTGTTGGGGCAAAGAATCAACAAGATATTCCATCGGGTCTACTATGCTAGCAAGGCTATGAACGATGCCCAAGTCAACTATAAGGTGACTGAGAAAGAACTCTTAGCCATTGTCTTTGCTATGGAAAATTTCCGCCCGTACCTCATGGGTACCAAAGTGATTGTTCATACCGATCACGCGGTGCTTCGTTATTTAATGAATAAGAAGGACTCAAATGCTAGATTGATGAGGTGGGTACTTCTTCTATAAGAGTTTGATCTTGTAATCATAGACCGAAAAGAGAGTGAGAATGAAGTGGCGGACCACTTGTCCCATTTGGAAGAGGAGGGGAGGCCTCATGATGGCCTTGAGATTAATGATTCATTTCCGGATGAACAACTCATTTCCATGTCTTTGAACGAAATGCCTTGGTTTGCTGATGTGGACAACTATTTTGTGAGCAGAATTGTCTCGGATGAGTTCTCTTCAAACCAAAGAAGGAAGCTCAAACGGGACTGCTTGGATTATTATTGGGACGAGCCTTATCTTTTCAAAATTTGCACCGATGGTGTTATCCGAAGATGTGTCCCAGAAGAAGAACAATTTTGTATTCTTGAAACTTGCCATTCCTCGCCTTATGGTGGACACCATGGTGGGGCGAGAACTGCTACAAAGGTCCTAAGTTGTGGATTCTATTGGCCTACCTTGTACAAAGATGCTAGCGAGCTTGTTAAGAGGTGTGATGATTGCCAAAGAGTCGGTGGGATTTCCAAGAAGAATGAGATGCCTCTCACTACCATCCTTGAGATTGACATTTTTGATGTGTGGGGTATCGACTTTATGGGTCCATTTGTGAGTTCGTGTGGGAACACTTATATTCTTGTTACTGTGGATTATGTCTCCAAGTGGGTTGAAGTTGTGGCTTTATCCAACAATGAAGCACGGAGTGTGGTGGCCTTCTTAAAGAAAAACATATTCACAAGGTTCGTCACCCCAAGGGCCATCATTACTGATGGGTGTTCTCATTTTTGCAAAAAAGTCGTCACTCATAAGGTGTCAACCCCCTATCACCCCCAAGCAAGTGGACAGGTTGAGGTATCCAACAGGGAGATCAAGAGTATTCTATCCAAGACTGTCAATGCAAACCTGACTAATTGGTCAAGGAAACTTGACGATGCTTTATGGGCCTATAGAACAGTTTTCAAGACTCCACTTGGTATGTCTCCATATCGATTTGTATTTGGTAAAGCATGTCATCTCCCGGTGTAATTAGAGCATAAGGCCATGTGGGCGTTGAAGAAGTTGAACCTAGAGCGGGATATAGCTGCCAATCTTCGGGTTGAGCAATTGAATGAACTTGATGAGTTCCGGTTTCATGCTTGCTCCAGCTCGTCATTTTATAAGGACAAGATGAATTACCTACATGATAAGTAAATCTGGAACAAAGAATTCAAATAAGGTGACCTTGTTCTCTTATTCAACTCTCGGTTACGTATGTTTCCGGGAAAGTTAAAGTCAAAATGGAGTGGCTCCTTTAAAGTGGTGCATGTAACTCCCTTCGGTGTTATAGATTTGAAAAACAAGAATGGTGAGATCTTTAGAGTCAATGGGAATCGAGTGAAGCACTACCTTGGTAAGGTTGATGATGGCCATGTTGTGGCATTGTTTTATTTCAAGTGAATGATGGTACCATGCATCGTGCCGCAACGTTAAATTAGGAGCCTCTTGGGAGGCAACCCATGTGTTTTTCTTTCTTTTGATTTTCTTCTTAGATTAGGCATTGTATTGGACTAACTGGTTGTGAAGTGTATGTAGGAATTAGTTGTGCAGTGTAGCAAATTGACAAAGGAAAAATTTACCTTAGTGTTGGAAGTTCGCGAACCGCGCCCAAATATTTGCGGCCCGCGTGAGCATTTTGCGGCCGCATCTTTTTGTTCGCGGATGCGTAATTGAAAAGAGTAAAATGCCAACTCTCAGAAGTTGGACTGTCAAATACCCTTCAGCTTTTGTGGTTGCGCCCATATTTTGGCGGTCTGCGGTGTATTCCGTGACCGCGTCCATTATTTCGCGGAACACGCCCAAGTGTTTGAAGTTGTGCTCCATCAGGTAACAAAATGTGGACCGCGGTAGAATTTTGCGGCCGCGTTCAGGTAAGCCGGTGGGTTCCACTAGCTGCTAAGTATAAATAGGGGCTCCTTAATCATTTTACACTTTTCGGCCCGTAACATTTCACTGCACAAAAAAGCACTACTCCTCTTCTCCAGCTCTTAATTTCATCGTATTCTAATCAAGAAACATTTCCTACTAAAACTTTACAACTGGTATGTTAAATTCCATGATTTGTTTTAACTTTTTCTTTTCTTTTCTCCTTGTTTTAATTTAGTTAGGTTAGATGCAGGCTATAATCTAAGATTAATGCTTTATTGATGATTAAATACATGTGGGTAGTGTTTATATACCTAATGGGGTATAGGGTTAGTAATTTTGTATGATTAATTGAACTTATTTTTGAACACTTAGTAAAATCCCTAGTTGTCAGTATTCGCCAGTACCAGTTGCGCTTGAATTTCGTGGCCGCGGTCATTTTTTTGCGGTCCGCGATAGGGTATGCGGTCGTGTTAAGTTTTTTGCGGCCCACGATACCCTAGCTTTTTGTTGCTGGTTTTTGCTAAGAGTTTGCGGCCGAGGTTACTTTTACGAGGTCCGCAGTTGGCCCTTCACGACCGCGTTAATCATTTCGCGGTCTGCATTTAACCAAGATCAAAGAGTTAGTATTCTGAACCTAACCCCTCCACAGCAGCGATTACTTTTTCGCGGTCCGCGTTTGGCTCTTCGCGGCCGCGGTCACTTTTATGCAGACCGCGGCTCCTTGTTCTGAGAATCAGTATATGCATTTCATCTACATGGTTTGAACATATGTTGGAAGCTTTATTCTAACTGAATTTCATTGCTTGTTTGATGCAGACAATGGTCCACTCCAGAGTTAGAGGTGATACATCTAAAGGGAAGGAAAAACCCTCTTGAGGCAGGGGTAAAGTAAAGACAAAAATACCCCTAACAGTACAAATATCAATTAGCAAGATGAGAGCTGCCATCAAAGCTACGGATAGAGCTACGGACCATTAAGACACTAGTGAGTATGCCCCTTCTTGGGAAGCTTTGGAAGGAGACTCTGTGCCAACTCATGTCCCCACATATTTCCAAGGGAAATTCCAGTTACGATATGAAACTACACCCTCTTCTGAGTCATCTGATGGCTTAGAGGAAGGTACTGAGGCTCGGCATCATCTTCTTGCTACAACTTCGGCCTCACCAGCTGCCCCTATTGATGTTGATGATGATGAGGTCCCGGATGATGGGAGAGGGAGTGATACTAATGTTGGGGGTTTGGAAGGTTAAGAAAATCGTAGGTGTGGCAGCATCGGTTTTTGAGTGAATTAGCTTATCAAAAGTTCCGAGAATGGTGGCCCCAAAGGTCACTCACTCTTGAGAGATAGTTCATATAGAGAGACCTCTTTCCTCACAATCCAAATGTCAAGAGGCAGTTTGAGGAGAGAATAGGGTGGAGCAGCCCGTCCATGGTTGGCGGAGATATTAGCCTTAGGGAAGACACCGGCATGGCTCACAATTAGAGTCCCAATAGCCAGAAACACCCTCAGCTTTGAAGCTAAAGGGTGGTCCACATTTGTATGTAGCCGGCTGGACCTATGTCAGCACGATAATGTCCTCCCACTCACCTGGTGTGTCTTGATAGCCTCCATCATGGTGAGGTATCCTATCAATGTGGGGAACCTCGTGTACTATCATATCACAAAGGTAGTTGGAAAGGAAGAAAGATCCTACCCCTACCCAAACTTCCTCACCATGTATTTCGAGGACCAAGGAGTTGAGAAGAAGATATATGACACAAATACAAAGCCAAAAAAGCCTTTCTCCT